>NW_028278444.1:0-334745 GCF_059751315.1 Micrasema longulum
TGTCAGAACAAGACAATCATAAATAAATCGCAGCGGGGGTTGAATTTTTCACTTTTCCCAGGCGTCTACAATCAAACGAGAAACGTATGTCTTACTTACCGCTTTCCGTGCACTTTTAATATTACGAAAATTTTTCCTTCATAACTTATAACCGGCACTCGTAATGAATAAAATAATATCAAAGCAAAACGGAGCGGCACGCATCGCGAAGCGTCGGCGCCATTTTGCACATTTTTTGACGAACGAGACGCCGAATTTTACGATGCCTCGAAATATGACACGGCAATATAAGCCTTGTGCAAATATATTTAAGGGCTATATTGCCAAGCAAATATAGGCGTCTTTCGTGTTGCTTGTATGAAAAAATATTTATTGGTGCGTAGGTAAGTTATTAATACGGCATAAATAAATTATTTATAATCATTTTTACGTGCATACGTGTATAAAAACTTTTTTCCACGATATCCGATTCCGAAATTTGAGTGTTCAAAATTTATGGACGGAAATAACTACTAGGAATTATCATATTCTACGAATACCCACAAAAATATGTGAAGTGGATTTAGAAAAATAATCATCAATATAGATGTGATGAAATGTTTTCAAACATAATTTTTTTATTATGTTTCCACAAAAACGCAACACGTTTGGCCTTGAAAATTCTGACACCAAAATTCTTGATGATGATCTATTTAAATTCAATCCAAACGGTAAAACGTGACGTATAAGGGACTAGGCCAATGTAATGAACCGTTTTCACAGGAATTTAAAATATTTTTTAAGCTACTAAGTTATATGAAAAAATTATTTACTCGACAATATTTATAGACCCTTATTGCTTTAAATTTTTTTTAAAAACGTGGAATATCTGTATTTTCATTTTTGATTAATAAATCGACGTTCAATGTATTTGATATAGAATTATTTTTTCACAATGTAATTGTTTTAATGTAGCACCCCTTAGTCATTTGTTTATAGAAAATAAATGCGTAATTTATTTTTTACAATTAGTAAACGAGGTTATATTTACCACAAAACTAATTTCATTAAAAACTGACGATTATCATGAAAATGGTCAAAATTCTTATACTTTTTTGAACAACTATTTTCATTAATTCGTTGAACTTTCTTTTTCCATTCTTCCTCTTACAAAACTTAGTTTAGTTTTTTTAAAAGAAATGTAGTTTGATAGATAAAGTAAGTTAGTAAATTGCGGATCATAATATTATTATTAATTTTTACCATGTGCTTCTAAGTACTAAAAAAATAATATTAATAGTTTATTTTTTCGTAAATATTTTCGTTCTTCCCAAACTACAACCCGATTAACTTTGTCGTTTAAAAAATAGAACACGAAAGTGTAATAGGCTCATATACATTTCACCTAATATTGTGTCTAAAATGATGTTTCCAGTGTTATGTTTTTCTTGCCGTAATTATTAAAAAAATGTTCCTTTGTTATACTAGTTTAAAAGTATCATATTCATATTGTAAGGGAAATTGTAGAAAAAAACATTCTAACCTAGACGACCGAGAGTAGAAACTAATACCATAGACGGTGCTTATTTTTTCCTGCGAATCTTTGTCAGATGTCAGATGAAAATATTTATGGTAAACGTCACCTGCGTTTTGTTTACCTTTTTTGGTATTCATAAAACACTTGCAAAATGGAAAATTCAGAAGAAATATGCAGAATATGTTTGAATTCTGACGCTTTAATATCACTGTTAGGTTATGATACGTGCAAGGAAAATATTAAAACCAAATTACACTATAAATTCTTTTCGTGCACCTCAGTTTACGTAAGTTATACTTCGCTTTGAGAGAACTGAATTTTCTTGAAATTTACCTAAAAACTTGGATATATTAATTTTATGAATTAAACATCATATCATATCGCTTATCTTTTCGTTGATTTTCCAGACTTCGTCCGACGATTTGCTTCCAAAAAAGATATGTGATATTTGCGCATCAGAACTCGATAAAGCCCAGCAGTTGAGGGATCTTGCACAAAAAAGTGATAATATATTGCGGAAGAAATACGGATTACATACAATAGGTAAAAGTTTCATCATTTCCCTTTCCGCACCGAGTGGTGCATAGGGAATTGTATTTGTAAATCAAATGCTGCGTATTTTGATCATCTGTTACATAAATGTAAGGTGGTCAGTCCTACGCTTCAGGTGCCAGTCCAGGACCAATTTAATATCTTGGTTCAAACAACCCTTTAAATCGGTATTTCGTGTTCTTCCTGCCAGGAATTGAACCCAGGACCTCAAGAAGAGTAATGATTTTGATAAAAATCTTAATAAAATTCTTTGATTAATAATTTTGATAAAATTATAAATAAAGTTATCATTTAAACTTCTTGGTTTAGTTTTACTTTTTTATTATATTGACCAACGAGCGCTGTATCGTCTTAATGGTACTGGAACTTGGCAGTCTTGTTAATCGAAATGTAGAAAAATACTTTGAATAAACTTAACTTTATTTCACTCACAAATTTAAAATTACAACAGTAACAAACAGGGCCTAGATGTTGACTGCGAAGATAAAGCATATGAAAGAAGAAGAAACGAGGTCCGTATGCACAGACAGAGTAATACGGCGTTCTATCCTTTCTGCCTACCCCTGCAGGGGAACGGCCGACACATTGTGTAAAGTGGCCACTTAAACCAGCCAATGACGGTTCATAAGCCCTGTGGATGCCTAGACTTCTATATTGCCTTCTCTAAAGTGTTCTTCATCTCTGTTGTATTATGTTAATACTAACAACCTGGGGGGTAGAATCCAGTGGTAGTGGTTTTTGTAGACAAGGACTGGATTCAACCCCTGGGGGGTTGAATCCAGTCCTTGTCTACAAAAATTTGGACAAACTCAAAACATTGTATTATATTTTATTTTGTTATGCATTTTTGTTTCTTTTTAATATTCAGTTCAGTGCTAAATAAATCGGCATTTATTGTGAAGCATCGTATTATTATGAACAGCTTGCAAATCAGTAAGAAGGTATAAAATATACAAATAAGCAGAATTAAAGTAAAATCAAGTATAAATTATATTGTTTTGTATACTTGCCAAACATAAGAGCCAGACTCTTTTTTAGCTAATTCAACCTTAAGTGTAATATTTTTTATTTTATGTATTGTTTTTATGCTAATAAAAAGTTACATAAATTTGAAAATCATTTTTTAAAAATAAAAATACATGTTTTCATAGCTACGTCCTTATTATACTTTAGAAAGTCGTATATCAAAACAATGCGATTAAAAAATATATATATTTGATACGAAAAGCAATCTTAATTATTATTCACTAGTA
Source organism: Micrasema longulum (assembly GCF_059751315.1). Taxonomy (NCBI): domain Eukaryota; kingdom Metazoa; phylum Arthropoda; class Insecta; order Trichoptera; family Brachycentridae; genus Micrasema; species Micrasema longulum. Next base: position 3,322 of record NW_028278444.1, read on the forward strand.
ATAACAGCAGTCTGAAAAGGTGTTGATGCTTGCATGGGTAACTTATTTATATTTAATGCGGTCTTCAGCAATTTTTAACATCTTTGACCCATAAGTATTTTTTTTTTTGCAAAAAAGAAATATTTGCGTTCTTATGATTTACCCAAATAATTAATTTTGAGGGCCATTTTCAACGAGTTGTAAATAACTCACTATTAAAAAATGGGAATCAAGTTGGGGTAGAGTAGGATTCGAACCACTGACCTTTGGTCCGTGAGTCCGAGACACTAGCACAGGACCACAACCCGATTCGAGTATTTGCCCGGTATTTTGTATAATAATTTGATTAAAATTTAATTGCCTTCAAAATATTAAATAAGCAAAATACAGTGTTTTAAACTCTGCAGCGGAGCTATCTAAAAATTACAAAATTTCAGATTACAAAAATGCAGAATGCCATTTTGAACCTTGGATGAAAGACAGTCAAAACCAATTTATAGAAGATGAATGCTGTAATGAAACTGATATATTGTCTATTGAAGGTTAGTAATCAATATTATTAAATATAAAGCTTTAAACAGGACAGAATCGGTAACGAGATGAGACATTACAAGGTACAAAGACAACAAAATTAAATAATTAAACTAGCATACAACTTACCCTACCTGGCCCTTTCGACTGAACTGTATAAAAAAAAACACACCTGTTTGACAATTCGTCCGCTCTTCAAGCATTAGATTTTCCTATAGTCCAATGGTCATTTTTATTGTTACATATTTATTTATTTTATTTAATTAACATAAACGGCAAATCTGCCTTTTACAAACATTTATAATACTAACATATTTGGCTTAATATTTTTTTTATTCAAAACATAAATTTCCTTATACCCAAGATTTATAAAAAAAATCAAACCTAAAAATTACACAAGATTTATATTTAAAAATAACCTAAAAATTATACAGCATATTCAGTAGAAAGCTTAAATAATAAAACATTCTACAGTAATACAACAAGAAAATCATAAGTAATAATTTATATATTTTTTTAAAAACTGGCTTATATATATATATAGTTGGATAATTTATATAGCGCCATTTTTGTGAAAATTACCTCAAGGGCGCTGTACAATTAATAAATATCCCAGTACGTCTTGCAGCTACAGAGCGCATGGACGGTTGGGATTCTAGTTCCTCGTTTTCAATTAAGATCAATCAAAAATTATAACAGATAGGAGCTAGATTACAGAGCGCATAGACAGTTAGTAATTTAGCCCCCATTTACACATTTTAAAAATTGACAAATAAATTTAGTGTATTAATGATACAAAAAAAAAAATAATAATATGAATAATAAAAAGGAGTAAGATTACAACACGTCTTGCAGCTACTATGCGCATAGACGATTGGAATTCTAGACCCCATTTTCAAAATTTAGGTATTTTAAAAACACAAAAAAAAATAATTAAATAATTTATGTAGGTAACCTTAAAAACACGAAAATTTTTTATTTTTATTTTATGTAGGTAACCTTAAAAACACGAAAAAATTTTTTTAATAATTTTATGTAGGTAACCTTAAAAACACGAAATTTTTTAAAAAATAATTTTATGTAGGTAACCTTAAAAACACGAAAATTTTTTTTTTATAATTTTATGTAGGTAACCTTAAAAACACGAAAAAAAAATTTTATAATTTTATGTAGGTAACCTTAAAAACACGAAAATTTTTTTTTTATAATTTTATGTAGGTAACCTTAAAAACACGAAAAAAAATTTTTTATAATTTTATGTAGGTAACCTTAAAAACACGAAATTTTTTTTTATAATTTTATGTAGGTAACCTTAAAAACACGAAAAAAAAAATTTTATAATTTTATGTAGGTAACCTTAAAAACACGAAAAATTTTTTTTTAATAATTTAATGTATGTAACCTTAAAAACACGAAAAAAAAAATTTTTATACGCATAATTTTATAACATACATACGCATGCATTTTATGCATAAAACTATTCGAATGAACACCCGGGCTGAAAAGGTTAAGTTTTCCAAAAAACCCATGTTCTATTATCTGTTATTTTATTATGTAATATTTTATTTATAAACTAGCGGACCCGACAGACGTTGTTCTGCCCGAACGTTGGCTTGCCTGCTATTATCTTGGAAAAATACTTTTCATCTAGGTACTTGTTTGTGATTAAATTCCAAAACTAAAAATAGTTGATTTTCAAAAAGTATTGAATTTAAGTAGGTACTGGTTTAGGGTTGAATTCCAAAACATAATATTATTTTTTTTAATCTGGCATTCTTTTTGCAAACATCAAACTCGGGTCGTCTCACCAACAAAGGGGTGTACTTATGTAGGAATACGATTTTTAAAAATGTATTGAATTTAATATTATTTTGGTGTCACCAAAAATCCAACCCTGGTAGATCGATGAATAAAACATTTATGCTCCTAACTTCTTTTTTACATATTAGATTGAAAATTTTAATATCTACGAACACGCACAGCGCGAAGATCTATATTTCTCTGAAAACCGCACGTAAATCGGTTAAGCCGTTTAGGAGGAGTATGGTGACATCACACGTACAGAGGAATATTATATTTAAAGATAACTTTGCTCGTTGGCCTTTCTGAATAAAAAAATAAGTAAATTCTAATTTAATATGTTGATATTAAAATTGTTTCAGAACCAGATTATAAAGCTGAAGATTTAATCGCAATCAAAGATGAGCCTGGCATTGAAATACCATTTACAAAAACATATAAGAAGAAAAAAAAACATATCAAAAACTTGTTGGAAACGTGTTTAGATTCTGAAATAAAAAAAGAGCGATTGAAACTACCGAGACGCGCCAAAATTAAGAAACTAAAGACTGAAAAAATTATCACAAATTTAAATCTGTCAGTAGATAAGTCAAACGTTAAAATAGAAAACGATAATGAAAACGAATGGGTCGATGCTAACGATAATGAAAACGAAGGCGATGAATTAAACGAAGCAATTGACGATTGTGTGGAATTCAAAGAAGAACCGTCGAATTGTGATGATGAAGTTATGTTGATAGAATATGGCGCGGAGAAACTACTTATGAAAAAGCTCGATAAAAGATTGGGTAATTTAAACGCCAGGAAAAGGCAAACTTATGATTGTACACTGTGTAACGAGGTTTATAGGCACAGAAGTTTGTTCCAAAAACACATGAGAGTAAAACATCAAATCACAAAGTAAGTATTTTTCGAAATTTTGTCTTTCCACGGCAAAGACAAGTCCACTGTTCGGATGATTACACAGACGTCTCAAAATTACTAGTTTTAAGACAGCGAGAAAAGAAATATTGAAATCGTCCACTAAAATCTAATATGATTAAACAATATTTTGAGGGGTTGATTTTTTTCCGAAACATTTTTAAGCATGAAAATAATTTGAAGTGAAAAATGCCGAACGCTGTCAATCCATATGGATGTTTCTAACTTAATTTTTTCACAGATTTATTGTCAATATTTTGAGTTTGTCCAAATTTTTGAAGACAAGGACTGAATTCAACTCCATCGGGAGCTGTTAATATCAACATATTACAACAGAGATGAAGAACATTTTAGAGAAGGTAATATAGAAGTCTAGGCATCTACAGGGCTTACGACCTGTCATTGGTACCTGTCAACTGGTATTATTGACAACCCTGAAACTATGCGGAGCATTAGCTTTTATGTTCCGGATAATTACCTTAGACAGCGTCAGCATAGACTGTTTCACATTCCAATAAACAAAACCAACCTGCCAATGGTTATGCCCGTTGGAAGGGCTATCTCTATGTTGAAAAATATTACTTAAGACATTGACATTTTTCACGCCTCTGAGGGAGTTTTTCGTTATAAGATTCTCTTAATTTTTTAACACATTATCCTTTGGATATTATGTATAATTATGTGTTATTTTTATATACCTAATTTTTTCTGTATGTATGAATTAAGATATTCCATTTTGTAATGTACAAATATATGAATAATTAAATTGGAATTTGCTGGTTTTAGTGGCCACTTTACACACTGTGTAACATTCACTATTCTGCCTATATTTGAACATCTATATTCCTCCGATTCTCGAAATCCAATAAACGTGTTTTATTTTGGATATATTACCAAATTTAAATGGCAATTATTTTACTTATTTTAAAAATATTTTCAGGTTTGCCCGAGCAAAGGAATTTATGTGCGACGTATGTGGTAACACTTTTTACGACCCGTACGGATTACGCATGCACAAAAGATCTCACACAGGTATATAAAAACATGCCACCTTCTATTGTGATGTGTTTTAATATTGAAGAATTCACTTCCCTCTTTTCTCCATCCAAGTGTGCATTTTGTTTAAAAATTCAGTGCCCTATGCGTGGATAGGGAAATAAAAATAATATTGGTTTTAATGATAAGTCATTTTTTTTCTATTATAATAATAATTTTACTGTTTTTATTTTATATAGGTGATCGGCCATTTACATGCAATGTTTGTGGACAGGGCTTCACACAACAGAGTAATATGGAGAGACACATATCCGCGAGGCACAGAAAGGTTAGAATTTATTTACATTTCAAGTTAGAATACAGCTCAATTATTATGAACTTTTGTACTATTAATTATTATTGTTATTATTATTAATAATAATATACTAGCAGCTATTAAGCCGATGTGTGTATATCAAGTGTACATGGTTTTTAAATTGATGTGTGCATCTAGGCGGTTTTTGAACACATTAACTGAACTAGCACCAATTTCAATTCAATTCAATTCAATTTATTTATTTTAAATATAACATATACATTACAAAAATATATTCAATACGTACATATTATAAAAAAGGAAAAAAAATACACGAAAGAGACTCATGTCAAAGGAGTCGAAGAATCCTGCTCCGGAAAACCCCTTCGGATACATGGAACAGATCAATATCCAGAGCGATGTTGTTCAACATAGCGGTAGCTCTTCCAACAGGCATAACCATAGGCAGGTTGGTCCTGAATATCGGAATATGAAACAATCTATGCTGACGCTGTCTTAGGTAATTATCAGGAACATACAAACCAATGCTCATCATAATTTCAGAATTATCGATCATACCGCGCAACAATCGATAAAAATGTGTGGTCAAATACACATTCCTTCTAGTCTCTAAACTGTTGTAGCCAAGCATACCCTGGAGAAACTCGGTCGGGTAGAGCCAAGGATAATACCCGCACTCTCTCATGTAGAGATATCTCAGAAACTTCTTTTGGATTTTCTCTATCATAAGAGAGTACTTCAGTTCATGTGGCCCCCAAATCATCGAGCCACTCTCGAGTCTACTTCGCACCAAGGAGTTGTAAAGAGTTCTCAGTACGCGGGTATTTTCGAAAACCCTGGCAGTACGCAGAACAAATCCTAACATCTTCAATGCATCACCACTGATTGTCACTTTCTCGGGAAGGCCATTCCATTTCTCCACGACTCGGTTAGTCAGGAAGTTCTTCCCGGGGTCAGATGAGAAGGAGGCAGTGTTGAGTTTCAATGAATGACCTCTGAGATGGCGGTTTTCATTCGTAGTGAACATTGATTTCAACTTGGGTACATTATATCGCTCAGTAGATTTTGAATGTTTTAATCGAGTCACCACGCTGCCTCCGCTCTTCCAGTGAACTTAAGCCACGCTCCCGTAAGCGGTCTTCATATGATTTATTTCTTAGAGAAACTACCATTTTAATTGCTCTTCTCTGGACTAACGTAACATATGGACGAACATATGTTTTATAAATTTTGAGGTGATGTATAATGTATTTCTGTACCTTAAAGGATAAACTACGGAAGTCACATTTGAACTTTAGTTCAGGAAAGCGATTTTCCTATCTATATTTGAAACTATAACTTTTTTAATAAATGCAATCATTAGGTTCTGTGAACGGTGAATTTTATATTTTTATTCATACTTGGCCATAGTTAGTCTTACCTCAGTGGCGAACGGTGACTTTTTTTATAGGTAAGCTTTAATTTTTTTCACAATTTGTACCTGCATGTACATACATACATATAAGTAATCTCACAAATGAGTGGAGGCGTATAAAAAAAAAGTATATACAGGTACACGGATTCTTTTCCTATGGTTTTGTGTAAAAACAACTTCATCTCTCCAGCTCCAGTTTCACCTGCTGGCAACAGAAGACGCAATACCTACTTATTTTTAGTAAAAATAATTATAACCAATAACCCAACAAATAAACAACAATTAATAACTTTGCGAAATATGCAGGTATATTCTCCATTATTTTAATACAGTACATGTATGCAAAAGTTTTGAAAAATTAAATTTGTTAAAAAATGGATAATAAAATAAGTATATTCAAAATTCCTTTTTGTTTATCACCGTATATTTTTTTGTAATTTACATTTTATACTGCAAATATTTACTAATTAAAAATAAAGTAAACATTTTATTGTAAGATGTCACTCCCATTATGGACACAAAAAATGTTTTTTTTCTTTTACGTAATATATATTTTTTTCAGAAAAACTTTTAAAAAAACAATAAGATTAGATTTAAATTAATTTATTTATGCCAAAATACATAAATTTAACTTTACATATTACATTACATAACATTACACAATAAAATTCATTAGAAATATTCGCAATAATATTGCAACAAAAATGTCACCGTCGTGACCGCCGCGCCGAGTTGTCAGCTTCGTTTTCTTCTAAACTGAGAATGAATAATGCAAGAAATTGACGACACCGAGCGAGGCGCCACTAGCTAAAACGCGCGGACTAAAAAACTGGCGTCATATGTCAACAGAATACTATCAAACAAAAATGGTCTTTAAGAAAAAATGCTCGAAATGCTACTCTCCAAATAGAGAAGCTTTAAATAATATCTGTAATCTGCGAGTGAACTCAGCAAGGAATATAAACGTACTGGGTTTTCGAGTGTTAAAATACAGTATACATTTTGTATTGAAAAATATGCTGCAATAATCTGAACCGGGCAATGCGCTGGGTGCGCATTTAGAAGCTTATATTTATTTTTTGAGGAAGATATGAACAGTGAAGTTAATTTATAATAAATATAGATTATTTTATTTATTCTTCTATAATTAAAACTACTATAAAACATTATTATTGGTAGTAAAATATAATGGTAAGCTGCGAATAATCAATTATATGGACAGTTCGCCCCTGTCTTACCTTCATGTTACAAAAATGATCAAGATACACTGCGATTGGTATACCAATGCAGCGCCCTATGCACCATTAGGTGCGGAAAGGGAATGATGATGATGATGATGAAATATGTTACGTATGTACTTACTATAAAGTATGATTTTAAGATTGAGAACGTAAGAAAGTACTCTAAATAATATATTATTTTTTATATCTAAAAATTGAATTTTGTAACTTTGCCTTTTTTCTAAACGGGAGTCCGATTTTTACCTTTTTTCTGGTATTGTGATCATGTTCATGTTGATATTGATTTTTTTTTCTCCTAAATTCCGTGTTTTTTTAAAAAATTAATAGTCAATACACAAATATCATCGTATTGTAAAATATTCTTTACCTACACATTAGTCATTTCCTAAAAAGAGACACAGTTTTGATGGCCTATAGCCAGCATTTTACGAAAACTTAATTGGTCTTTTTATATTTAAAAATATATCTTTTGGTATAAAATATGAATGACTATGTTTTTCTAAATAAAATTAAATGTACAAATAAATACTAATATTTGTTAACATAACTTAAATTTTTTTACCACAATCTTAATACTCTGTAATGTATGTATAATGTTATGTATTGGATTTCAGGACAAACCATTTCAATGCGAACAGTGTTCCAAGCGATTCGGTTACGCGTCTACCCTGCGTGAACACATGCGAGCTCATAAAGGGGAGCAGCAACACCTGTGCAACATTTGCTTGCGTCTCTTCTCCCGTAGGTACGCCCTGATGCGCCATCGTCTCACTCACACGCAAGCCCGACCCTACGCGTGCAAGTACTGCGAGCGCACGTACACGCAAAGTAACGATCTGAAGGCGCATGTCAAAAGATTACATACAGATGCAACGACGGAGAAATTGAATGACTATTGTGTCAAACAATTGACAGAGTAAAAAAATTTATGAAAAACTGGTCACATATTGTTAATGAGTGTTTTTTTCAATATAGTCTCACTGTGAAACTTGACTGCTGTTTTGTGTGGAGTGTTGTTTGCCATTTCACCATGAAAAGATTACTGTAGTATTCGGGCCATAAGATGCACGTTTTTGCTCTGAAAATTCAACCAAAAATTGGGATGCATCTTATGGTCTGATGCGTCTTATGATCTGATGCGTCTTTTGGTCCGATGCATCTTATCATCTGCAAAATACGGTAATACCTGAGCTGCGTTTATAAATAAGGAAGTTCATTGTTAGGGAAAATTGGATGTAAAAAATTGGCCCGAACACCCGAGTTGAGATGTGAAAAGGCCATGAAAAAACGAAGAAGAAGGATGTAAAAAATGTTTTCTTGCGTGCAGTAAAAATAAGATCCTTAAATTGTACTGCATAGTTTCTTGAGAATGTATTAAAAAAATAATAAAAATGATTTTAATAAAAATAAACTGCTTCAACTTCAATCAACCTATGGTAGTGTTGTGATAGATTTCCGGTTTACATGGAGCCAGTTCACCAATCAGCAGAACTCACCGAAGAGAAGTTGTGACATCACAGGCAGTGGTTGCGCGAGTGGTTGGTGGGATTGAGTGGTTTGTGGCTGGATGGACCGCCGGTGGACGAAGGTCCACCTATCCTACCCACCCTGTGATCTCCCAACTTTCAATGTTTGTTATTCTCCTCGTTTCTATGGCCATGGGTAGCTACGGTTGCTATGGGAACAATTTTTTATATCCATAGCAACCAACATCAACAAACACACTTTTTTTTTTGGGCTTAATAACTTCTGCCAATTACCGCATGCATATAATTTTATCTGCCCGCATCTGCTCGTCCTATAATCATCTGCCCGCATCTGAACATCTTTACATCATCTGACCGCCTCTCCGCCACATTCATCTTTATATTTTACAAATAGTGAAAGTGCCGTGTTCACCAAAAAGGAACAAAACTACCAAGAAGCCAGGACTTGGAGATATCATCCGGATTCCTGTCCCTGATTCCCTTTCCTCTCTTCCTAAAGGTAGGATTTTTGTCTGCTAAAGTTTGTTTGGCCGCATACTGTTCTTTTCCGCATTTCTATCTCTGCGCAACACATTCTCTTATTTCCCCGCATATTTTAACACGGATCAATTGATTCGATCAAATAATATACACGCAAATTACAATCGCCACCCCAGGCAGAGTAATTACAAAACTTGAAAAAAGCCATAGTGTGATAATATAGATAATACGACACATAAAATTTAAACAATTTTTTTTATTCATATTTAAAGCATTAACTTTGTGGTCAAACATTATACTAAATGTTATTAAATATTTGTATATAACACTAAGCGACTTTTATAAATTTTTCCGAATTGCAAATCACCTAATCAATTTTAATCATGACTTTAAAAAAGATACAGGAGTCAAAATCTTACACACAAATAATAAAGGGTTTATTTAATTTATTTGACACTTTATATACATATAAGGGCGAGCATATTGCCTTATTTCTTCCTACCTAAACCGTTCAGTTTGAGAAAATTATAAATACATGGACATATTGAATCTTACAATTTTATACAAAAATTAAAAACAAATATTAACAAAATAAAAATATATAATAAAAAAAAATACACCATACTATGAAGAGAGGAGAGGGGATGGAAAGGAAATAAGAAGGATAAAGGAACATTTTAAATATTTAGATAGTGACATTTCAATCTTGACTTAAATGTAAATAAAGAAGGGCGTCTCTAACATTAGTGGGTAGATTGTTCCACAATCGAGCGGCTACTACTGTGAAAGAGGAGGCAAGAAAATTAGAGCTATGACAGGGTATTAAAAGGGTTCTCTCTTTACTAGAACGAAGAGATAGTCCGTGTTGTGAAAGAGGTTGGATGAGCTCTCTCAGATAAACAGGCGAAGTGGGATTGTTTAAAATATTGTGAAGAAGTGATAGAATGTGAATGTTTTTTCTATGCCTGATACTGAGCCAGTGGTAGTTGCGTGCGATACTCGGTTATGTGGTCAAATTTGCGAAGATCAAAGATATAACTAATACAAATATTGTGCAATCGTTCTAACTTATCAAGTAATTCAGAGTTGGCATCTGGATAACATACATCTGCATAGTCAAGGAGTGGAAGAAGTAAGCTCTGGACTATCGTTTGCTTAGCATTAATTGGCAAAAAATTCTGTAATCTTTTAAGTGAGTGCAAACTGCTATAAAGTTTACGACTAACTTCGTTAACCTGATCGTGCCACCCTAAATGCTCATGAATGATAATACCTAAGTTTTTGACTGAAGTCATGAATGGAATTTCAGTATCTATTTTGAAAAGAGGAAGTGTGGAAAAATTCACTTTTGAATACATTTGTTTACTGCCAACAAGTACAATTTGGGTTTTTGTTGGATTTATGAGAAGTCCATGTTTTTTTCTCCATGAAGAGATATGCAAGGGTTAGTAATAAAAAAAACACAATTTTGAATTAAATCTATTTATTAAAATGAACCGGGCTGTGGTCTTGCGCTGGTGTAGCGGACTCTCAGATCAAAAAGTTATGTAGTTATTTATACATACGGTAAAAAAAATAGAACACTTAAGATTGAACTTGCCAAAAAAGAGTCTGGCTCTTGTGTTTGGCAAGTTTACAAAATAATACAAAAAATAAACAAAAAATACAAAACAAAATAATACAATAAATAAAAAAATTAAACAATTTTAAAAATTGAGAAAATTGAACACTAATAAATAAAAACACAAAATTTATATACACGGGCACATATTATACACAGGCACATATTATACACGCATCTTTATTTTCAAAATACTGTTAATGTTAATTATGTCAGGAATATTTTCTTTTTTAAAATTTTTTATTTGTTTATTTTTCCATACATATATTATTTACATAGAAATATAATTACAAAAATACACTTTAGAAAAATACATCTTAAAATTAAGCTATAACATAAATTGGAAAAAATGCCCACAAAGACTTTTTTAATTATTAAAAAGTTTATAGCATTTAAATGGTAAGATACTGATAAGAAAAATAAAAGAAAAACCATATTAACATATGCTGATATTACAAAAACATGATTTATTTGCACTATGCATTTAATTTATCCTTAAGTTTTCCGTAATTAGTTGATAAAATTTGCGTAAGGAAGCTAGATTACCAGACGTCTTGCGGCTACAGGGCACATTTAGTTGCTTTGGGCACATAGTCTGACGTTAAAATACTTTCAATCTCTCTCACTTCTTTATAATATTCTTCACAATCCTTGCGCTCCAAAATATATTGCTGTGAATTTCATTCACCTTTCTGATCATGGTCTTTCTCGGGAAAGAACACTTTCCATTCCTCGACTTAGCACATCATTTTTCAGCCATTCCTTTTCTGTTCAAGCCGCTAGACTTTGGAATGAGCTACATCTTCATATAAAAAATGCACCCTGGCCACCTTTAAAAAACGCCTGAAACATTATTTATTATGTATCCCTAGAATCCTGAACTCTTTGTATTTTACTGTTTATCTCTCATTCCAAACTCATTATTTAATTCCACATTCCCCACCCTTTAATATGTATAGCATAATGTACTTTTTTAAAGTAAATATGTGCAAGTCTTATCTCCCAATAAAAGAACAGCTGTTAGTTTAAAATTATTACCTTTTTTTTTTATTTTAACATATGTATGTATCTTTCAATATATATTTATGGTTTTTTAGTACAAAATTTTGACCAATCTCTTCTTTTGGCCAGTCTGTTTTTTGGTTGGCTGGAAGATATTGCTTTTGACAATAAGTCAGCCAAAGTACTTAAATTAAATAAAATACTATTGGAAAAAAAACTATTTCAAAAGTAAGACAGAGTAGTGATAGTTACGTGTGTAAAGCGATTGATTACAGGTCATACGCCCTGTAAATGCCTTGATTTTCACATCCCCAATAATACATAAGGTGGCGTAGCTGGACTAGATGTAGTTGTAAGAAAGTTAAATTCCAGCATCAATCTACAAAGGTTTGAACGTACAAAAAATATTTTAAAATTTTAGGTAAGCAAATCATGAATGCAAATATGTATTTTTTAAATTAATAATTAACACAGTATTGTTTATATTTTTCCATATCAAATAAATATGCGTAAAGGCACCAGTAATAACTGTAATAGCCATGCTTTTCGCAATAGTAGTTATTTTGACAGTTCGCCTGCACACAGAATGGCCGACCTGTCGTCACGAAATGGCCGCAACTCTCCGTAGTACTAGAAGCAATCGCAACATCTAATTTTTCACTCTTCCAATCATTCTGACAAGGATTATAACCAACCTCTGACCCATAATTATTTTTTCTCTCCAGAACAACGAGGTTAACATCGGGCTTTTTATTTAAATTATTCCTAGCCTCAAAATTATCATTTTTTTCTTCTCCAAACCTATCAAAAACACCTTCAAACGCCGTAGAACCTACAGTCGATTCAAAAGCGTATGACTCGGTCGATCCTGTAACATAAAAATCATTACGAATCGTGCTTAAATCGAAATCAGTCGTCAGAGTGGCGTCATCATAAATATCCGTCACACTTTCGTCAGACGCTTCAACTTCACTTAAAACGTTAAACAAAATTGTGCTCAGTTGACTACCGATCATAGAGGCCAATATCCCTTGCAGAGACTTGACAACACGTTCAGGTTTCCACGTTTTCTTCATCGATGTCCCTTGGATTTCATTACTAAATTTTCGCAGCTGCGTTTCATTTGACGTTTGTTTGAAATTTGATTTTGACGCATCTGCATCAAATTTTCGACTGTGCGTTTCATTGGACATCAATTTAAAATCTTTTTGTGTCGCATTGTAAAACTCCCGTAAGAGTGTGTCTAAGGAATCTTCCGTACCATCTTCCATATGTTTTTTCAATTTAAAACTAGCAACATCCCCAGTGACTCCTGTTCTTTCCGTTCCGGGCACGAATGCCATATCTTTAGTTCCCTCGTCATTTTCAGTAGATATAAGCACCAACAACTGAAATAAAAATAAAAATCTAAGTGGTCATTTGAATATTTTATTTATTAAAGATAATGTAAAAAATGTACACTGGGTGTCCCATGCCGAGGGTGACATTCAGTAGCGGCGTTGGGGTAGTGCGCGGTCGGGCGACCGCCTGTAGTCCTTACAATGTAACATGATTAGAATGACAGTTGTCAGAAAAAGTGACGACATAACTTTGTAGTAACGTCGAAGAAGTTATTTTTTTTGACACACGAAAAATCATTTGTATCTGGCGTGTTAATTTATTTTTTAATACAATGCTTGGAACATAAATCAACATTAATATATAAAATCAGCTTTAAAACTAAAATAAACCTAATTATTAACGACGTTCTTACAAGGTTGCATCATTTTGAAAAAACGTTAGAGATGGACGAATTGGTTGAATAAAAAAATAATTCATTTGGTGTTGTTCATGATAAAAGTATAAATGTCTCATTTTTTGGTGAATAATTGTGTTAAACACACTTAATAGGCTTGTTTTTGCGTTTTTTATATCAATTTTCGGAAACAGAGTTTCATGATATAACGATTTTACCAGCATGAAATAACTGGTAAAATCGATTTGATTAGTGATCAGTAATTTCCCATCACTAATGAAATTAGATTGATAGCTGTCATTCTAATCAAGCTATATTTTAATGACTATCGGGTGCCAGATATAAAGGGGCGCTGCAGGCGCCCCATTTTATCCTCTCGCTCATCGAGCGAGTCCAACTTACTCGTAAATTTCCTAAATCGAGCGACAAACTCGCTATAGTAGCAACACAATACATGTGCCAGCCAGGATTTGTAGACGGTACCACCTGTTTCATGTACCAATAAGTAAAACATCGTATGTTAAAAATGCCTTTTTTCGTAGGACTTTTTCAGTGTACAATACAAAATTTAAAAATATAGATTACACAAACATCACTCTATCAGATAAAAAATTTACACTAAAAGTGCATTATGTAACTTAGTAGACATTACAATAATAAATATGTACATCTTCCTTCCCCTCCTTATCCTCTATTCAAGCATTTTTGTCCTAATCCCGCCCAATTTACAGTAACTTAATGTTCTTAAAATAAATATTGAAAAATTATTTTATTATTGAGTACATGAAAATAACATTTTTATATGTATAAATTGTGTGTATTTATTTAATATGTAATATATTTTCTTTACTAACTTTGTATACTATGTGGAAATCTGTTATTAGTTCTGAGTTTATACACTATATCTGTTTGTTTACTATAAATATGTATGTAGAACTGTTGATTTCCCAAATAAAATAAAATAAAATAAAACACATAATGTCTCAAAACGCGTAGTGTCTGCTGTTCGTTTTACTGGGAATCCCCGACCATAGACAAAACACATGATCTATCTTTTTTTTACATTGAAGTTAGAAACTGAGTTGGCGATATTTTTGACGAATTGGGACGCTCAGTTCATTCAACGGATTTCATTATATTATTTTAAATAATCAGTTATTTCATTATAAACCTTGCCTTTTTTTCATATGGGTTTAAAGGGGTGAACGATAGGGGGCGCCGTAGAAATCCTGCCCTGGGGTGGTGGTGCTCAAACCGGCCTTGGTGACATTAAATATTATTTTGAAAAAAGCCTTATTAAACATAATGAAATCAAAATCTCAAATACATATAAAACACAATAAAACACATGAACAGTGTTTTGAATATCTTCAAATGTTTGTAGACAGACTGGATTTCCTCCCTAGGGATTTTATTTAGATCTAAGTTTGTAACAACAGAGAGGGAAAACATTTTAAGAAGGGAATATGGAAGCCTAGACATTTACAGGGTTTACGACCTGTCATTGGCTGGTTTAAGTGGCCACTTCGCACACTGTGTACCATTCACCATTCTGCCTATGTTCGAAACACCCACATTTCCTCAATTCTTCCATCCGTATCCGTTGATCGGCCGGCTCGAGTTCTTGTGTTAACTGAACTTTAAAAGCCTTAAGACCTGAGTCTTTATGCAAAATACGGTGTAACGTCGTTTGTGGAATGCCTAATTCCAAAGATCGACGAGGAATCGACAAACGCGGGTTTTCGTCGACACTACGGGCTACAGCAGCAATATTCTCAGTTGTTCTTGAGCTACGCACGCGGTTTCGATTCTTCACATCACTAACTTGTCCCAACAACTCAAATTTTTTCACCAGTTCCACCATTGCCGGCCCTAGAAGATGCTTCACGACGACCCAAAAGTGCTTTAGTTTTGCGAACGTGACTGCAAAATTTCCACCATTTTTGTAGTGAATTTTAACAACTTCAATGCGTTCCATTTTTAGTAATGGCGTAGTTTTTACTTGTCAAATGTCAAAAGATGACAGCTTCAAAAGTGACAGCTGCCTAAATTAGCGGGCTATCCAAAATTAAACCTCTTGTTGGAAAACCTGTATAAAGTACTACATTTTTGATCTACAACAAAGAATTAAGATTAGTCCGGAAGGAGCGCAGAATCACTTTTGAATACATCGGACTGCGTCCAATAATTCCCCCACTATGCCTCACTTTCTTCGCGCGCATTCGTGAAGTCGCCGGGTAATGTTGCTTGATGGGAAAAAAAATAATCATAACACAAATGTGAGGTAAAAAAAGCAATCTGTTAATTTCTCTAAAATTTTATTGTGCACGCGGAAACATTGATCGACACAGCAGAATAGATAAGTAAAGGGTTATTTAATAAGAGTAATTGAATTAATGAACTTTTAACTTAAAATATAAAAGAAATTTTATTTGACATAAAACGGATTTTTTTATATCATGTTAAATAATATTTGATGTTTTAAAGATAATGTCGTTCAAATGTCCCCCACGGTGTTGTTTAATCGGAGGTCTAATTTTCATTAGTTCTTTTATTAGATGAGCAAAGTAGGGTAAAAAAATTTACTACCCTGGCAACACTAACGAAATTTACATTTTGTTTCTTCGACAATCTGGCAGATGGAAAAATAATTCAATTTTTGAGTAATTCATTTGCTACTTAAACATTAGTTTGTTAATAACACATGAAATGTGATGCCATCCTGTTTCTTTAAGATCCTAGCAGTATTTCTACACTTTAAAAGGACACAACACGGCATAGTTAAATTCAAATCAGGAGTTGCGTACTGAGCAACTTCTACAAAGAAACTAATGGGGCAAAACGTAAACCTACTCATTTATGAGTAGTTTAGTCGCCTTCTGTTTGATGTGCGTATGCGGTTTCTGGACTATTCTTAATTCTATGGTTCCACCTTTGCCGGCCTAGAGGATGCTTCACGACGACCCAAAAGTGCTTTTGTTTTGCGAACTGTGACTGCAAAATTTCCACCATTTTTGTAGTGAATTTTAACAATTTCAATGCGTTGTTGAAGCGTGTATTGTTCCATTTTTAGTAATGGCGTAGTTTTTACTTGTCAAATGTCAAAAGATAACAGCTTCAAAAGTGACAGCTGCCTAAATTAGAGGGCTATCCAAAATGAAACCTCTTATTGGAAAGCCCTGTATTAAGTACTACATTTTTGATCTACATATATTTTTCAAAAAAACAATTTCCAAATATCACTTACCTGAATGTGAAAACAAATTTGGGTAATAAATTTCATTTCCCCTGTATTCTTCGATGCTAACTATAGATGTTCTGATGTGAAAATAAAATGAGAAATAAAATTATTGATAAATCTGCTGAGTTTTATTCCGATACTATTTTTCATCTTTTAGAGGCATAATCCATAAGCTTTGTTGTTCAAGGAAGATGAAATATGTACATTTTTAGAAGGGAATGAGGAAATTCAGTGGTTTTATGTAACGTATTTACTATCAGCGCTATGATTTTATAGCACCATAATTTGTGCTGTGCTGATCAAGAAATAGTACATTATTATTTGACAACCGGCGGATCGGAACATTTTTTTTTTCAAACAAACCATTATGCCGTTTCTCCGGTAGGCAGAGAGGATACAACGCCATATCACTATCTTTGTATATAGACCTCGCTTCCTCTACATTCATACATCTGTTGATGCCGCCCGTCAATTAATAAATGCGTTTGTAGTGTCTAGAGTCGATTATTGTAATGGTATCTATGCAGGTCTACCAATGAACAAAATGACTCGCCTACAATCTGTATTGAATGCTGCAGCGAGACTTATTTTCGGAATCTCTAAGTTCAGTCATATCACTCCACTACTTCGGGAACTACACTGGCTACGTTTTCCACAGAGGGTCGAATACAAACTCTGTTGGCTTATGTATAAGTCACTGCACAACTCGGCTCCGGAATATCTAAGGGAACTATGCATTCCAGATGAACTAGCTGACAGGCGTCTCACGCTTAGATCAGCTACGTCTACGGCGAGAGGAAAAGTTATTATCCCTCTACGCAAACAGCGCACTAAATTTGGTGAAAGCGCATTTGCGGTCGCAGGCCCTATGGCATGGAATGCTCTCCCAGCAGAGGTGCGAGGCTGTGGAAGTGAAGTGATGTTTCGGAAAAAAACTTAAAACCCACTTGTTCTCTAAATCATTTGAATAAATCCGTAGCACGTGACAACAAAATAAATTATTTTAATTAAATTACAAATTTAAAAGCTTCAATTAAATTAACTTAACAATAGAATCACCATGTAAAGCGCCCTTGAGGTATTTTATTACGAAAATGGCGCTTTATAAGTTATCCATAATTAATTAATTAATTAATCTTCTCATGCACGCAAACCGATTATTTCTACTCTTGATACATCTTCAAGTATTTGATGGACTTGATTGTGCCATGTCTTTTTCAGTCTTCCTCGTTTTCTGCATCCATCAACATTCGCATTGTAGATCCTTTTAGCCGTTCTTTCGCTGTCCATTCGCTCTGCATGTCCAAATCAACGCGGCACCCCTGTCTTGATCCTGTCGATAATGCATGTCTCAGCCTTACACAGTTCACATGTCTCGACATTTGTGCACCATACATCGTTTTACCACATATTTGCCCGAGGGATCGCATTTCAACAGCATTTAACCTACTTTCATTATTATTTTTCCAATTCCATACTTCGCTCCCATACATTAGAGTTGGCACTAGAACTCCATTGTGAACTGCTAGTTTTGCCTCCTGCGATGAACATTTGTTGGCCAAAGTAGATTTTTGTGCACCGTTCACCCTGTTCCCGGCACTCACCCTCCTTTTGATATCTTTTTTGGTCTTTCCATCCCTAGTAAACATACTTCCCAGGTATACAAATTCTTCTACCTCATTCAGAATATCTCCGTTTTCACTGATCTCACATTTAGTTATATTTTCATCCCTTTCAAAAACCATCACTTTGGATTTATCAACATTCATAAGCAAATGGCTTTTCTTGCATACATCGTAGACTTTTGTAACCAAAAATTAAGTAAAAGAATTTCAGAAAAATCCACTTATTTGAAATGTAAACCTTGTTTATAATAAGCAAGGTAAATAATAAAGCAACTCCCATATAAAAAAAAAAAAAAACTAGATGAGGATAGCGTCGCAGGCTCACGACGTTCGAACCCCGCTCTACCACAACCTGATTCCCATTTTCTGATTGTGAGCTACGAGCTCGTAGAAAAGGCTCCAAAAATAATTGGGTAAATCAAAACAACACAAATATTAAATTTTGATTCAAATAAATAAAAAGTAAAGTACTGACAATAGCAGATTGCACCTCATCGTTTCTGTTCTGGTACAAAAAAAACAATACTATTCGTCTTGTATCATAGTGTTAAATCGACAAAAAGTCCGATTTTTTCCGTACAAAAACTAAGTGACAATAGAAATTAAAATGTGTTTTTATGAACATCTTAATCAGCGATATTGTTGCATTGTTTCTGAAACAATTAAGAAAACGACGAATTAAAGAAACGCTTCCTTCTGTGGCTAACATAAAATATATATTTATAATATCAAAGCTTTACTGACGAGACAAAGTCTTATTGGGAATCGAACTCGACAATATTCAACAAACTTCCATAGTTGGAGCAATTTGTTTTCACAAAGGCCCTCTGGACGTCTCTATCGGCTATCTGGTGTTCATTGAGATTTAAGAAAGTCTTGTTGGGAATCGAACCGAAGAATTATCAACAAACATCCATAGTTGGAGCATATGGCTATCACAAACAGCCTGTAGACGTCTCTTTCGGCTATCTGCGGTTCATAGCAATTAAAACAAATTCTCGATGGGTATCGAACTCAACAATATTCAACAAACATCCATAGTTGAAGCATATGGCTTTCACAAACAGCCTCAAGACGTCTCTATCGGCTATCGGCTGTTCAATGCAATCAAAAAAAATATTTTTGGGAATCGAACCGAACAATCTTTAACAAAGATCCTAAATTGGATCATATGGCTTTTACAAACAGTCTCAAGACGTCTCTATCGGCTATCTGCTGTTCATTGCAATTATAAAATATCTTGTTGGGAATCAAACTCAACAATATTCGACCAACATCCATAGTTTGAACATATGGCTTTCACAAACAGCCTCGAGACGTCTCTATCGGCTATCTGCTGTCAATTGCTGTTAAACGATTTTAGAAAGTCATCACTTAATGTCGGCTTTGATTGCATGACTATGGATTCAATTATTCAGTGACTTATATGAAGCGCGTTAGAGTTTTGTTTACATAAATTTATTTTAATAAATGTATAAAAAACTACAGTGTAAATAGATTTTCATAACTGAATTTAATACAGGTAAAATTGAGAATGAATGACAATATCTGATATATAAGCCCTTTGTTCAATTTTCTTCATCGACAGTTTAGTGGGATATGTAAATAGTTGAATCAAATGTAAATAATTATTCGCGGTTTATTAAACGCATTTTTTAAGCATAACTCTGTTATATGTACTGTGTGTTAAAATGTGGAAAGCCGATCGAAAAAGCCATGGTCTTTCAAACGGTTTTCGAGTATCTGGCTGTGTTTTACTGTATGTTATCGTAATGTAAAAAATAATATTTAAAAATCTACATTTTACTTGCTTTAAAATATTGATTCTTGTATTATTTTTGTTTCAGAATATACATAGGTACTCACTCGGTAACTTTATTATGTGTCCTTTTATTTATTTGTCATATCTGGAATTAATGTATATCAGTATTAAATAAAAAAGCTTACCTTGCGGTTTCCTCGACAAATTCAGTATTTAAAGAAATATTCTTCGATCTGTATGTGTCCTATTGCGCTCAGCAATATAATTTCTTGTAGTACACATGTGCCGTTGAATAAAAAAAGCGAATTTGCGAGCACCTTTGATAAAATTTACCGGAACCGAGTTTTTAAAAATCAAAATAATTTCGACGAACCGCGTATAGAACTGAAATGGCTCAAAATTAGACAGCGGAGAGACTATCACTCCCTCTCACTTCTGTTCAATGTACTTCATAGTCCTAACGCTCCTATATACCCGCGTGAAAAATTTCAACACTTATCAGTTCATGGTTTACCTCTTTGTTCTAATTCTCAAGGCACTCTCTTAATACCCATCCACAATTCCTCTTTCTTCTCTAACTCATATAGTGTCCATGCGGCTCGACTGTGAAATCATCTCCCATCCACCATCGAATATGTTACTACATTATCTCTGTTTAAATCACGTCTAAAGAAACATCTCCTTTCTCTTCCTTAATCTCTTCTCCTTTCCTTTTTCCTCTTTCCTCTTTTTTTTTCCTTTTTCCCATTGAGTAATAGTTTTGATTTAAAGTAATTTTCTTTTTTTTTTCTATTGAATATGTTCTGTGACTTGAATTATAAAATAATTTGTGAATTAAAAAATAAAAAAACTTTTATTTTATTGGTTGGTTGGAAGAAATGGCCATTTGGCAATAAGCCCACCAATATACAAAAAACATTATTTACAAAAAGTTAAATAAATATAGATATTATTAACATTTACATCTTTTATTATTTTATTTATTTAATTTTACAATACGCCCAAGGGGCATTTACAAAACATATACAGGTAAGTACAAACATAGCAAGTAATAGTTTAAAAAATAAACAACTCTTTTTTTGTAAACATGTAGAAACAAAAAAAGCATGCTGCAATGCAAAATAAAAAGTGAAACTTCGCATAGTAAAAAAGGAAAAATAAAAATATGGATATAAGAAAAATGTTAGAATTAAAAAGCTAATTGTAAATTACTTGCAAAGAATTCAACAAAAAAAATGGTATAAACAAATTAATGTTTAAAATAAATAGTAAAAATTAGTTTACAGTTAGTTTAAATAAGATAATAATACACAAAAATATTTGATAAATTAGTTTCAGAAAGAAATAAGATAATAATAATACACATCAAAAACAGAGAAAAAAATGCATGAAAAATAAAGTTTTATTACGACTTTAATAATTAGTTTTAAACAATGCATTTAAGAACGTTTAAAAATGAATAATTGTGGTATTAAAATGTCTGAATCACAAGTAAATTTGTTGGCAAAGGAATGTAAACGCGGAATCGGAGAGTTACGTGCATAGTTAGGACCTACGTTTGTACTCGTAGTTGCAAACAACTCCGTACGATTCGGTATTTTGAAGTTAATAAGATACTTCATCTCTGTTGTAATATAATAAGATATTACAACAGAGATGAAAAACATTTGAGAAAAGGTAATATAGAAGTCTAGGCATCTACAGGGCTTATGACCTGTCATTGGCTGGTTTGAGTGGCCACTTTACACACTGTGTAACATTCACCATTCTGCCCATATTTTAACATCTATATTCCTTCTATTCACTCATCTGTTGATGTTTGTGAAGTTAAAGAGCTGAAACCTTTATTTATGCGGGTGAGATTCATGTGATTGAATTTTTTCACTTACATACTAGGCAACGCCTGAAATTTTTTATTTAACAGTTCAACCTGGTCAATTCACCTCTGCTTAATATTTTCAAAATATTAAAAACTTCATTATTTGTAATCGTAATTTTATAATGAGGAAGTTCAGTGGTTTTTTTCAAATTTTTTATTTGTTAATAGACTGTTAAACTAAGTCAAAATTTTTTTTTTTTAATTTTTACATATCGTATTATTGGCGCTACGATTTTTTAAAGTTTTGTATTTCTGAAATAACTCCGCGTGTGACGTCAGAGGTTCATTTCCGCTTCTTCTCATTCAGTTCTTCCCATTGGTCCAGAAGCGACAAGCAGACCGGAAATCTTCCATAGCTCTCAGATCATAGGTCGATTCACATGAACCAGTGACGTCATTTAAAGTAGTGCGTTTTTATCAAAACATTTTTTATTATTTTTTCTGTACATTTTCAAGAAACTTTGCCGTACAATTTAATGCTCTAATTTTTACCCCGCGTAAGAAAACATTTTTTGTATCCAATTTCCCGTAGGGCTGAAGTTCCTCATTGTAATTTTGTAATTTTATTTTATGTATAATAAACGTATTATTATATAACTACTCTATATATATGAAAAAAAACTTGTCATGTTTCCAATAATTTAATTAAAAAGATGATTTTTTTTTTATAAATCTTAGTTATTTTTATTTATTAACGAAAAACAACAGTTGTTATATAAGAATACAAAATATAAGAAATAGTACATACATCCAGTTAAAAGTTTTTCACAAATATAATGAGAGCACATGTTACACAGTAAAGAGAAAAATAATATATTATATAAGACATGAGAAAAAAAAGAGCTCGTAAGAAGGTTAAGGGATGAGGAAATAGAGTGGAGGAGTGGAGGAGAGGGGTTTTCTTAATATAGTTGACCAATTCAAAGTTTTGATATTATAATAAAATAAACATAATTAAAGGAACATAAACTTATTACACACTGACAAATGTTTCATTTTACAGTGTTTCAAAAAGTTTGAAGTCACAAAATTTTGTATTAAAAATATCTAAATGGGGACAAAGTAAATTAAATTTGGAGCAGCTACGATAAATAATCGAGTTTTGAACATAATTTTTTTGGGCAATGAATTATAAAAAAAATGAACTTGTCATGTTGACTTTACGGGACAATTGATTGAAATACGATCCAAGAGATATGGACTATCGATAAAATTGTTTAAAATTTTGAAGAAGAAAGACAGATCAATTACTGAGTTTTAAAATATTTTTATGTACATATTTATATATTTTTATTGTTTTTTTACTATGTTTTCACAACATTTATTGCTTTGTTTTTACTATGTTTTTGCTTCATTTTTTTAACTACATTTTTACTATGTTTTCACTAAATGTTTTACCATGTTTTTTAGTTGATTTTTTACTTTGTTTTGCACTTTGTCCACTATCTTTATAACTGTTTCTATATATTGATAACTGTTTTTTTACTGTCTTAGAACAGGGTAAATAACTCTAGTTAGGCAGTCAAAGCAACTTTGCATAAATTATAATTTTGTGTATGTAATATAATATGATAATAAATAAATAAATTATGAAACCTGTGTAAAACACCAATATAGAGTTTCAACTATAATTTATTTTTTAAAAAATAACCTGTATATATGAAATCAATCAACCAATAATAATTATATTCATTTTAAAGTCGTACCCTTACAAATATTTTTGAATAATAGGAGGCTTTTTCTTTGTAAAGGAAAAATAAGAAACCTGCTGATAAGCTGGTTTTTTTAGTGGGTTTCTTATTTTTATTTTTAATTTTTTCGTTTATGTTTACCTTCTTAAATAAAAATAAATGAAATATTTATTTATTTATTTATTTTATTAGGTAAACAAACAGTATGTACACATATATTGCCAAATTCTTTGTATATTAGTGTGAGAAACTCATGCACACACCAAAAAAATTGTTTACACTTAATACAATAATTTAAATTATGTTCAATATAATAAATGTAAAAGAAACGAAATGAAAAAATATTTATATAATAATAATAATAAAGTTAAATGTCCGCTTCTCTCAAAATTTCTATAATTTTTGACCTAAATTTACATACATTGTCACAAATATGATCTTGGCTTGTATGGAAATCCTCAATCATTAACAGCAATTATTTTTATAGACCTTAAAATATAGCTTTATTAAATTGACAGCTGTCAAACTAATGTTATTGGTGATAGGAAATTACTGATCGCTGATCGAATCGACTTTATCAGTTTTTTCATGCAAACATGAAACTCTGTCTCGAAAAATTAATTTAAAAACGAAAAAATAAGCCTATTATAGTGTGTTTAACACAATTATTTACCAAAAAATAAGACTTTTATACTTTTTTCATGAACAACCTCAAATGAATTATTTTTTATTCGATCCATTTGTCCCATCTCTAAAGTTTTTGCAAAATGATGTAACCTTAGAACGTCGTTAATAATTAGGTTTATTTGAGTTTTTTTAGTTTTAAAGCTGATTTTATATATTTATGTTGATTTATGTGTCAAGCATTGTATCAAAAAAAAATATTAACACGCCAGATACGAATGATTTTTCGTGTGTCAATATAAATAACTACTTAGACGTTACTACAAAGTTATAACGTCACTTTTTCTGACAAATGGCATTCTAATCAAGCTATATTTTAAGGACTAGGTATAGTATATAAGGAAACTTTGTAAATGTTTAAGTTAGTTTGAAAATGTCCTAACAAGACAAAACGCGTCACAATATACGCTCTTGTCGAAAAATAAAGAAAAAAAAAACTTTAATAATCTTTCAGAAATCTTAAAATCTATAGGAAATATTAAATCATTTCAATCTAAATAAAAAAAAAACACATGAGACTCGCCCTATCCCAAAATCAATTCAGTAGAAAATTGTCTGTTTATTTTAGGATATAATATCTAATTTTAAGGAACCTGTTTAAGTAAAAATTAAATATAATAATATATAAAAATAAAGGTAAAACGAACTTTCCATTTCTAAACACGAGTTTTCACTCTATTAGAGGTAGAAACGATATTATTAATTATGTATGTACAAACCATTAGTAATTTTATGTTTTGTAAAAAAAAAAATTTAACACATAAATGAATAAAAAAATATTTGATTATTATTATTCCAGTAAATAAATTATTTTAGTATTAACATAAACATAATGCAGCTCGATCACAAATAACTATCGGCGTGCTAATAAGCGACAAGATAAAAATTTCTCTCCATGGTTGTTTATCGTATTCGTGATCACAATGGAACATGTATGAACATCTAATATTAAATGTCAAAATATTTACGTTTCGCGACGTATATATAATCCTACTGATCAGTCACATATTTGAATGTCACCGGTGTAAATATGGAAAATATTACAAAACTGCTATTTTAATGAACATGCAATTTATTGCATTTAGCTGGTGGTTGGCAAGCCAAATGTCAAGAAAAGCAGTCGCCATAGTAATTGTAATTTAATTTCCACTTTTTTGTATTAGATACTCCTCACTATTTTGCAAATTCAATATATATTGTATTATTTTTTATAGTAAACGCCGATTTTTCGCCAATGGACTGTGTTTATTTACGAGGAAAACAAAAAACAAACCGACACGAGCGTTGACTTATGACTGCGATAACTTAAGCATGTTCACCATTGTTAATTTTGTGATCGCTCAAATGCTTAGCATGTTTTAAACACGTCGATAGTTATTTGTGATTGAGCTACAGTATATATTTTTATTTTTTGCACCACAACAGGCCAGGGGCCCAATAACATTGGTGAATTACATCACAGAACACCCAGGTTTGAGAAAAATCACATTTAATTTTTACGTTCTCACCGGGAATCGAACCCAGAACCTTCCGTGTATGAGTCAAGCGTATATATAAACACAGATATACGAGTATATCACCACAAGTATTATGTATTTGGCCTGGGCCGATTACAATACTTACATGAAGAAACATGCATACAAGAAACTGAACAAAAATAACATTAAAGTATGTAGCAAAGACAAACAAGGGCAATAAAATAATGGTATAGAATAATATATATGCACAAACACAATCAACATACAAGACATTGTTTTTTTATGAAACTATCCTGTATTATCACTAGTGCAGTAGCACTAAATAATTTTATTTATTACATATATCATAAACTTAGCAATCTTGAATAAATTTATTTAACTTAATTTAGGTTCTGATATTTAAGTAAGTTCTGCCTGGAATATTCAATGCGTTCAAATATTCATGTTGCTGTGATATGAGTTTTTTTATAATCGTGGCAATAAAATAAACGCGGTCTTTTACCCCAAACTTGCTTTTAAATGGGTATTAAATACTTGCGCGGAGTTGTGAAATAGTTAGTTAATATTATAGTTAATTTAAGAATATAATTAAAATATTGCTAAATTAATTATTTTACAAGTTTTCAATATTTTTTTGATAATAAATAATCTATGGAAAAAAAAACAAATTAATCAGTGATTTACGATGTATATTGTTGAATCAAATGAAGCATTTATTAAAAACGTGTGATTTCTGTTTAAAATATTCACAATATAAAAAAAACAAGAAAAGCACAAAAAACATCAATAATCCCTTAAATCTAATAATAATTTAAAGTTTTGACATACTGCTGTCTTCTTCTTGATTCCAATGGATTTCGCCATCCCTGATGGTGCGCACACTCACTTTCTTTAGTAACTATTTTTAATAAATCGCGCCCGGAATAAATTAATAATTATTTTTAACACAAATTTATCAAAAATAGCAAAAGGTAATTATTTTTAATTTCAATTTTATTTAACCGACATTACGATTTTTAATTTCAATCAAATCAAACGAACACTCACTTTGAACACTCCCGAGATTTAACAATAATTATTATTGTGCAAAAATATTTTTTAAAAAACGCCTGAATTATCTTTGGCAGGCCATGTGGTGAATGGCTAAGACGTTTGCTTAACGTACTGAATTTTCGGGTTCGATTTCCAGCCAGGTCACAATTACATTCTTTAAAGCCTGGGTGTTAGCATTTACAAACCGCTCCCGAAAATGAATGTACTTTATTTTTAAAACCACAGTTTTAGAAAACGCGAGGGGGCAATTATTTTTATTTTTACTGATTAAACCGATTTAAGTTTGTTTTACTATTAATTGAACACACACTTTTTAACACTTCGACATTGGACAAGTTCCAATGCGGCCCATCTCAACACAGGACTTTTAGTCTCATGGAGTTGGGACTTATGTCTCAAATAATGTACAATATACTTATGTATATAAATAAAATAACAAAATCGCCGATTTGGCGGATAACGTGGTCTAACGGCTAAGACGATGCCTCATTCACGTTTGTGTATTCGGGGTTCGATTCCCGATCCTTTAAAACAGCCTAACACAACACTTCACACTTCACTGACTAACACAAAAAAAAACATTTTTAAAACAGGATTGTTACACTGGATTTTAATAGTAAAATTTGAACAATTTATTTTTAAAGAGAAAAATTGCCACCCCAGTACATCACTTTTTAAATGAACATCAGCAACCAGATGTTTATTATTATTAAAGGATTTAAAAAAAAAAAAATATTCGCGAAATCACCAACTTTTTGTTAAAACCTTTGCAAAATACAGTATTTTTACACGCGTGCTGCGCGATCGAATTTTCGAGATAAACTGACCACAAATTACACTCATTGTATGAAAATATTTTTTCTCTGACTTTATTTCTTATCTTTTCGCACTATCTCCCTCTAATGTATGTCAAAAAAAAAAAAAAAAAACATAAACTCGACAGCCATAAATCAAAAAAAAAAAAACTCAAAAATAAAATCTCAAATGTCAAAATGAAACGTTCTAAAAAAAAGTTTAATTGCGTTAAAACTACTTAAAATTGAATTTATTCGTATTATTTTTTCACAATGTGGGTTGGTGTACGTATTTAATACCATTTTTGCCATTTTTAAATTGAATTGATGTATGAAAAATGCTTCGTTATATTAGTAAAATTTATTTATTTCAATTTATTTTTAAAAACACATCATACTTTATTCACAATTATTTGGACAAGACAAGTAATCGAACTCGGGAGAAATATATGGTCAGGACAAGCGACCGATTACCCACCACTTTACCAAAGCTGCCCCAGGAGTGGTGGCTCAGTGTCAACTTCTCAAGAGCAATCCGAAACAAGTAGGTTTATTAGCATTGTTTATAAAACTTACACAATTCGGAAAAATCTGTGATTTTACAGTTAAGGGGTCTGAGGGTTTCAACACTTGTGAATTAATGCAAAAAATACGCCCACGTGTTGATTTGACCGTCGAATTTTCAGAAACCACTTTATTTAACCTGGGATAAATGACTCCCAGTTTACGGTGAGTAATCAGTTCAACTTTGATTTTCAAGAAAGATAGGCCGGAGGTTGGGCTTATCCAGAGACCAATATATGTATAACGAGTTAGAAACTAGCTTAAATATATCTTCTCTTCAAGACCGTCGTAATAAATCCGACTTCCTAGTCCTGTTTAAAATTCTCAACTCACTCTTTGATGCGCCTGAACTACTGGGCTCAATAAAATCAAATATCCCAACGAGAAACCTCAGACAAAGCTTACTTTTTCATACCGATAACCATAGAACTAACTACGGTTTGCATTCCCCTGTGCCCAGAATTCTTAGGTTTGCCAACAAACATACCAGTCTTGATTTCTTTGATAACAAGTTGTCTTCTTTCAAACGATCACTGAATCAAATTAAATTATAAACACCTGTCTCCCACTTCTACTCCCACCAAGTCTACTATATACCATTGTGTTTTTCTACTTTAATAAATAAATAAAGCTCTATGGCGTGCTAAAATGACAAATTTCATCTAATTATATTTAAAAGTGGTTTTAAAGTAAGTTAGTTGAACATGATTTTTTATTCAAATTAAATATTTGCGTTCTTATGATTTACCCAAATATTTAATTATGAGGGGCATTTTCAACGAGTTGTAAATAACTCACTATTAGAAAATGGGAATTGAGTTGGGGTCGAGGGGGATTTGAACCACAGACCTTTGAGCTGTGAGTCCGAGACACTAGCCACGGGACCACGACCCGATTCAATTGTACAAACCCGAGTCCATGGCGTTCTTGAAGACGATGCAATTACGTCAAAGAAACAGCAAAATGATCGCAATGCTACCTACCACAGGACCACAGCCATGTTGTGGTCTTATGGTAGTGTTGTGGACTCACGAACCAAAGGTCTCAGGTTCAAATCGCACTCTAGCACAACTCGATTTCCATTTTTCTAGCACAAGTTATTTACGACTTTTAGTAAACGGTCTGAAAATTTAAATATTTGATTAAATAAAAAGATCTGTAGTATTACTCTTTTTTTTCTTTTAAAAAATTCTCTGAAATCACTGATATAAAACATAATTCATTGGTAAGATCAAAATCAAATACGGTATTTATTTATTAATATTATGTCCATTTATACAATTTATTACAATATAAGAAGAGATAAAAACATTTTTATTTTTTTTAAAAAGCATTGACTATTTATATAGTGCTCTTTTAAATCGCTGTAAACTTAAACCAAAAAAGTCCAGATCTTGTCTCGAGTTAACAACACGACAAAGACGGGTCATTGGAGAATTAAGGCCAGAGTGTGTTCTATGCTGATCGATGAACAGTACTTCGTTGTTTCTCTACCTACAAGTCCGAATATGGAATTTTACCACTCCCAGTAATGATGGCACATCGATTATACCATTTAGTATGTCGAATATATATATGAAGTCAATATTAGTTCTACGTTTTTGTAGACTAGAAATATTTAACATTGACTCTATATTGGCATAAGAATAGTTACCTCTCTCTAGTCCAAGCATCCACGCTTCTTTTCGAAGCGAGCGATGTTGGACTGAATCAATGTGATTTATGCGATTCACATAGAATGGAGACTAGACCACGGAGGCATATTCTAGAAGAGGGCGAACATTTGAGCAATAAAGAGTTTTGATTGCTCGGACATTAGTAAAAAAAAAAACAAAAAAACTACATTTGCCTCTCAAAGAACATAATTATACGCTTCGAATGGCATATATAACTCCCGAAAACAACGTTTTCAGTAAATAAATTTAATTCATATATATATTTTAATTTTTTATTCATTACTGAAGCAGTTAACATAAGCCATTTAAATTTTGTTGAATAAAAGACATACTTAAATTTTTGTAAAAATTTTATTTCATGTATTAAAATAATTATAATATTTACAATTTTAATATTCTCTTAAATAAAAAAAATCAGACATTGTAAAAGTGTTCTTTTAACAATATTTCGAGTTTGTCCAAACGTCTGTAGACAAAAGCCTAGATCTCATCCTCTATATGACCTGCTGTTGGCTGGTTTAAGTGGCCGCTACACGTTTTAGAGAAAGAAATGTTTACACAGTAAGTCTAGGCATTCGCGCGGCTTATGACCTGTCGTTGGCTGTAAAAGGGCCACTTAAACCAGCCAATGACAGGTAGAAGCCCTGTAAATGCCCGACTTACACGTCACCTTGTCAAAAATGATATTTATATCTGTTTCAATAAATTTAGATCTGTCTGACCATTAACATTTGGACATGCTCAAATATATTTTATGTTCGGTTGTGTCAATTTTCAACAGTGACATGCAGTCGACGCATGTTTAGGAAGAATAAAGTCTTTACATCAATAAATTACGATGAAGAAAGTTAAAAAAATTGGCAATAGAAATATTATTATTAGATGCAATGTGTACTTGCTACACATAACTGGGAAGGGAGAGTCAAAAACAAAACAAAAAATGTCACTTGTAAAATTTGCAAAATGGTCTATTGAACATACAAGAACTGGGGCAGCGATCTGTGATTGAAACTATGTTTACGATTTGACCTTATGATTGATAAGTTTGAATGTTTTACATAAATTCTTCGGTCCCCGCTCGCTTGTAAAATGCTCTAGAGAATGCGGCTGGACCCCCGTCGGTGCACCCCAGGTATCCTCTCTTGTGGAGAAGGAGTAGTCCTAATACTGTAGGAATTGTAACCATAACGCCTAGAAAAAATAACATACCGTTAACAATTCTGAAGAAATTTCAACAATATAAATTGACTTATTAAAAAAAAAAATTGCTGCTGCAAACTGAGCTGAGAATGAAAACATTTTTGAGAAAACATGGAAGTCTAGGCTTATGACCTGTCATCGGCTGATAAAATTCTCCATTCTGCCTATGTTTAAACATCCATGGTTCTTTCACTCTGCCATCTGTTGACTTTTGCCAAGTAAAAGAGCTGAGATTCATCTGGCTGATTTATTTTATTACCTTTTCGTTTTAACGTTTTCCCTCTAATGTGATAAATTTCAATCTCAAACTCCCTAGGGTGTGAAATCCAACCTTGTCTACAAACATTTAAACACCCTCAGAATATTGTTGATTCGACTAGCTGGTAAAGAAGTATGAAAATTAAAAAGTATTTTCGATTTAGCCAGGTGAATCTCACCCACATCAATAAAGGTTTTAGCTCTTTTCCTTCACGAAAGTCAACAGACGGAAGAGTCAACTAGCGAGCAAACAGACTACCCTTAGTGGAGCTTTGAGAGCGAATGAGAGCAACTAGCATTTTGCAGCAGTCGTGCAGGCTAGCCTGTGTTTAAGACAATCGTATATTCAGTACTCTTTTACTTCATCACTGTGACAATACTCTATCTCTCTCTTTTTGTACTCAATAAGTATTTATTATTTAATAAATTATTTCAATCGATACGTAAATATATAATAATAAAAATCATGGTTTATTAACAAAAATAACAATTTCATTATCTACTACATACACACTTAGGTAAGAGATTTCTCCGGATCATGTCTAGTCTGCCTAACTAGGTACAACCTGTTTTAAGGCAGACATTTTTATGCAAAATAAACAATAACATTACTATCTACTAGTTAATGTATTATTCAGTTATACAATACTAATTTATACCATTTATTATTTAAGAAAGTTTTTGAGTAAATTTTCTGATTTTTCTCTACATAAACCCAGTAACCAATTTTTTATGAATTTATTTAATTGTATCCGGTCATGGTTTTGCAATGTTTGGGTAACATATTGAATATTTTGGTCCCAGAAACCTGAAATTTCTTTGCCCGAATTCAGAGTTTGTGGCAGACCCCATGACCCATCCTCTAGTTTGACTTCTGGTAGTGTGGGAGTATTCCTTTTGGAATTTGGTAGAAAAATTTGCTTTCACAAACATCATTATTCTAAAAATATATAATTGTCTTATATCTAAGATCTCAAATCTCTCAAATAACAAAGGAATACTGAAAATCCTAACACAGTATTTACTATATTTACAGAGATATAAAAGTTATTAGATGCAATGTGTACTGGCCACACATCATCGGAAAGAGAGAGTTAACAATGATAATACGAATAATAATTTTTAGCACTGGCATAAATATTTATAACTCACCGATCAATGTCCCTATAAGAATAGCAGCATCTCTTTCTGGCCGATCGCCGTACTGGTCCACACACCGCATGTGTCTGTGGATGTCTTCCAAGTGAATCAGGGACTTCCCTCTCATCTCTATTGGTTCGTGACAGCTGAAAATATTATAATGAGAATCACAAAATATCAGCGGAGGGAGACAGCGACTCTTTGATCTTTAGAATTAAAATTAATATTTGTGAATCCCTTTGTAAAGCGCCCTTGAGGTATTGTATTACGAAAATGGCTCTAGAGATAATTATTTTTTTTTGTTACATTTTAGACCGGACACCTGCATAAAATTAATAATCAATAAAAAAGGTCAACTCTTTCAATCTTTTCGACACCACTCTCAAATGGGCAATTATCATGGAATTTTTTTATTAGCTAATAAATTTATCTGAAAAATCACAAGCCGGTCGGTACTATTCTTATTAAAATCTGTTAAGAAATAAGGGAGATATAAAGGATTAAATTCTAGTCATTGAATGGTGCCAAAAACAAACGATTCGTGACGTCATCAAGTTGACGTCTTCGGATGTTTTATGACATCATTGTTTTTTTTTTCATCAATGTCTATAGATTTTTTAGAGCATTGTAGATAGCTTCCTTTTTCTATGTGTCGTTTGTTGTACATTTATGCGTCCTGTCACTTATCAAACATTACGAGTTGTGATTTATAATTTTCATGATAAATTGATAATTCAATTTATCATTATCATAATGAATTAATATTTAGAAGAGATTGAAAACCATAAAATAACAAAAGAAATTCGAGATATAAGATGTAATCCGTTTTCACTTTCATCTGTCAGTGCCTGGAACTGGAGTGTGGAGTGGGTAAGGGGGGGCTTGAGATAATATGCATAGATTACTCTCCTTATATTTCTATCTGTGCCCTGTGGCATTACCAACATTAAAATGAATGCATTACTCGTGAACTTCTGTGACAAAATTTATTACCAACTTACGAAACGATCGTTTTCGAAAGACCTTATTTTCGAAACGAAAATAATGAATGAAAATATTCATTATACGGGTTTATATAAACACTGGGAGAATCTTTACAAATCTTTTATTTGTAGAGTAGGTTAAATCCTAAATTCCTCCCGAGTGATGATGCCGTATTACGGAGAAAACAAGAAACCAGAAATTAGCAAATAAAAGCTAATACCGGAAGAAATAAAAAAAAAAATGGACCTTTTGAATACGTGTCACCATTATTTGCGTAGTACCGCAATGTCAAATGGGCCTGCATTTGTCGCATTTTAGAGAAATAATATTATAGATATAAATAATAATATATTATTTAGAGTACTTTCTTACGTTCTCAATCTTAAAATCATACTTTATAGTAAGTACATACGTAACATATTTCACCATCATTTTCTTTCCGCACCTAATGGTGCATAGGGCACTGCATTGGTACACCAATCGCAGCGTATCTCGATCATTTTTGTTACATGAAGGTAAGATGATCAGTCTTACGCTTCGGGTACCAGTCCAGGGACTATGAAATATTCTAGTGTGAAAACACCCTTTTAAATAAATATTTCATGTCATCCATGTCGGGAATCGAACCTGAGACCTCTTGCATGACGGGCTTACGCGCTGACTATTACACCACGAGGCCGACAAACATATTTACAAACTTTATTGATTTGTGTCGTATTCAGAAACCAACCTCGAGTTGAGCAAAGCACATTCTACCGTCCTCATATTATCTGCATATGAGATTTAAATTTTTTATTTTTTTATTTGAAATTTCATAAAAAGTACAAGTTTTTGTAAAATTCTAAACATAACTACTTTTACACATCTAGTAAATGTTATTACTGTAACTCTCCAAAAAAAGAGACTAACTCTTGTGCTTGGAGAGTGACTTACACTGTTTTAGTTGTTTATTTATAAGAGTTTATATAATTTTATTACGAGTACATGAAAAGAAAAAGAAAAACATAGGATATACAAAGAATAAACATAAAACGATAATACATTCATGCTAATTAAAATTTAATGTTGTTTTAACACGAGTTCAAAATTTTTTTTAGATTAACTTTAAATTTATTTATTGATATATTATTTTTAATAGTTTTTAGTTCATTAGGAAGATTATTATAATTTTTTACACCTTTGAAGACAAAGCTATTTTGACCATGACTTGTATGGAATTTAGGAATTTTGATATTATGTTGGTATCTGAGTGACTTATTCATTTCAAATTCTTTTATTTTTTCTTTTTTATATATTTGTATAATGTAATTTATTTTATTAGGAGTGTCTGCTGTATGAATCTTAAATATTTCAAATAGACGTTCCGTATTGAATGTTAAGGGTTTCTTTAAAATTACTTTAGATTAGAATGTACTTTTGCGTGTTGAGTTTGTTAGTGTGGACAGCCTGGCGATGATAAACTCTGTGTGGCGTGGCCAGGTTGTCCATAGGGTCAACACATCTCGAAAAAAGGTTCTAACCGCACACCTCGTCCACTCCTCAGCACACCTTGTGTTTGACATCCCCGAAGACCGCGACGCTCAGCAATTGAACGAGATGATGGAAGAAAAACACCTCAGTGAAAACTTACATTATGTCGGAGGTTAGGTTGGAGGTAGTCCTGCGCACGATCTCCGCCAGCGTATCCACCATCCACTGCGTACTGCAGTCACACAGATACGGGTTCTCTTGAATGTCCAGGGTCTTCAGCAGATCCCAGCGCCCGACCAGGGAGCTGTCGATCACCGACAAGTTGTTGTGGTCGATGTACAGCTGCAATACAAACATATGATAAAGGCGTTTGTATACATTTTATTTTTTTGTAGATGTACATTTATGTACATGAGTATGAGTTTTAATTCCTTAAAGATTTGGATGTTTATTTACATTTGTGAATTTATAAAGAATATCTATGATGATCTCTTTAATACTAATTGTTTAGCCTGCTCTAGTTATTGTGATTTCAATTTTTAATTCAACAATGTTTGAGTATGTCCAAATGCTTGCAGACTGGCTGGATTTCCTCCCTAGGGAGTTATTCATATTTAAATTTATTTCAACAGAGATGGGAATATGGAAGTCTAGGCATTTGCAGGGCTTATGACCTGTCATTGGCTGGTTTAAGTGGCCACTTTACACACTGTGTAACATTCACCATTCTGCCCATGTTTGAGCATCCACATTTCCTCAACTTTTCCATCGGTTGACTTTTGTGAAGTAAAAGAGCAAACATGGGCAGAATGGTGAATGTTACACAGTGTGTAAAGTGGCCACTTAAACCAGCCAATAACAGAGAAAAGAGAGGGAAAACACTTTTGAGAAGAGAATATGGGAGTCTAGGCATTTACAGGGGTTATGACCTGTCATTGGCTGGTTTGAGTGTTGCAACAAATTTAAATATGAACAACTCTCTAGGGAGAAAATCCAGCCAGTCTGCAAGCATTTGGACATACTCAAAACATTGTTGAATTAACTACCTGGTAAAAGAAGAAGTATAAAAATGGGAAGATTGTTTTCAGGTGTTGCTTAGTAGGTGAATTGGTTCAGCCGGATGAATCTCACTTGTTTCAGCTCTTTTACTTCACAAAAGTTAACAGATGGAAAAGTTGAGGAAATGTGGATGTTCAAACATAGGCAGAATGGTGAATGTTACACAGTGTGTAAAATGGCCACTTAAACCAGCCAATGACAGGTCATAAGCCCTGTAAATGCCTAGACTTCTATATTACCTTCTCTAAAGTGTTCTTCATCTCTGTTGTAATATGTTAAAAATTCGGAATGCCATTTCTCTCTGCAATGAAGAGAAAGAGCATCTCTATAAGTGGGAGCAAATTATTACTCAGAAGTTTCGCTCATACTAAAAATCAGTTAAAACAAGTTACTAATACAGTTCCCAGCACTACATATGACAAAAACGAATAGAAATGTGCCTAATGCCGGCTGCGACACAGTACAAATTACTAGTACATAAACATAATTATTCTTTCCTACAAAACTAGAAATGTGCCTACTGCTGACTGTGACACGGTACAAATTACTAGTACATAAACACATACATTTCTCTATAAAACACACAGTTTTCCCTGAAGATGGCTCCTGCAATGGTAGCCGAAACGTTGGATCAAATCCAACATACACGGTATCACCCAAGAAAGATACATAATATTGATAACAGTGACCGTGAAAACCTTCGCACCTATTTAAACAAGTTACTCTTTTAAAAAATTTGAATTTCTCTCTACGGCTTTCGTTGCCTCCATCGTGATTTTTTTACATAAATTTAATAACATCAATTGAATGTTTAAACGGGAACCTCTGTAATCGGCGGCCAGTCTATCCCCTCTCCCTCGGAATCCTTCCTCTGGAAGGCCTCGGGGTCGATGAAGGAGAGCGCCGGGTTGTAGTTGATGTGCAGCGTTGCGAGCTTCTCCAGGCCCGCCATGGCGCGGCCCTTGACGGACGCCAGCTTGGGCATGTGGCTGAGGTGGAGCACCTCCAGACTGGCCATTCGAGGGAACGGTCTGGAACATAATGAGATTCATTTAGCTTTCATCAAGACTTTGTTCGATGTCGAATCGAACGTACTCACGTAGGTGGGCAACGCTCATGAGAGAATTTAGAATATTTGAACAATGTACTCCCATCTTTTTATTTGAAATTGAAGCAACAACGAAACCCGGACGCAATAAAGAATAGTGATATGAATAAAAACAAAGTAAAATTGGTTTCAAAAATCTTATTCTTATATTCTAAGTTTAGTGTGTAAAAAAAAAAAAATTATAAAAAAATGGGGAAACCAAACAATTTAAAACAGTGTTTTAAAAAGTGTTGGTTTATTATTTTTTATATATTTCGTTATCAAAAAAGACTTGATTTACTTGTATTTAAATTTTTTTAAACTTTTATTTTATTGATATTTTTAAGATTTTTTAAAAAATATTTTATGTAAACATTATTATATTGTGTTACAAAAATGTTTAAAGAGAGAAATCCCTGCAAAAAAACTGCTTTTGCAGTTTGGCGGGAATTAAAAAAATTGTTTAGAATTTAAAAAAAAAAAAAAAAAAAAAAAAAACAAAAAAAAAACAAATTCCCAATCAGCATAAGTGCTGGTATGAGGGGATAATATATATAATAACACAATAGTTTAGCTAAAAAGTCGATAAAATAACATCACATATCACTTTTAATTTTAAATAGTTGATAAAACGTAATTTAACCTTTTTTTAGATTGTTTCATTTTGACATTTAAGATTTATTTACATTTTATTAGTTTTTTCATGCAAACATGAAACTCTGTTTCCGAAAATTTATATAAAAACGCAAAAACAGGCCTATTATAGTGTGTTTAAGACAATTATTCACCAAAAATAAGACATTTATACTTTTTCTCAAACAACATCAAATGAATTATTTTTTTATTCGATCAATTTACATTGATTAATTTGTCCCATCTCTAATGTTTTTGCAAAATGATGTAACCTTGTAAGAATGTCGTTAATAATTAGGTTTATTTTAGTTTTTTTTTAGTTTTAAAGCTGAATTTATATAATTATGTTGAATTTATATTATATGTCAAGCATTGTATTAAATATATATGTTTAAGAACCAAAATTTATTTACAAGTATTTCAAATAGATCAAGTCAAAGAAGGAATTGTGTGTTAGAAATACCACATTGTAAAACGAGGCTCGCACAGAGACATGCATATTTTATAGGCCCAAAAATTTTTAATTCTTATTTTACTGATAATATTTCATTGATTCCAAACTTTCAAAATTTTCCTTCTTTTAAAAACATGCACTCTCCTGGATTCAAACTAAAGATATGAACTCTTTTTTTCTATGATTTATTTTGTTGCCCTTTAATAATAAGGAATATTTTTGTGTTTTTTTTTTTTAATTTTTATTTCCTTTTTTAATTACTATAAAAAATTTAAAAAAACATTATCTTTTACAGAATATTTTATTTTATCTTTCTTGTGTTATACAAAAATATTATAACTGTCCATTATTTACTATAGGAGCAAAAATTCATTTACATTTTCTTGTGTACCCACGAACAGGCCATGCCTTTGTGGAATTTTTTTGTTTACTATTTTTCTATTAATATGTATTTCATTGATATGTAATTATGCTTTATTTTTTTAATACTCTGTTTTATTATTATGTTTATTGTAAAAAACAAAAAAAAAATTAATGAAAATAAAATTAACCTGCCAGATATGAATGATTTTTCGTGTGTCAATATAAATCACTCCTTAGACGTCACTACAAAGTTATGTCGTCACTTTTGCTGACAATTGTCAGTCTAATCAAGCTATATTTTAAGTACTATCGTAAAATCACTCAAAAGATGGTATGTACATACATGGAAAGTATAGAGATGTAATGAAGATGTGAAGATATTTGGTCAACTCGATAGATTCTTCAAAAGCAGGGTTGGTTAGAAAGAACGAAAATTCATTCTTACTTGCTATTAGTATTTTTCTCAATGTATTTAATTGGATTCTTCGAAAGGGAAAGATATTTGAGAGTGACGGCATCCTCCAGAGCTGACGGAACAACAGTAAAAGCGTTCCCCGACAGGTCCAGCCATTCCAGCTTCCTCGGAGAGTGGAGAGAAGTTTCCGGAAGGTCCTTTAGTTGACAGTTACTGAGGTCCAGTATCTGAAATGAGACATTATTATTAGAAGAAAACTTAGAAGAGACTGAGAAATTTGCGAAAAACTTTGGAAAAAGAATTGTGAGATTTCCAATATATTATCCAATATATTCCAACTCAATGGAGAATGCTAAGTTTGCAGCGTCAAGTAGTATCATTGAAATCTGTTTTTGCAAGATTTAGAGACGGTTTTGAATTACGCTATTATTTAGGTAGGTAGGTTTTTATGTATAGTTTATTTTGGCATCAATGACTAATTTTTCCTTTTTGGTGGAGATTTTTTAATTTTTTTTTATTTAACTTTTTGTACATAATGTTATTTGTATATTGGCGGGCTTATTGCCAAATGGCAATTTCTTCCAACCAACCAATAAAATAATAAACAATATTTTGAGTTTGTCCAAATTTTTGCAGACAAGGACTGGATTCAAATCCCTAGGGAGCTATTTATATTAACATATTACAACAGAGATGAAGAACATTTAAGAGAAGGTTAAGGAGAAGAAGAAAAATGCATACCATTTTACGAGATCTCTCACAGATTCACCCAGGAGAATAGTTGGTAAGCTGAAATTACTAACACTCGAATGGTGTTCGTTGGTTAATTTTTACAATTCAAACACAATATCATAATTGATGAGTGAAATGAATTCACCAATCAGCAGACCTCACTGAAGAGAATTTGTGACCTTTTAAAAATCATAGCGCTGATAATACGATACATAAATATGGTTTTAACATAGTTTGATAATCTATCAATTTTTTTTATAAAAGAACCACTGAACTTCCTCATTTAGAGTATCTATTTATTTGTTTATTTTACAGAAACAAACAGTTGATAATGATATAATAACATTAAAAAAATATGGTTTAAAGACAGACCAGCGAAGTTTCTAAATAAAATCATCCATATTAAATTGTGGTAC
Organism: Micrasema longulum; assembly: GCF_059751315.1. NCBI lineage: Eukaryota > Metazoa > Arthropoda > Insecta > Trichoptera > Brachycentridae > Micrasema > Micrasema longulum. The sequence continues at coordinate 43,503 of NW_028278444.1, forward strand.
AACAAAAGGGTGTGTTTATGTGTATTTGTATGAGAGTAAGTGTAGTGATGTGTTTGTGTGTATTTGTGTAGGAGTAAGTGTCCAGGTGTGAGTAAGTGTGAGCATCATTAAATAGCAAGTGGGATCGTATCGCAGCCAGAAAAAATGAGTCCTAATTTATTTTTAAATAAGTAAAGGGGCGTGTTAAAAATATCGATAGATGAAAAAAAAGCATTATAGTTAGAGCAAGAACAATAGAGGAAAGAGTGTTGTGCATAGTTAGTGCTACAGACTGGCAGATGGAGTAAATACTTATTTCTGGTCGCGCGAAAGGGGGCATTCAGATTAATTTTGGAGAGTAGGTTAAAAGAGTCTACTTTATTATTTCATAACTCATATAAATAGCATAATTAAGATATAGTGTGTCTATTTTCAAGGGTAAACAATCCATATTGTTTGGCAGATTTGCTGTAAGTGCGAAGCGTTTTATTGTTTTTTATAATCTAGATTATTACCTAGGTATTTAAAATTTTTTCGTTGAACATTTTCAATCCTTTCTATGTTTGTTATGTATTGTGGGCTCCACACAACGGATGCAAACTCCAAGTTATTGTGTACAAAAGTAATGGGTTTGGAAATTCTTGAAATGAAGCCCAGCATTTAGTAAGCTTTTTTAATAATAGAATTTATGTGAGACCAAAAAGAGAAAAGTAGAAATTGAGAAAATATACAGCACTGATTATGTCAAATAAATTCTAATTGTTGCAAATAATTTTATATTACGTACCTTCAATTGACCCAGGCTGGAGATGGCCACTACAGTGACATGGTCTAGCACTGTGAGTGGGTTTCCATCGAGTCGCAGTTCTTCCAACAGCGGCATGTGCTCAAACACGTCTTGGTGCAAGGAGTGAAGGGAGTTGTAGGATAACTTAAGCACGCGCATGGCCCTCAAGGGCAGGTACTCCTCGGGCATATACAGACCCTAAGAATATGAAAAATCAATGAAAGAGGAATACATTTATTATCACGACGTAAGATTCAATATGTCCATGTATTTATAATTTTCTCAAACTGAACGGTTTGGGTAGGTAGGAAGAAATTGCCTTAAGGCAATATGCCCGCCCTTATATGTATATTTATTGCGTATGTATATAAAGTGTCAAATAAATAAATGTATTTATACAAAACAGGGGTAAGGATAGATAATTCAAAATTATATGAAAGTAAATTAAATAAAGTTATTTTTATCTTCAGGATCATTATCAAAAAAAATTCGGGTCAACTAATGAGTTTATATAATGCTGTTTTAATGAGTTTAAGTATTTTATTTAGACCCTAAAAACTATTTAATTTTTTATATATTAAATTTAGGAAAATGTTTGACCACAAAGTTAATGCTTTAAATATTAAAATAATTCAATTTAAAAAGTGTCTATATTTTTTATTTAAATATTTGTATCAAAAATGTATTGTCTCCAGAGTGATTTTTCAGCAGTTTTTTAAGAGTCAAAACTTACCTCGAAAACATCCGGATTCAAAGCGTCCGCGCTGATGTTATTGTGGCTTAGATCCAATCGGACCATACTCTGCAGCATCTTGAAGCTCCCTTTCTGTATTGCGGCGATAGCTCCGTGTGACAAATCCAGGGCAGTTATCGGAAGCTCGGCAAAAGGAGTTATTTCAGTGAACTTGTTAAGGCTCATGTCCAAGTGGGTTGGCTTTATGCTCACCAAACCTGCAATTTTCATTTCAAATATTCATTCACAAATAATTGTTTTGTTAACATTGATTGTGACACAGGTCCCAACTCCATGGGAAAAAGTTTTGTGTTCAGTTGAGACGAATAACTTAGTACAAGCCTCAAGCCAACACCGATATATCCAATCATCGGAATCGCTCCACCACACATTCGAAGAAGGATTTCACATTGAAATTTCATACTCGCATAGGGACTGTCTGTGACAGTGCGCGAAAAATGTTGGGATTTGTTCTTCGAACAGCTAAGGTGTTCTTGAATACTCGTGTTCTAAGGCTTCTTTATAACTCGTTGATGCGAAGCAGACTTGAGTGTGGATCTCTGATGGTACTCTCTTATACTGGAGATGGTTCAGAAGAAATTTCTGAGGTATCTTTACTTAAGGAAATGCGGATGCTATCCGTGGTTGTACCCATCTGACTCCATGCTGGAAATGCTTGGCTACAATAGTTTAGAGAAAAGAAGAAATGCACGCTTGCTTATGTATTTTTTCCGATTAATCCGTGGTATTACGATCAACATAGGTGTAATGGAGAGTATTTATCTTTATGTTCCTAATGACTACCTTAGACATAGACAGCTTAAGCTGTTTTATCTTCCTGCTGCCGATGGTAATGCCAGTAGGAAGAGCAATGTCTATACTCAACCGTATCTCTTCGGATATCGACATCTTTCATATTAGTGAAAAAAAGTTCAGAGAGGATAGCATTCTTTCTCTATAATTGCTGGATATTTTTCTTTTACCATCTTTGTATATTTGAATTTTTGCATTAATTTTTTCGTGTTATGTATGCATTGAAATATTTTGTAATGTACATAAATGTCTATAAAATAAATAAATTGAAATTGAAATCTAGAATTATTTCGCTATGCTGCTTATTTTCTCATTCATACCTGTCCAATCTGCAATCGTGAAGAATTTGTCAATGCCTTTATCCTGACAGTTGACGATGGATTTGTTACAATCACAAGTCTTGCATATAACGTCAGTCGGAACTACGGGAGGAGCCGTTGTGTTTCCACTGGGCGCAGCCACTGAAATATTTCATTCATCAATAATTAGATTTTTCTGCTGTTATTTACAAGGTCTAGTTACGAAACTTTACATTTATTTTATTTATTCATATTTTTTCCATTATAAACTATGATTAATAATAAAAATAATGTGGCCTCACTGGGGTTACCCGTGCCGAGGACACTTAACAGTATACTTTTTTTTAAATATTTTTACATTTGCAAATAAACAAAGAAGACTAACTTAATAAACAGAAATAATTAACAAAATGTTCAGACAGTTTCAAACACTACGTATTTATGTTTATAATTAATTATTATAATATTTATATTACAAAACGCACAATGAAAGAACAAAAACATAACAAAAACTATACATTTGTGGAGCAGGCTAAGGCCATTAAGGCTGTAGTCTGATAAAAAAAAAAATCATACAATTTTGCCATTTTAAAATGTTGTTTTTACAAAATCGTGCCATTTAAAAAAATAAACATCGGAAAAAAACAGTGATTTTCTAAGTTCTTCTATTTTTCAAAATTTTATTAATAACTTTTTGACAGGCAAATTACGCCTCTTGTAATTTAGACTAAACTTTGGTTCATTGTTCTACTCGTATAATCTTCATAATTCCCTTTCCGCACCTAATGGTGCATAGGGCACTGCATTGGTACACCAATCGCAGCGTATCTTGATCATTTTTGTTACATAAGGGTAAAATGATCATTCTTACGCTTCAGGTACCAGTCCGGGGACTATGTAATATTCTAGTGTGAAACCACCCTTTTAAATGAATATTTCACATGAACCATGTCATGAATCGAACCCGAAACCTCTTTGCGTGGCAGGCAAACGCGTTGACCATTACACCACGAGGCCGACTGGTATAAAGACTTAAGACTCATATAAAGACTGAGAATTGAACAGGAAGGTTTTTAAAAAAAATAAAAGCATTTTAATTTTTCTAAAAATCTGTGTTATATTATGCTTTAAATAATAGTTTTTAAAAAAAAAATGTTATCTCATCGAACCAGAAGCCTTCCGTGTGTTAGTCAAGTATCTTAGCCATTACACCACGGAGGTTGCTATGTGATCAGCCTTACGCTCTAGGTGCCAGTCCAGGAACATGCATTTCGTCATCAATATTTCATGTCAACCCTCCCAGGAATTGAACCCGGGTCCTCCGAATATGGTAGGCAAACGCACCAACCACTACACTATGAGGCTGAATTATCCACTCGATTTCCTTATTCAAAATTTTTAGCTGAAAGTAACCATCGAGTTGAAAGGACTCATCTAGGATTCAGGTTCTATTTCATACACAGAACTGTATTTTTAATCCGTCCAGACACGATATAAAAAAAACTTACCTGTTTTTGCTGGTGATTTTTCAGCAGTTTGTCCAAAGGCAAGTCCCAAGAAAATGCAGAAAATTATTACCAATTTATTTTTATCCATTTTTTAAGCTCTGTAAAATACTGAAAAATAAAAGAATTGTTAAAATCTATGTCCCAATAATTTATTCACAACCTTTTTTACGCTAAAAATAATCTTCCTCTTTTTTTTTATTTTCCACGTCTGCTTCTAGGTGGAGCATGCGGACATCACCGACGCCTCGAGGAGACTCTATTGCCAGCCAGCACTCGCCTCCTCCCACGTCAATTCCGCGTCCCTTAGTTCCGTCGAATAAAGCTGAAAGATCGTCATTGACTGCCTTCCAGGATGGTGGAAGCCAAGAGGCAGTTGAGTTTAGGTTCTCCTGAGGCATGCGCGGCACTTGTCCAAACCAAGTTCACCACCGTATCCTCAAAACGCTCATTATCGGAGGCTGCTGCATCCATTCTCGGTTCGATGTTCATCATGAAATCGAACCACTGAATGTCTAATAGTCTCCTCAAGCACTTACTCTCAGAAGTTTAGTTTTGGTAAGGCGTTAAAATTCACACCCATATATTGGCATTATACGAGAGTTAATTAATCGGTGTTTCATTTTGACTGAGTTTAGACTTAGGTTCCAAACAGCACGCATCATGTTTTGGCTTTGTCATGCGTAGCTCTATGTCGTTCACCATGGCAAAGACACTCAAAATCCTTTACTGTACATTGGAGCGAAGCAACTTGGAATATGCATCACAAATATGGAATCCTATGCACAATGTGCAGATATCACGCATTGAAAATATTCAAAAGAAATTCGTTTAGTACATGTGTTTCCGGTTGAAACTCGAGTTTAAATCCGATCAATATATTCAAATATGTAAAAAACATCACTTATTGAAATAGCTGATATAATTTATCTACTAAAAATTGCCTCTGGTTCAATTGTCTGACTGTCCTGAACTACTATGCAAACTCTCTATTAATGTTCCTTCCAAAGTTCTAAGGAATAACCATCTTCTTCATATACCTCTTGTTTCAACTAATTATAGGCAAAATTTCATATTCACGGCAAACTTTTAATAGTTTTAATGTACTAACAAAATCATTCAACATAGATTTATTTGCGAACAATCATAATGACGTGCGGCGTTTGCTTTCCAAATAATTTGTAGTGTTTTTTCTTTTCTTTTTGATTTACATTAGATTACTGTTTATTTTATGTTCGAGAATATTTTTTAACTTACTGTGATGCTACTTGTGAAAACCTGTAATTGGCTTATTTGTAATTTGCTTTGTTTTATATGTAAGATAAACATAGCTGTTGGTTATCCAAATAAAGAAAAAATATACATAAAAAATTGCTCCAGCAATTCCTACGCGGGTTGTAAACTCTCGAAAATCACTCATTAACAAACCGCTAAAAAGTGGTTGATCACACTTTTCTTATTTTACACTTTAATTTCATGATAATGAATTATTAGTTAAGACAGATCGGATACGGTATTTAGGGAGGCTGGAATGGAATATTGAAATGTGGAATTTAATTTACCAAACACCACCCATGCGAGACCTATCCTTCTTTCTGCTTTGCTGGTTTAGTATCCCTGGCGACACTGATTTTGTAACACCATCCTAAAATACAGTGTGGAAACCATGCCCTGACCAAGCATTATTCTTATAAGTTGCAAAGTTCTCATATGGAACAAATTATGCTCGAAATAATATTATGAGACAGAAAGGATTGGATCCTCAGTCAAACCAAAGTATGTGATGTGGTGGAATGGATTGATTGATTGAAGTACAAATGGGCAGGTCATATCGCTGGAATGTCTGATGATAGACGGGCAAGGTAAGTTCCTTAGTAGAGACCAAAGAATACAAGGCTCCAAAGACACCCATTATGAGATGGTCAGATAGGGTTGCCAGCTCCCGTTGTGTGATTTAGAGGATTTGATACGATAAAATAAAGGACCAAGGATGAAAAAAAAGGTCTTTCAAAGGTTTTTCAATTTAAATTCTTTTATGGTTTCAGTAGCAACATTAATAACAATAAATATCAATTTTAATACGCAACAAATAGCAATTGTTAATTAGGTCAACAAAAAGTACTAACTTAGTTATTCAATATTTCGAATTGAATCGAATCGAATCGCCATTCAAGGTGTGCCAGCACATTTCGATACCACTCTAAAAATATAGCAGTGTATTTTTCAGCTCGAGTAGTAGACACTTTTCGAAAAGTTTGCTGGACTGGCATTCCAAAAAAGGCATCTTCAATTCGTTGGTTTATCTTTCGTTTCAAACTACCCATAATTCTGTATACATCGCACATAAGAACATTTGTGCCTTCAAGTTGACGCACAGCTTCTTCCAAAATATCCAACGTGTAATATTTTTTATTTTTAACCGCAGCGCCGACACATTTCAAACATAATATTATTTTAACATATTACAACAGAGATGAAGAACATTTAAGAGAAGGTAATATAGAAGTCTAGGCATCTACAGGACTTATGACCTGTCAATGGCTGGTTTAAGTGGCCACTTTACACACTGTGTAACATTCACCATTCTGCCCATATTTGAACATCTATATTCCTTCCATTCTTTCAACTGTTGATGTTTGTGAAGTTAATGAGCTAAAACCTTTATTTATGCGGGTGAGATTCATATAATTGAATTATTTCACCTGCATACTAGGCAACGCCTGAAAATGTTATTTTTTCAATTTCTATACTTCTTCATGGAGCAGGTGGATTTATCAACAATACCTTGAGTTTGTCCAAATTTTTGTAGACAAGGAATGGATGGTAATATAGAAGAAGGTAATATAGATTATTTGGCGTCTGTATGCTGTCATTTTTCCAAAGTAAAAGACGAAGTACTGTCCTTTATTCTCGATTTCAAAATAAAGGACCAGATCCATTTTTGCGTCTGAAAAAAAGGACGTCCTTTAAAATAAAGGACGTCTGGTAACCCTATGGTCAGATGATATTCGGAGTCAGAGTTTTCAGACAGTGGTTGAGGACGGCACAAAACCAGGAGAAGTGAAGGAGACGGGGGAAGTGTTGTGGACTAACATGGACCGATTATGATGATGATGAACGAATATTTAAAAAAAAAAGCATTTAATGATTGGACATTGCAATATTTTGAGAATTCAGGAAATAAATTTATCAAACTGAATATTAATCATTTATGAGTAAACCCCTGATAAATAGATTATTTGGACTTCCAATGTACTTCCATTACAGCAGTGCTTTCTAAACTAAGAGGCGCGGACTATTGCAATGGGAGACGCATAGTACATATATTAATATTACTATATTTTATTTTTACATTAACGTAAGCTGTACTTTTTTTTCTGCTCTTTTGGGCTATAACTGTTTTTCTATTTCTTCAATATAACAAACAAACAAACAAACCTTCACGCCGTTTCTCCGTAGGGGTAGGCAGAGAGGATAGAACACCATAACACTCTATCTTGGCATACAGACCTCGCTTCCTCTACATTCATACATCTTCCCATGCACACACGCCGATTATTCCTACTTTTGACATGTCCATCTTCAAGTATTTGATGGACTTGATCGTGCCATGTCTTTCTCGGCCTTTCTCGTTTTCTGCATCCATCAACATTCGCATCGTGGATCCTTTTAGCCGTTCTTTCGCTGTCCATTCGCTCTACATGTCCAAATCAACGCAGCACCCCTTTCTTGATTCTGCCAATAATGCATGTCTCAGCCTCACACACTTCACGGATCTCGATATTTGTGCACCTATCATACATCGTTTTACCACACATTCGCCCGAGGGATCGCATTTCGACAGCATTCAACCTACTTTCATCATCATTTTTCCAATTCCATACTTCGCTCCCATACATTAGAGTTGGCACTAGAACTCCGTTGTGAACTGCTAGTTTAGCCTCCTGCGATAAACATTTGCTTGCCAAAGTAGATTTGAGTGCACCGTTCACCCTGTTCCCGGCACTCACCCTCCTTTCGATATCTCTCTCGGCCTTAACCATATTTTCCGCAGTAAATCGGTTTCTTAGAACAGGCATTTGCCCATATAGGAACCGATTGCAACATTAGGCATACTAATATTTCTGGCTTGCCGACCCTTCATATACTGAGTCTACTCCTAGTACAAGCAGAATTTGCCAGAGTGTTTTTTGTGCCATTTTGTAAAAATGCATGTATAAATTAATAAATAAATAGTTTCTTCTTCGGCCTTGTTCTTTCCACTGCTGGATAAAGACCTCTTCCAAATGTTACCACTCCTTTCTGTCCCCAAAACTTTTTCATCTATGCTCGACCAGCTTGAAGGCAATGTCGTCGCCCCTTCTTTTTGTGGCCTTCCAACACCTCTTTCGTTTGCTCGTGGCCTCCACTTTATTATTCTGGGTGTCGACAGTGTCATCATTTTGTCTTGTCATTGTAATTATTCTGTACAATTCCATGATAACTACGACTCCGGTTCGGCGCCTAATTTCTTCATTTCTTATTCTGTCTCTTAGACAGACACCGAGCATCAGATTTTTTTTTTCATTTATTTAACTTTTTGTACATAATATAAAACGTAAGTTGGCGAGTTTATTGCCAAATGGTAATTTCTCAAAAAAATTGACTTAAATTACACTGCAGATGTAAAATGCAGAACAGATTCATTTTTCATATATTGTGTTTGGAAAACGTAAAAAATATAAATAATTATTTATATTTTTAACATTTTTTGTTGTAGTATAATTCACATAATTAATCACTCTGATGGCAAGTCGGCCCTGTGGTGTAATGGTCAGCGTGTTTGCCTACCATGGTCTCGACTTTGATTCCCGAAATGGGTGATATGAAATATTTATTTTAAAGGGTGTTTTTACACTAGGATGTTTCATAGTCTCTGGACTGGTACCTGAAGCGTAAGACTGATTATCTTACCTTTATGTAACAAAAATGATCAAGATACGCTGCAATTGGTGTACCGATACAGTGCCCTATGCATAATTTGGTATGGAAAGGGAATGATGATGGCATTGAGTGTAGATATTGGAACGAATTACGCAGAAATATAAATTTGATGTATCAAATATCTCTGTTTGGATTTGTAATATCATTTTACAATTATTTAACAGTTGCCTTAAGGCAGTTCAAAAGTATTTGCTTAACATACTCGTATTATTTCTTATTTATTTCATAAAATGCGGCTGGTAAGAGAATGTGTCTATTTAATATATATCAAAAGGCATAGTAACTTACAGTTTGGAAACTGCTGCATTTCAGCGCTAAATTATTTATAATATCGGTGAATAATTTATGTTTATCTATGATTAATCCATCTTTAGATATAAACTGAGGTGTGTTCTCCAAGAAACGTTGCAAATGTGTATAAAAATTTTACCGGCGATTATACTAGATAAGAATTATAAAACGAGTTTAAATATTATCTATTAATTTGGATCCATTTTTAGACGTATATTTTATTGTTTTATTTATTTATTTTATTTTATTTTATTTTATTTGGGAAATCAACAGTTCTACATACATATTTTTAGTAAACAAACAGATATAGTGTATAAACTCAGAACTAATAACAGATTTCCACATACAGAGTTAGTAAAGAAAATATATTACATTACATACAATAAATACATACAATTTATACATATAAAAATGTTATTTTCATGTACTCGATAATCAAAGATTTTTTAAATATTTATTTTAAGAACATTAAGTTACTGTAAATTGGGCGGGATAAGGACAAAAATGCTTGAAGAGAAGATAAGGAGGGGAGGGAAGATGTACATATTTATTATTATAATGTCTACTAAGTTACATAATACATTTTTAGTCTAAATTTTAAATCTGACAGAGTGATATTTGTGTAATCTATAGTTTTAAATTTTGTATTGTACATTGAAAAAGTCAATATAAGATTGATTGATTATTATCATATATATAACACTGATTTAAAATATAGTTAATATTTTTTTTTGCAATTTAATTTATATATGTTATCCTAAAAATATTAATAATTAAAATAAAATAAACTATTTTAAGACGTCACTCCCCATTATGTACACAAGAATTGTTTATTTCTTTTACTTTTTATTTTCTTTTATTTAGGAAACATACAGTACAGTTACAAAGTTTAATATTTTACACAATTAGTCTTAACTCTAATGGACCAGTGAAGTTTCCATATTATAAAGCAATTATATGTAAGGTTAATTATGAAAGTATAAAAAAGAGAAGGAAAAAAAACAGAAAGTTGTTTAAAAATTAAAATTTAAGTAAAAAAATATATTTTAAAGTTTGTAGTGAGTATTTACAAATGGAAATAATATTAAAAATGAAGAAAATTTGTAAGAGTAATTAAAAGTTAAGAATTAAAATAAAGAATGAATTTACGTAATGGGAAACGTATTTAATTTAATGTAAAAAATTGTATTTAGTTGTAATATTGTATTTCTATTGTTATCTGAATTAATAAAAAATAAAAAAAAATAATTAAGAAATTAAAGTTATTATTTTTTTTAATATAAAAATAAATAAATATGTATACTGCGTGCATTTGATAGTTCAGTTTCATATCGTGAGATAGTTGTATTGTTTATTCTCAAATGTAAAAATATTTAACTCCTAGTGACTTTTTCCTGTTTCCAAACTTGAAAAAATGGCTCGCAGGAAAAAGATTCAGCTCAAACGAAGAAGTAGTACCTACTTAGGTAGCTTCATTTTCAATCCGCCCTCGTATATGTACCGCATGTAATGTAGATGTTTGTGTATGTTTTATATGTATATATATATGTATATATTATATGTATATATTTTATGTATTGGTTGATTTTGGAGAACTAGTGATGTCATTTTTTTTATATGGGAGTTGCATTATTTTTTACCTTGCTTATAATATACGAGTGCATAGCACAACATTCGGCAACAATCCCAAATAATCGACTCTATGAAGAAATTTTCTGTACAAATGCAACGTGCAGTTAAAAATGTTTTCATCAACACTGAGTCCATTATAATTTCTACAGGTATGTCTAATTAATGAATTCGTGGTATAGTTGTTTTTACAAGTTGGTATATGAAAAGGGGAATTTAATCTGGTATAGCGAAGAGGACAACTGAAACCAATATATTTTAAACCATATTATTTAGAATTTTGAAAAGAAAAATCAAATCACATGTAAGACGCCTTTTTTGGAGTGATTCTTTATTAAAATTAATCAAAGATGCGCCGTAATCATTTTCAATGTTACCAAAACAATAAACATATATTAAACTACCCATTTCTAAATTACTGCAGTAAACACTTCTTAAATTCATATATATTATTTTCGCTCTTTGTAATTTTAGACACCATCGTACATTTTCATTCCATTGTTGCATTAAACAGTTTTGGGATTCTGTTTGATTTTGATTTGTCACCCTGTTCTCGACACTCCCTCCTTTTAACATATTTTTCTGTATTTTCATCCCTATTAAATATACTTTCCAGATACACAAATTCTTTTCACAATTAGTCATACTTTAATCCCTTTTAATAAGAGGTAAACATATAAAATCATAAATTAATGAATAATTATCACATTTACCTGCAAAAATGTTAATACACCAATCAATATTTGAACAAGTCACTATTTGATACTTAATTTACCCTTCTCACATCTCGCTGTAACTTTAGTAAAGCAATTTGTACATTACAAACATAATTTGTAACGCATTAATTTACATCAAAAACACTTCAAAATGTACCAGATGTTTTTAAATACGATGCAAATATCACAGACGTGTATTTTACAGGTGGAAAAACACTTATGAATGTTTTATAGAAGAAATTTGTGTTAGATTATAGTTGATAACCGTGTTAAAGTGTTGGTGATTTGACTGATTATGTGTACCTAGAAGTGTGTGTGAAAAATTCAGCCAATGTAAAACAATGTTATGCACAAACACACATTAAGACTTTGTATACGTTTTTGAAGGGTCTAGAAAAAGAATAAGCAATATCCAATTGCGAAAAGTCACAGAGATTCGAGATCTTGGAGTTATATTTGACAAAAAACTTGGATTCAAAAGACACATCACGCACATTACTTCTAAAAGTATAAAAACTTTGGGTTTCATTCTTAGAACCATAAAGGATTTTGAATCAGTAAAAATAATGAAACTCTTGTATATATCCTTGGTTAGAAGCCAATTAGAGTACAACTCTACTATATGGTCCTCTTTTTACAAAATTCACATAAACAATGTTGAAAGAGTCCAAGGAAAAATTTTAAGATTCATTAATTTCAAACCGCATATTCCTAGAGAACAAATTAACTACCTGTCTTTGTTAATTTTTTTAATAATACCTACCCTTGAGGATCGCAGGATAATAACTGACCTAGTATTTTTTATATAAAATCATTAATTCTAAATTTGATTGTTGCAAACTCCTGGATTTAATAAATATTAATGTACCAACATGTAGAACTAGACAAAATAGTATATATTATTGTCACCCTTCTCAAATCAACTATCTTTGTCACTCACCAATACCGCGTATACACAGACTAGGAAATGAATGTACCTCTCATACGGACATTCCCTAGACTGGTACTGAAGCGTAAGACTGATCAACCTTACCTTCATGTCACAAAAATGATCAAGATACGCTGCGATTGGTGTACCAATGCAGTGCCCTATGCACCATTAGGCGCGGAAAGGGAATGATGATGATGATTTCACTAACCCAAATATTTCAATTTTGGTGGCCATTTTTAACGAATTGTAAATCAGAAACTCACAATTAGAAAATGGAAATCAAGTTGGATTAGGTGGGGATTGAACCTCAGATCTCTGATCCGTGAGTCCGTAACACTAACCACGGGACTATAACCCATTTAATACTATTAATCGTGTGGTCCATTTGTTGATTAAAATTGCCGTTTGTGTCATTTTTATTTTGATATTCTTTAATAATTCTTTCTTTTTCTCTACAATACCGCAGAGTGTGTGCGGACCAACTACTGCTTTACAAAATTATGACAGGAATGGTTGGAAGGAAGTTCTTCCTGGGGTTGGATGAGAAGGGGGTAGTGTTTAGTTTCAAAGAATGACTTCTGAGATGGCGGTTTTCATTCATATAGAACATTGATTTCAACTTGGGTACATTATATTGCTCAGTTAAGATTTTGAACGTTTCAATCGAGTCACTACGCTGCCTCCGCTCTTCCAGCGAACTTAACCCGAGCTCCCTTAAGCGGTCCTAGTATGATTTATTTCTTAGAGAAACTACCATTTTAGTTGCTCTTCTCTGGACTTTCTCCAATAACTCTGTCTTTTTTAAAATAGGGACTCAAGATTTGGTAGGCATACTCCAGGAGTGGACGAACATATGTTTTATAAATATTGAGGAACAAATGCGCTTACTTAATTTATTAAAACCAAAGTTTAATATGCACTAAGTTCTTTATTTATTTTACATTATTATTTTTGCACCACAACAGGCCAGGAGGCCCAATTACAGCGGTGAATTACATCACAGAACACCCAGGCTTGAGAAAAATCACATTTTTATTTTTTGTGTTCTCTGCAGGAATCGAACCCGGAACCTTCCGTGTGTGAGTCAAGCATCTTGACCACTACACCACGGAGGCCGCCATGTTGTTTTGAGTAGTTGTATAAGTGTACTGTTAATAACATTGATGCAGGGATACACAAGGAACATATAAACCGCAAAATGGACAAAAATGTAGTTATACTCTTGTTTCCCCATCAAATATATTATATCTATAACACCCTTAGAGTATGATATATATACTCTAAGATAACACCACTCCTCTTTCATAATAGTAGCTTGCTCGATTAAGGAATAATCTACCCACTAATGTCAGAGACACGCCTTCTTTATTTACATTTAAATCAAAATTGAAATGCCTCTACCTGAATATTTGAGTTTTCCTTTCTCCTCCTTTCCTTCCGTTCACCCTCCTCTCTCCATAGTATAGTGCAGATTTTCGGTTAATTTATGTTTCTATAAAAAAGTGCATATATATAAATATTAATATACTTAGAATATGTCCATATTAGTCATAAGTGAATTTGTTGTGAATTTTTAATTTACGCTTTTATTAAAAACATAAAATAACGATAGAAGAAAAATTATAGACTTGTTAAATTTATAAATATGGGATAGCTAGAACTGTTATCTCTCATCAACTTCAGGGTGCCTGGAAGAATTACTAGACAGGTACCACCGTTTTATAGCAACAATTCACGGACAGTATACACTTGTAATGTTGTATTAAATAGACTCCAGGAACTCATAAATAGTTATTCCCACGTATCGGATATATTTAGTGTACGGTATTGTTGTTATGAATCAAACATATTGAACTTTTTTATAGATGGTGAATGGTAATTAAACCTTTAGTATAATTGTTATATAAAACAGTACTTTATGATTTCCTTGTTATATTAATCATTTAAATTATTTTATTATTCAATTTGATTTTTACATTTATTTTCAATTGTTTTAAACTTCTACTGAATGTCTTTTTAAAGATTTAATTTTTGTTTCTAAATCTTGGGTTTTAGTAATGTATGTTTTTTAAAAAAATAATTCAATCAAATATGTTTATATTGTAAGTTTTGCAAAAGCAGATTTTGTCATATATGTTAATAAAATAAATAAAAAACACACCTACTGTTTATTTTCTCAAACTGAACCGTTTGGGTAGGTAGGAAGAAATTGACTTAGGGCAATATGCCCGCCCATATTATTAATCAATTTATATTTCATAAATGGTACATGTTTTTTTTATCTCTTGTGCTTGGAGAGTGACTTACACTGTTATAGTTATTTATTTATTAGAATTTATATAATTTTGAATATACAAGTACATAAGAAAAAAAAAACTTACAGGATGTAAAAGGAAAAACAGAAAATAATAATACATTCATACTAATTAAAATTGAATGCAGTTTTTCATCATCATCATCGTTCCCTTTCCGCGCCTAATGGTGCATGGGGCACTGCATTGGTACACCAATCGCAGCGTATCTTGATCATTTTTGTTACATGAAGGTAAGACGATCAGTCTTACGCTTCATGTACCAGTCCAGGGACTACGAAATATTCTAGTGTGAAAACACCCTTTTAAATAAATATTTCATATCAACCATGTCGGGAATCGAACCCGAGACCTCTTGCATGGCAGGCTAACGTGCTGACCATTACACCATGAGGACGAGTTTTTACACTTGTTCAAAAAATTACTTTAAATTTACTTTGAATTTATTTATTGACATATTAGTTTTAATAGTTTTTAGTTCGTTGAGGAGATTACTGTAATTTTTGACACCTTTAAAGACACAGCTATTTTGACCATAACTTATATATATTTAACATATTACAACAGAGATAAGGAACATTTAAGAGAAGGTAATATAGAAGTCTAGGCATCTACAGGGCTTATGACCTGTCAATGGCTGGTTTAAGTGGCCACTTTACACTCTGTGTAACATTCATCATTCTGCCCATATTTGAACATCTATATTCCTTCAATTCTTTCATCCGTTGATGTTTGTGAAGTTAAGAGCTGAAACCTTTATTTATGCGGGTGAGATTCATCTAATTGAATTATTTCACCTACATACTAGGCAACGCCTGAAAATGTTATTTTTCAATTTCTATACTTCTTCAACAATATTTTGAGTTTGTCCAAATTTTTGTAGACAAAGACTAGATTGAACTCCCTGGGGAGCTGTTTATATCAACATATTACAACAGAGATGAAGAACATTTAACATAAGAACATTTATAAATATTTATTTATTTTATAGAAACAAACAGTCTACAATGAAATAATAAACATTTAAAAAAAATACGATTTAAAGACAGTTCAGTGTAGTTTCTAAATAAGAATCATACATATTAAATTATGGTACAACAAAAAGGTGTGTTTATGTGTATTTGTATGAGAGTACGTGTAGAGGTGTGTTTATGTGTATTTGTGTGGGAGTAAGTGTAAATATATATGTAACGTGTTTAATAAATAACTTGTCAAACATTTTTCATCAATTTTTACTATGTAGATTTCTCACCTGTTCTGTTCAATCAGTTAGACCAGCACTTGAACACATTGTTATCTGAGTCAGAAATACACTTGCCGGTGATAAATACTTTTATCTTATCTCAGGTTCAGTGCTATCTCCAATCTGAGGATAGGAAATCCACTTTTCTCTAAGTACGTTTACTTAGTGCCTCACTGCAGCTTATTCACTATCTATTATTGCTGTATTCCTCACAAATAAACAAGAAACGCACACAGGGAAATGGATTCGAAATATACATTAAGAATTGATGGATTACCATATTGATGTGCCATAAATATGTTTAAAAAAAAAATTTTTTTTTGTTTCTGATCTTATATTTGTGGTGATATACTCATGTGTCTGTGTTAACTAATTGCTCATCCCACCTCAACACAGGACTTTAAGTCCCATGGAGTTGGGACTTATTCAAATAATGTGCAATTAACTAATGTATGTAAATAAATAAAACTAAAAAAACCTTTTTTTGTCTGTGTGAATGTCAGAAATCATCCTTCATAGGATAAATTGCCAATAATTACAATTGGTTAGAACTTATGCAGCATTTTTGGTATGTCATCCTCGAATTCAGTTATTATAGCTGCGTCATCTGCATAGCATATCATATAACATTTTTTACATGATCATATTATTTTAAACAAATAACAGAATATATTTTTAAAGAAAATTAAAATAAAAAAACATTTTTATGGTTAAATACATTTTATTTTATTATATCAAGTCTTTTTATTGACATTTCATACTTTTAAGTTACAGTCAAAATTTTATCTAAAATTTCATATTCTTGAAATTATTAAAAATCATCATCATTCCATTCCCGCACCGAATGGTGCATAGGGCACTGCATTGGTACACCAATTGCAGCGTATCTTGATCATGTTATTTTTTTGTTACATGAAGGTAAAATGATCAGTCTTACGCTTCAGGTACCAGTTCAGGGACTATGAAATATTCTGGTGTGAAAACACCCTTTTAAATAAATATTTCATATCCATGTTGGAATAAATGCGAGACCTCTTGCATGGTAGGCAAATGCGCTGACCATTACACCGAGGCCGACATTATTGAAAAATTGTCGCATTATTCAAAATTATATATTTATTTTTTATATGCCGTGTGTTTCTGGGCCAGACTGCAAAACTCCGGAGGAACATTCCTCATGGTAAACATAAAAAAAAACATTAATAAATTTGAAAATGGAGACATTCCTTAAAGTCTCAGACTAGCATCCTTTCCACAAACCCATTTTCCTCCCCGCTACCGAGCCGCTTTCGTAGTCTGCGTTCGGTGCATATCACTTCATTGGCCAAATACATTTTTATCTCAATTTGAAAAAAAAGGCTATTTTACAAAAAATTAACTAGAATATTTTTGAAAGTACATTAAAAAAAAAGCTCCTTTGAAGTTAGGTGGTATGGCCCTGAAAACCGTGTATAGAAAAAGATCATGAAAAATATTAGGTTTTTTTTTTTAATTATTAAAATAATTAGAACCGTAAAAACATTTGTATTAAATAGACCAACACCATTGCATACCAAACTACCATTTCTTTGGATAGGGTCCAGAGTATTATAAAACACATAATAAGCATTTTCAAAATTAGGACTAAATAAATTAATAATAGGAGACAGTCCAGATTGCTTAGTATTTTAATTAAAGTGGTTCTAAACGAAAATATAAAACTAATTATTCATAGATAGCGCTTTTTCCCCTTTATATTGAAAAACGCAAATTTTACGTTTATTTACTTACGAAACTTATCTCAAAAATAACTTATTTATTTTTGGTTTTGTACACCATTTCGTGAAAAGGTTCTAAATTATATTGTTATGGTATTTGTTACAATCAATATAGTGTCAAGTTTCCGCAAACTGAGTTTTGTAAAATTTCCATTGAAAATAAACGTAAAAATGTGTTTTTTTCAATAAAAAATAATAAAATCTATGAATAATTAGTTTCATATTTTCATTTAGAATCACCTTAATAAAAATGTCATGTCTGAACCATTGACTGTCATTTATTTCAACATAAATAATAAAATGTGTAAAAGTGCATATTTAACATGGATTCCACCTATGAATTTTTGACTGTAACTTAAGAGTACAATTAATAACCTTAATTATTTCAATATATGTATTATAATAATATTTCTATATGCAGGTAACTAAAACGTACACACATAATCATGTTTCGTATATTAAGCTTACGTTGTAGATTTTCAATATGTTCTTAAGACCTTTGATAATTGTTTATAGGAAACGGTGAGGTAAAAGCGTCCTATTGGATTTATGTAGGAAAGATTAGCTTCATCAAAATAAATACTTTTCAGACAAATTCAAGTTTCTTTCAATTCACATTTCACAACAGAGATGGATAACATTTACGAGAAAGGAATGTGGTAGTCCAGCCATTGAAATAGAGAAAGTTCTCAAGCGATTTTTGCAATTCTTATATCAAAGAAAATAATAATTGTAACATCTTGTATACATCATTATCTCGAATCTCGTTGTCAATTTATTCTCGGGAAACATTTCTGTAGGCTGATTTCTGGAAGTATAAGTATCCGACCGTAATTTTTATTGGCAAAACAAATAACAGACCGCTTAATTTTTTCACTACCACAGCGCAACTCAGTCGCTGCCACGCCGTTGAAGAGTGAGCATGTGTACGCTATTGTCGTCGGATTTTAGTTTTAACAAAATGACAGAAAAAGTTGAACAACGTTACTGCTTCAAATTTTGTTTAAAGCTTGGGGATTCTCAAGTGAAAACTATCCGCAAAATTAAAAGTGTTTGGGGACGAAGCAATGGGCACCACACAGATAAAGGAGTGGTATAGCCGCTTCAAAGATGGTCGCTCATCAGTGGAGAGTGAAGCACGATAAAACTGATGTTGTCATTGATCAAGTAAGGACCCTGGTCATGCAGGATTCGTCAAACAACGATCAGAGAACTTGCTGATGAAGTGAGAATTAGTGTTGGATCCATTCATTACATTTTAACTGAAGATTTGGCCCTCATAAGGGTCTCAGCAAAATTTGTGCCAAAGTTGTTGACAATTGAGCAGAAGCAACTTCATGTGGAGATCGCACAGGACATGCTGGAGACTGTGATGCTCTATGTGATTTCTAGCTTTTTCCCCAGCTGAAAATGCCTTTGAAAGGGACCAGATTTCAGACCAGGGAAGACATTATGAACATTGCACCGGGCCACCTGCGCGCCATACCAAGAGTCTTTCCAGCGTTGCTTCTGGCAGTGGCAGAGCCGTTGGGAGAAGTGTGTAGCAGCTAAGGGGACTACTTTGGAGGGGATTAGTGTCATTTAATTGTATCTCAATTAATGTTGTTTTTATGGATAAAAGTCGGATACCTTTTGAACAGACCTCATATATAATCCAATATACTGAAAGAGATTAGTTTGTATGTTCCCAATAATTATACTAGCAAGATCTCACGCACTGTTTTACACACCCAGAAGCACGCACATTTATGCAAGGCAGAATTCACCCATTAATAGGGCAATTTACTTGCTGCGTACGGCTTCTGCAGATAATATGGATCTATTTTCCTGTACATATCGGCAGCTTAGCAGCTGTCTGCTTTCTATTCATCAACTTATAACTTAAATTTTCAGTCTGCATTACGTGATGGGTCAAACAGCTCGTAAAGTAATGCAGACTAAAATTGTCAAATAAATAAATAAATTTACAGGGCTCAAAACCCGTCACTGAGTGGTTTAAGCGGCTACTTAACACACTATGTAACATTCAGCATTCTGCCTACGTTTGAGCATCCATATTCCTCCGATTCTTCCACATGTTGATTTTTGTGAATTTAAAGAGCTGAAACCTTCATTGATGCAAGTGAGATTCAACTGACTGAATTATTTCATCAATTTTTGAAATTTTTAATCCCAAAAACATTTGAAAATCATTTGTATGTGCGTCACATATTATTCTTAAATTTATATATATTTTTTTATATACAGGGGTTTCCATTTGAATGCATTTTATGTAAAGGGGCAGTAGAAGATATCGCACTAGGGAATTTGAGCGTATTAAGTAAAAAAAACACAGTTCAGAAATATGAGCATTTGAAGTTTGAAACTTCACTATCAAATTGATTTTAGCCGTGTGACCGTCGCGTCGACGTCACTCGTGCCAAATACCAAATGACTTGAAACAATGTGTCTAATGTGGAATTTAAAAATTTCTGTGATGAATAAATACAATCTGAAACTAAATTTTAATACAAAACATGCCCACCGCAACCCTCATTACCCCGAACATTTTAATTAATGAAAAAATAAAGCAAAATCGTTGACGGCCAGGCTGCATGTGCTACTGTGGTCCGTTCAGGACCTGAACAGGAAGCCGAAGGGCCAGAAGGGAGCACGTCGCTGGCCGCCAATTGCCGATCGCTGACGTGGAATTTGGGTTATCTCTATCCAATACACTATAGTCCTTAAAATATAGCTTGATTAAAATAACAGCTGTCAAACTAATGTTAATAGTGATGGGAAATTACTGATCACTGATCATGTACCGATCAAATCGGTTTTATCAGTTTTTTCATGCAAACATAAAACTCTGTTTCTGAAAATTGATATAAAAACGCAAAAAAAAGCCTATTATAGTGTATTTCAGACAACTATTCACCAAAAAATAAGACATTTATACTTTTTTTTATAAACACATCAAATGAATTATTTTTTTATTCAATCAATTTGTCCGTCTCTAACGTTTTTGCAAAATTATGTAACCTTGTAAGAACGTTGTTAATAATTAAGTTTATTTTAGTTTTTTTTAGTTTTTTAAGCTGATTTTATATATTTATGTTGATTTTATATGTCAAGCATTGTATTAAAAAAATAAATTAACATGCCAGGTACGAATGATTTTTCATGTGTCAATTTAAATCACTCCTTAGAAGTTACTAAAAAGTTATGTCCTCACTTTTGCTGACAACTGTCAATCGAATCAAGCTATATTTTAAGGACTATAATGAAGTGAGGCAAAGCTGCGTCCTTGCACCGTTCTTATTCATCATACTGATAGATTTTATCTTACGCAAATCAATACCACCTGATCGAGGCATAGAAGTGAACTTCCCCCTAAAGTTGTGCAACTTGTTGGTGATTTTCAGGAAATTGCTGACAAACTTCAGGAAAACTCAACTCGTCTGGGTCTTAATATTAATACAAAAAGACTGACCCTGATCAGTCTCTCTATAATAATGGACAGAGGATCGAGAAAGTTGACAGCTTTAAATACTTGGAAGTTCACATAACTAAGGATGGAAGCATGCATAAAGAGCTCGCAACCCGCCTAGGAATTGCTGGAGCAACTTTTAACATGATGCGTGTTGTCTGGAGCTCACTCAGTCAAAACGAAATGCCAATTATCCAATTCTTGTACAGTGCCAGTACTCTTATACGGGTGCGAATCTTGGCACCTTACCAAAGCTCAAAACACCAAACTTCCGAGTCTTGAGAGTAAGTGCTTGAGAAGAATATTAGGTATAAGGTGGTTTGATTTTATAACTAACAAGTCCGAGAACGGACGCAGCAGCCTCTTATAACGCATACCTCGGGAGAACCTAAGCCCAAGTTGCCTCTTCTTTAAACCTGCGGGTTCACGCCGTCCTGGAAGACCGACGATGATAATCTTTTGACTTTATTCAAAACTTTACTTTGTGCCAGTAATTACTCCCACAATATACTTTGTTTGCCGATTTCGAGACCTCAACCGCCCGTTTCAATATAATGCTTTCAAAGAGAAACACTTGGTAGATTACATACAATTTATACATAAATATATGTAAGCAGAGTGGTCATCTAAACATTGGAAGTTAGGTACATTTTGCGATAATTAATTAAAGTATTACACATGTAATATCTCTACATCATATTGAGCTATATTCCAATTTTATTTATACAATCTTTAGGCCAATAATTACGTATGAAAATATTTTTAAACGCAGATAAAAAGAAACGTTTCGGACATACATATTATTACATTGGTTTTAAGTAAGATCACAATTGAACAATATATATATATAAATAAATAGGACCATGAAGAAATAGTGTATTTCATGACCTGCCGTTGCTTTGAATAATTGCTTGGCATTATTTACGAGTAATAAAATCCATATTATACAAAGTCTAAAACAGCTTCCATATGTGGAGACTGGAAATTCTCGGTTTCTGCAGGAACGGCGAGAAAGGCGTGACCTGATAGAGATATACAAGATCAACAGTCACTATAAGTGCCCAAATTTGGATCCCCATTCAAGCTTTAATAAGATGCTCGTCTTCGAGGCCAGTCTCAGGCTGGAGAAAACGAGATTCAATCTTGATCCACGGAAGCATTTCCTGAGCAAAAGGGTTGTGATGGTCAGAATAAGCTGCCACAAGAGCTGGTCTCAATGTGTACTCTCAATGGGTTCATAAATGGAATAGATTTGTTTCGGAAAAGTTAGTCAAAATAATTATAATTATATTACTAAGAAATTGCGTATTTTATGATCTGCCATTCGAGTGCAGTTTGTGTCCAGACACAAGGTTCACTTTAGTAAACACATCTGTGATTTTTTTCGCTTTAAACTATTGCTTTGCATTATCTACGAGTAATAATTTTGGACATGTAGAACGAATGGACAGCGAGAGAACGGCTAAGAATATTTACAATGCGAATGTTGATGGATGCAGAAATAGAGGAAGACCGAGAAAGACATGGCATGACCAAATCCAACAAATACTTAAAGATGGACATGTCAAAAGTCGGAATAATCGGCGCGCGTGCATGAGAAGATGTATGAATGTAGAGGAAGCGAGATCTGTATGCAAAGATAGAGTGTTGTGGCGTTCTATCCTCTCTGCCTACCCTTACGGGGAAACGGCGTGATGGTTTGTTTGTTTGTTTGTATAAAATCTATATTATCGCTAAGTATATGTACGTAGTATACGTATATGTCAATTTTGGTTTCAATGGTTTAAATCGAAATTTAAAAGATGTACACACTAAAATGACATATTAAAATCCTCGGCTGAGTCAGATCCTCAATTAACTATTGAGGATTTATTGCAGAGACTTGAAACCCCATGGTCAACTGCGGAGTCACATTTACAACGTATCTAAACAATATATATAATGGAAATTTGGCTGAAAATGCGCGATTTCTTTATGGTCCCGCTAACATGTAAAAATCAAATATCTTATGTTACTGTTGTAAAACATACTTAAACTTATGTAACGTGTACATATTTAAGTTTGACAAACTTAAATATTACAAAATTCACAGTGGGAAATAAAATTTAAGCTTGAATAGACTACTAAACAAGATAGTGTAAAAATAATTTTTCAAATGAATGTTCGTGCTGTATTTTGGTACGTTTTTCTGTTGAAATTAGTCTGCGAGTGCTGTCGGCGGAAATCCATCACCGCGTTTGCAACATTGCCGCCTGAGTCATCCAGTTATGCCATTCGGGTTAGTAAATTTCAAGAATTTTTTGAACCCGAGTAAAAACAGCATTCTATTTTAATTAGTATTACTGTATTATTATTTTCTGATTTTCTCTTTATTTCGTATAACTTTTTATATTCAAAATTACTAAATAACTGTGACAGTGTAAGCCCCTCTCTAAGCACAAGAGCTAGTCTCTTTTTTGGAAAGTTACAGTTTTGATATGAACTAAATACATAAAAGTAGAATGTAATAGAAAAAGAATTATGTATCATTTTATGTAACTATTTATATTAAATAAAAATAAAAGAACACATAATTGTAAAGTAAGATTTCATCATTATCATTCCCTTTCAGCACTCAATGGTGCATAGGTCACCGCATTGGTACACCAATCGCACCGAATCTATAATAATTTTGTTACATGAAAGTGAGATGATCAATTTTACACTTCAGGGACCATGAAATATTATGGTGTAAAACACGTTTTAAATGAATATTTCATGTCTCCTATGTCGGGAATCGAACTTCAGACCTCTTCCATGATAGGCAAACGCGTTGACTACTACACCAAGAGGCCAATTAAAATGTTTAAAAAACAACTTTTTTTCTCTCTCCTCTGAAGCGGTCAACTTTGTCTTAGGCGATGATGGGTTTCCGTCAACGATGCGCAACACTCAACCAGAGTATCAGGGCTGTGTTAAGAGATCTAGGACTCTTTTTAAAAAACATTTTTAGCAATTAAGAGCCGGTTGCAGAACAAAAAATTAAGCTAAAAAATTTCAAGTTTATTGGTTGCAATTTTGTAAAAACGGACAAAATAATGAGGAAGTTCAGCCCTACGGGAAATTGGATATAAAAAAAGTATTCTTACGCGCGGTAAAAATAAGAGCATTAAATTGTACAGAGAAGTTTCTTGAAAATGTACGAAAAAAATATTAAAAATGGTTTTAATAAAAACAAATTACTTTGCATGACATCACTAGTTCTTTCGAACCAACCAATGATATGGGAGTTGTGATAGGTTTCTGGTGAGTCGACTGACAAATAAGCAGAACTCATAGAGAAGAAGTGGAAGAGAGCTTGAGATATCACACACGAAGTAACTTAAAAAATACAAAACTTTAAAAAATCATAGCGCTCATAATCCAATGACCACAAAAAAACCACTGAACTTCCTCACTTATCTTACAATTTTCACGCAACTCATTGTATACGTTTTCACGAAAATGCAAATGTCTTTTTTTGGCGCAACCGGCGTCTTTTATTTAAGACATTAAGTATGGTTCTTACAATATTGCTCAAATACTAAACAGTTTACTGTTGTGGAGGACATCACCAACGAGCCGTGAAGTTGACAGGGCCGAACACCGCTTTGGCCCGCAATGCGTAATTCGATTCAACGTCAGCTCGGACAAGTTGCTAAACGTTGTGCATCGAAAGAATATGAACATTTTATCTTGGGATTTCGTGTGGCCCGTCCACCAGCTCCTCGCCAGTGTTTGCTATTGTAAATTCCCTCTGTATAAAATTGTTAGGATGAACTCGGGTGTATCTACTCAATAAATAATTTCATTTTTAATCCATCTTTCTCATTTAACCTCAAATCAATTTACGCGCACCCATCCATACAAATCCAGACAATTATAAATCCGCACTTTTAAACATTTAATATACAATCTTTATATTTTTTTTTCAATAACCGCGTAGTTGGGTTGCAAAAAGTCAAAATAAAATGTGCATATTCTTTCGAACTTGTCCGAGCTGACATTAGATCGGATTACGCGTTGCGGGCCAAAGTGGTGTTCGGCCCTGTCAATTTCACGGCTTGTTGGTGATGTCCTCCACACTGTATTAAAAAAAAGATATAAAATTTTAACAAAAATAAATAACTGTATGTCCGCCATTTTTAAATAATTAGTGCAGTCTTCATTATTTAGGAGGTGATATTCGTATACTAAATAATTATTTTACAAAAAAGACCAAATAAATTGATTCACTGTTAAGATTGTCAAAATCAAATAAAAAAATCTTATTACACAATTTCTTAAATACTTTAAAATAGGATGCAATATTTATAGTAGCCATTTTGTTTTTTTTTATGACATTTAAACGCTCTTAATTGTTGCGCTTGATTCATACAACCCTATAAATCGCACATTATTGCAACGGCCGCGATTCGTAATAAACACCGAACCACATTAAACGTGCGTTGCCTACAAATCTACTATTGCATAGACATAAATTGACTTTTTAAAAATATCATACCTACAAAATCTATATTATTATTTACATAATATGTTTTTAAAATACATTTTGATAGAATCATTGCTTAAAAAATTACTTTTCTGTGATTTATAGGTATTTTTTTTGTTTGCTTAAGTAGGCACTGAGTAAACCATTTTTGCTTCGATTTTGTCTATGGATCTACGATCTACATCTACATTTTTAAAACTTCTATGGCGACAAACTGATTTCCGGAATCGTCAACAATATTCAAATTTTTCATTAAAAAAAAACTAAATTCAAAATAGGAATGTTTTTATTATAAATATTTATTTTTATGGCAACTACATGTGTTTTAAGCTCTTAAATATATATTTGATTAAAATATAAGCATACAATAAACTTAAAATTAGTATTTGGTAAAAAAAGCTTTATAAAAAAATACATAAAAATAATTTCTTAAATTAATCAATAAATAATTTTAGTATGTTTTATGAAAATTTTACTTAAAATGAAAAAAACTCATTTACAAATATAAAATCTCTCTTCATAAGATTCCGTTTAAACTAAATTAAATACAATTTTCAACAGACATGAAAAAATATTTTCTTTTGGAAGGGTTGATGGAAGTCATTTACAGGGTATATGACCAGTTATTGGTGGGTTTAATGAGGAAGTTCAGTGGTTTTTTTATAATTTTATTTGTTTTCAAACTAAGCAAAATTTTATTTTTATTTTTATATGTTTAATCGGGTTCTGGTCCCATGGCTAGTGTTGCGGACTCACGGATCAGAGGTCCAAGGTTCAAACCCCACTCTATATATTTTTTAAATTTAAAAAAAAAAGAAATATTAGCATTCTTATAATTTACCTAAATATTTCAATTTTGGTGACCATTTTCAAAGAGTTGTAAATAACTCACTTTTAGAAAATGGAAATCAAGTTGAGGTAGAGTGGGGTTCGAACCTCGGACCTCTGATCCGTGAGTCCGCAACACTAGCCACGGGACCACAACCTGATTCTCAATGCCGTGATATTTTAAAGTTTTGTAATTTATAAATTACTCCGCCCGTGACATCACGAGTTCTCATTGGTCAGTTGTCCTGACATTTGAAGGTAGAACCCCGTAACTGTCAAAATATTGATATTATTTTATTCTTTTTTTACGCCCATAAGGCTTTTACATTCATAAAGAATTATATAAATTACGAGTATATAAAAAATATACTAAATGTTGAACAAAATGGCTTCCCGGAAACCGAAAATCCATCACGGCACATGTCGACACTATCATTGATTGGTTGACTGACAAGAACTTGTGACGTCATTGAAAGTAGTTTATTTTTATTAAAACCATTTCTTAATACATTTTTGGGAAACTTGACTGTACAATTAAAATCTCTAATTTTTACATGTGAGAAAAAAAATTGTATCCAATTTCCCGTAGCACTGAACTTCCTCATGGATCAATTGACAATG
Source organism: Micrasema longulum (assembly GCF_059751315.1). Taxonomy (NCBI): domain Eukaryota; kingdom Metazoa; phylum Arthropoda; class Insecta; order Trichoptera; family Brachycentridae; genus Micrasema; species Micrasema longulum. The sequence continues at coordinate 70,909 of NW_028278444.1, forward strand.
AGGAAGTTTAGTGCTATGGGAAATCGGATACAAAAAATGTTTTCTTAAACGCGGTAAAAATTAGAGTAATTATACATGGAACTTTCTTGAAAATGTAAGAAAAAAATATTTAAAATAGACTACTTTGGAACATCGCAAGTTCAGGTTAACATGTGACAGTCAATTTTGGCGTTGTTGCGATAGGTTTGCAGTTTTCGGGTAGCCATGTTTAGCATGTTTTGACTGGTATGAACTTGAACTCGTGACGTAGTGGTCGGTGTAATTCCAAATTTCAAAACTTCATATTTATAATAATATGCTACATATTTTTTTTTTTTGTTTAGTTTGATAATCTTAAACTAATACAAAAAAAATTAAAAAAACCACTTAACGTCTTCATTTTTTAATAATTCCCCTATCACTTTAGAAGATATATGTGTACAAAAATCGTTCAAGAAACAATTGTTTAAGCAGTATAGGTCAATTTGTTTAAGTTAAACGTGTGAGCTCTATTTTAAAAGCGAAATAACCAAAAACACTGGCAGTGCATTGCTCGACATTTTGTAAACATGTCCCTTTATACATTAAGTTGAATAATATGATAAGTCTGAGATAGTGTTTTAAGCGAGCAAAAAAAAAATATGTGAAATGACAGCCTGCGCATTGGAACAAGATTAGAATCTGCCATCGTTTTTGTTTATGTATTGTTAATACGCATGTCATAACCATTCCATGTCCACTCCTTAGTTTGAGTATATGGTATCCCAAAGAGCCTCCATGCATCTCTATCGGCTGCCGACTCCATTGCGCACTCCCAAGTCTGGTTCTCGTCGCGAAGTTCTGGCATAAACTGCCGACGAACTGTCAGCAGTGGACGTCCGGGACGTCGGGAACCTGATGCCTTGTAAAGTAGGCAAGTGCGGTTAAGGCTCTCAGGAGGCATTCGCAGCATATGACCTGGCCAACCGTATCGCCTCCGCTAGACGACAGTTGTCACCGGAGTTTGCTGCGTCCGTTCTCGTATTACCTCATTCCTCACAAAGTCAAACCGCCGCACACCCAAGATTCTTCTTAGACACCTATTCTCAAATCTCGGAATTTTACTGTTTTGGGCCTTAGTGAGGTAATACGATTCGCATCTGTAGAGGAGAATAGGTGTTATGCAGGCGTTATATAGGCGGCATTTGGTTTTCACTGAGTAAATATCCGATCTATAGACAGCCTTTATACTGTTCTTTTGAAAGCTGCCATTTTCTGTAACATATACTCCCAGGTATTTGAAACTCTCCACCCTTTCGAAAATTTGGTTCGACAGTCAGGGAATTTTGAGCATCGAGGCACGAAGTATTACACAGTACATGAGTTTTTGCAATATTGATTTTTAAACCCATGCATGCGGAGTACCTATTTAACTTATCTACCGTGACCTGAAGACCCCTGACTAAATTGTCAATTATAACCGAATCATCGCCAGGTCGCAGTGTTTTTGGGAGGGGGAGATGGATATTCCTCGATCTAGTGGAATTGACTTTCTAAGGCAAAGTCCATAAAGATTATAAAAAGGAATGGTGCAAGGACGCAACCTTGGCAAACTCCAGTGGTGACCTTAAACCAATCTGTGACAACATCGTTAATTCTGATTCAGCATTCGCTACTTGAGTGAAGGGCTTTAATAAGTACGCATGTACAAAGTGAATTACATATCTACGCATGAGCTGTCACTGCTCGGATTTACCGCTATGAAGTGTAGTCTATCTCGCTCAAGCCACGGTTTCACAAGATCTAGTATTTTTTATACAAATTTAGCGGCGCTGAAGATAACAGATCGTAATGCATTTAGCCGGCCGAAATCGGATTAGTCAACATTCACTATTATTTTAACGACTCGTAACATTACAAACGTTTATAAAACACTACAATCGGCCGGTATACTAAATATTAGTTTAATATGGTATCAAACTTATTTACTGATGTTTACAAAACCGGCCCTAATAAATAAAATTATTTGAGTAGAGGGAAATCTGTTTGGCGGCGAAAAGAACCAAGCAACAATATCATATTTTAGTTGACTAGTTAACAAAAAATGCATCTTTCTATCGTAGTACCGACATTTATTTAGTTAGGTTAATGAAATGTTAATTTGAAACTGAGACAGAGGATGGTAAAGTGCTATGCGTGGTCAATACTGCTCTACGGGGTTGAAACATGGATTAGAGGCTTTTAAAATGTGGCTTCACCGGAGAATGCTGAGAATTCCGTGGACAGATTTAGTGACCAATGTGGAGGCGCTGAGACGAGCCAGTGTCGAAAAAGAATTACTGTCGTCAACAAAACAGAGAAAACTCGCATATCTAAGCCAATGCGCGGAAGCAAATATGCGCTTCTACAGCTAATCATGATCGGGAAGATCGAGGGAAAGCGTGGAGTTGGAGGGCGACAGATGTCCCGGCTGAGAAACATCCGCGGCTGGACGGGAGTGCGCTGTTCCAGTTGGCGCAGGACCGGAGTGCCTACTCTAGAGTGATCGCCAACGTCGGGAAGACCTGATATGGCACAGAAAGAAGAAGAAGAATGAAACCTTAAGGGAATATTCATTCTACCGGATGTACTACAAATTTCAAAAGAAAATGGATTTCACTTGGATCTCTTCACCGCCCAGACGGCTATATATTTTGCAAGATTGAAATGCAAAGGTCTAATATAACACATTCAAAATAATAGGCTCGCTGTATAAAGCTTAAAATGTATAAGTAGGAAGTGGGTTTTGAATATTTTTGGCACCTTTTTTACAGTATATATTTTTAAACTAGATAGATCTACAAATGTGTACTCTGAACGTTAAGAGAATCATAATTTTCTTTAGTTTTTTATGTCTCCGATAAAATTTAGATTGTGACTTCACTGTATTAGCTTTTTAAAAGTCGGGATGGTAGTGTATCAAAAAGACACATATTGAAAAATTGGTCAAGGAAAAAAATTAGTATCATAGCTTAATTAAGAACACACAATAAATGCAAATTAATTTAAATCGTTGGATATTCCATTCAAAGAATCGGTTTGAAATTAAGTTCGCAAGAAAATCATTTAGATCACGCACAATAGGGTCATTTCACAATTACCAATGAGAATTTTTGTGTCATCAAACAAAAAATTATCACTTTTGTTTTTAACTAACGATGGCAACATTATTCCAACTTTAATATTGTCGGTGATACTGCAAAACCGCGTAACTATCGATTGCATTTTTTTTTACAGGGGAACCTAAAAACAGTTCTGTTTATATATTACTTATGATTTTAACCAACCAAAAATACCGCTGGGGTAGTTAATTATTTAGAGAAAAAATGACAATAATTTCAAAAAATAATTTATGCCGTAAAAACGTTTTTGTGAAAAAGTACAGTTACGCGGTATTGCAGTATCACTGACGATATATTCATTCAAATTAGTGTGGTCTCACATTTGGTCACCAGTCGATAACAAACAACTCTCGATTCAGTATATGGTAGTGTAATCCGCGAGGCGAAACGTATGGGTGAAGGTGTTTTATTTTTAATTCTGTAATGTCCTGCCGGTAAAACAATTTTGTGACTTCAAATTGATTGCACATCACTTTGTTGATCCAGAATACAAAAAAAGAGTTTCCCACACCCGCAATACTAGATTAAAATATGCGGGTGCTCATGTTGTTCCCCGAATTACAAATAACAAACAAACATGATGTTTGTTGACAAACATTAAATTGCATTATTCCAAGATTACTTAATAATCCCAGGAAACCACTTTTCACACGGAAGATCATTAAATAAAAAAATTGCTCTTTTATACATTATAATTTATGTTTATAATTAAATGCATGTTGTTCTGTGTCCCACGGTAAAGTCTTCTGATTTAGTTGAATTTTGTGAAATAACCCTATTATTACAAAATGAAGATTTAATTAATTACTTAACTAAATGATAATAAATAATTAGGAAGAGACACACGTACAAAAGTAAAAAAAAAACGTAATATACAAAAAATGGAGAGATCCTTTTGATTCTTAAATTATACCACACTATTATGTACATGAAGTATTGCCATAGAGTTCACAATCATTATTACTTTTTAATTTTTTTATATTTTACTAACTGGCTATGCATTTTCGCATTTTACAGCCATATATAGTTGCATATATCTTTGATGGGCGGACATAAGTGTAATTGCAAAAGTGTAACTTTTCAGGAGAGCAAAAAACCTTACTATGAACCCAATTCATGTTACATTACTTTGAAGTTGACGAATACTTCATTAGTGAGAAGCCAGTTGGAGTACAACTCTACAATATGGACTCCTGGATTGCCAGAGAATTTTGGTGAAAAACCCATTGGTCTGATTTTTTTTAAGGTACATAAATTTTAAACTTAGAATTAGTCATGAATTTTTAAACGACGATTTTTTATTAAAACATGGGTTTTACTGTATATCATAGAATTCAGAGTAGTCCAGAAGGAGCGTAGAATCATATTTGAATACAACGGTCTGTGTCCAAACATCCCCCCACTTCCGCCGCGCGCATGCTTGAAGGCGCCGCGTAATGTTGCCAGATTGCGAAAAATATAACCATAACACAAAAGTAAGAAAAACAAAGCAATTTGTTAATTTCTCTTCTTATTGTACACGCGGAAATATTGATTGACACAACAGAGTAGATAAGTAAAGGGTCATTTAATAAGAGTAATTGAATTAATAAACTTTAAACTAAAAAAATAAAACAAAATTTTATTTTACATAAAACGATAAAAAAATATTTTACGTTTTAAAAATAATGTCGGTCAAATGTCCATCACGGCGTTGTTTAATCCGAGGTCCAATTTTCGTTAGTTTTCTCATTAGATGAGCAAAAAAAAAGTTTAAATTCCACTCAATGACTTAAAACCAATGCTCTTATTAATAAAAGTAGCGTAAAAAAATCTCTACCCTGGCAACACTAACCAAATGTCTATTTTGTTTTCAATGACAATCTGACAGGTGGAAAAGTAATACAATTTTTAAGAATTGTATTTGCTACCTACACATGCATTTGTTACTTACACATAAAATGTGATCCAATCCTCTTTCGTTTTGATCCCAGTAGCATTTCTACACTTTAAAATGACACAACACGGCATAGTTGAATTTAAATCGGGAATTGCTTACTGAGCGACGTCTACAAAGAAACTAATTGGTCTAAACGTAAAACTACTTGTTTAAGAGTAGTTTAGTCGCCTTCTGTTTGATGCGCGTATGCGGCTTCTGGACTATTCTTAATTCTATGCTGTATATACTAATTGAACCATTAAAAATGTGACAGAAATGAGTCTACTTATACTACTAGAACTGGCTTATACTATTTGTAACACTCAATAAATGATACAATGAGTCTATTACTATATTACTGAGACCATCTTGTGCTACTATTTGTGCCACTGAAAATATGACACAAACGCGAAAAGTTATTTTATTAAAAACAAAGTTTAATACGCACAAAGTTGTTTATATGTGTGTAAAGGAAATGTATTTCCTTTAATTTTGAATGTTACAGCGCTTCGCGTTGTCGATAAAGCAGTGTTTCACCGTCAGACGGTAAAACAGATTTGGGACATTATGTCAGATTTTTACATGGCTGAAGTAAATAAAGAATAAGGATTGTTTGAATAAATCGTAAAAGCAAATTGGAAAGAGATTGACTTAATAAACTTAAATGTCGTTTCTTAGTTTTCACAGGTAAGAAAAGTTGATAAAAATATGTTAATTAAGTTCGTTTTGTGATATAAAACTGATAAAATAAATCTTTGTTTTCACAGAGCAACACACAAGTATTTTATTAGTTAATCAATTGAAAGGAATCAATATTATATATGTTTTGAGTAGTCGTACAAGTGTACTGTTAAAAGCATCGATGCAGGCGTACACAAGGAACATTTTCTCATATAAATCGTAAAATGAACAAAAATGCAGCTTTACTTTTATGTCCGTCCATCAAAGATACGTGCGATGAAATAATTTTTTTTACATGTTGCAAAACGATATCATAAAATTACACGCCATTTTTCCATATTGAAGACATTGAAAAAATTAACACGCAGTTTGCTTCAATCAAGATGGAATGGATAGATGGAATTCTTCAAAGGTAAGTCTAGGCGTTTACAATATTTCATTCAATCATCGTCACACCATCACAGACATGCCAGAAATAAGATAAAATCAATGTTTTTCCTCTCTGTTGAAATAAATTTAAAGTTATTGTCGTTCAGTTTTCATGTAAAAAAAATCACTTCAACGACAAACCGGCGAATCGCTGGCTTCGTGAGTCGGTGTCAAATTGACCATGGCCGGCAATTCACCGGCTTTGTTTTACAATGGGTTAATAGTCTATTAACAAATAAAAAAGGAAAAAGAGACACCGAACTTTCTCATTGTTTCTCCTTGTTAGGGTGTTTTCAATAAATATTTCAATAAATAAGAAAATATGGTCCTCATATACAGTTATACAAGTCTAGGTATCTGAATAATAATTGAACGCGTCATGCTTGGCACGCACGTCGATTATAATTTCGTAGGCTCAAATCAGTGCTGGTTTTAAACATGAAGATCATAATACGGAGTTCTATAAAATAAATGCCGACTCAATAAACATGCATAATAATTTTTAAATGGATGATACGATTCCCACAATATTGTATTTATTTTAGAGTGGTGTTTCGCGCCTCCATTGAAACGCGTTGGTCTTGACGGCCGGATTGTTGGAGCTTGCTGACGCTGCGATGGCCACTCCGGTCCTGCGAAGATTGGCGGCAGCCGAGTCTAAATAAAAAGACATTTTATTTATTTATTTACCCAAGAGCCCTGTGTTGTGTTGGGATACAACATAATGGAAAGTGGAAGCATAAAAAATATCTCAAAAACGAATGATTTTTTTAACGAGGTGAGGCTTTTTTATTGGTGAGATCAGCCGTCGAAGGGAATACGTTGAGTTTTGGGAAGCCCTGAATATGAAGGAGCTTTTTTGAAATGTAAAAACCAATATAAAGTAAAATTGAAAATACGGGGTAGTATTGCAAATGATGAAATCGGGAGAGAGTGTAAATCTGAGTCAAGTATAATTGATAAGATTAAGAAAGGGTCTATGAGGTGGTTTGGTCATGTAGAACGAATGGACGACGAAAGAATGGTAAAACAAGTATATTTGGCAAGTAGAAGAATTTGTGTATCTGGGAAGCATGTTTTCAAGAGATGGAAGAGTAGAAGGAGATGTTGAAAGGAGAGTGAATGCGGGCAACAAAATGAACAGAGCACTAAACACAGTAACTGCTGATAAAAATATGTCAATCGAAGCTAAACTGGCAGTGCACAATGGAGTTTATGTCCTAATTCTTCTGTATGGAAGTGAAACATGGAACTGGCAGAGGAAGGATGAAAGCCGAGTGAATGCTGTTGAAATGCGAAAAATCAATATAAAACAGGGTTACAAATGATGAAATCAGGCGAGGGTGTAAATCTGAGTCAAGTATAATTGATAAGATTAAGAAAGAGTCTATGAGGTGGTTTGGTCATGTAGAACGAATGGACGACGAAAGAATGGTAAAACAAGTATATATGGCGAAAATGAGCGGTAACGTGAGACGAGGACGACCAAGGAATACGTGGCATGATCAGATAAACCAAAATCTTAAGTCTAGTCGTGCCAAGAGCAGACAGAACCGAAGGGCATGTATGACAAGATGTATGCATGTGGAAGAAGCTAGGAAGGTATGCCAGGATAGTCGTGTGGCGGTCCATTCTCTCTGCCTATCCCTACGGGGAAATGGCGTAATGGTAGTAGTAGTAGGGTAGTTTTATGTTATACCTAGGCCATTTCGGACATTGGCGACAAGCCGCATAGCCGGATTTGTGACGATTCCATTTCTTTTTGATTTACTAGCAGCGCTGAAACAAAAAAAAAACATATTTTGAAAAAGTAATAAAATAATAATAACACAGCAACGATGTTTGGAATAACCATTGACTGGTTTCGTCGCCTTCGCATCATCTTGAAATCATTCCAAATTAGAATTTACGCATCACTTATCTTTTTTAATGTCATATATAAATATCGTCAGTCGGCCAATCTACAATTTTGGCAAAAATGATATTTTCATATGGGGGATTTTCAACTCTTATTGGATGTTCCTTAATCGTGCCATACACGGGGGACCAATACAAGGTGAGCTTTTTGAAGAAGAACAGTACCCTGGATCGGAGTAAATAATGTTTTAGATTTGATTTTAAGAACAGTTTTGACAATCTCTTGGAAAAAGCTGATTTTGTAGATTGGCAGTATTGTACGCCGACTGATAATATGTAAATTATTATTATTATTATTATTATGGATAACTTATATAGCGCCATTTTCATAATATAATACTTCAAGGGCGCTTTACATAGTGATTCTATGGAAGAATAAATTTAATTGAAGCTTTTAAATTTGTAATTTCATTAAAAAAATTCATTTTGTTGTCACATGCTACGGATTTATTAAAATGATCGGGTTGTGGTCCTGTGGCTAGTGTCTCGGACTCACAGACCAAAGGTCTGTGGTTCGAATCCCACTCTACCCCAACTTGATTCCATTTTCTAATAGTGAGTTATTTACAACTCGTTGAAAATGGCCCTCAAAATTAAATATTTGGGTAAATCATAAGAACGCAAATATTTATTAAAAAAAAAAAAAAATGATTTAGAGAACAAGTGGGTTTTAAGTTTCTTCCGAAACATCACTTCACTCTCACAGCCTCGCACCTCTGCTGGGAGAGCATTCCATGCCGTGGGGCCTGCGACCGCAAATGCGCGTTCACTAAATTTAGTGCGCCGTTTGCGTAGAGGTATAATAACTTTTCCTCTCGCCGTAGACGTAGCTGATCTAAGCGTGAGACGCCTGTCAGCTAGTTCGGCTGGAATGCAGAGTTCCCTTAGATATTCTGAAGCAGAGTTGTGCAGTGACTTTTATACATAAGCCAACAGAGTTTGTATTCCATCCTCTGTGGAAAACGTAGCCAGTGTAATTCCCGAAGTAGTGGAGTGATATGACTGAACTTAGAGATTCCGCAAATAAGTCTCGATGCAGTATTCAATACAGACTGTAGGCGAGTCATTTTGTTCATTGGTAGACCTGCGTAAATACCATTACAATAATCGACTCTAGACACTACAAAAGCATTTATTAATTGACGAGCGGCATCAACCGGCAAATTTTTGCGTATGCATTTAATTTGTCTCAGCTGGAGAGGCATGAACTTATCATCCTACTAATTTGAGCATCAAGAGAAAGGTCAGAATTGAGTAAAACTCTCAGTAGTTTAACGGTGGGTAAAGCGGTACTCCCTACATTGGGTAGGGCCGAATCCTGAATCAAATTCTGTCGTCTGGCTGAAGCCACCCATAGTTGTTCCGTTTTTGATGGGTTTAATGTTAAGTCTGTTTTCATGTTGCTACCTCTTAAATGAAGCAAGATGCTTGCGTTAAGAGAGGGGGTTTGATAAATTTTTTATTTTTTTTCCTAAAATAAAGCTCTTAGGTTTTAAATAAAAGTACTTCAAAAAACTACATTAAAAATAGTTTTCAAAGGTTTTTTTTTTAACTTAATTTATTTTAGAAAGAGAAATTATTATTATTTTTTATAGGCAGGCAGCCTTTGCTGATGCGCCTGTATTTCGTGTACTGCTTAATAAATGACTCAATTTAAATTATAGGTTAAGTATTCAAAAGGTTATAAATTAATATGTATAAAATTTCTTAATATTGTTCTTTATTTACTTTTTTTTTTTGTATATATATAAATACATGCATGTATGTATATGTGTGTGTATGTATGCATGTGCGTGTGTATGTATGCATGTGCATGTGTATGTATGTGTGTATGTTTTTATATGTAAATATACTAAATATCTTTCTACAGAGTGTTCTTTAAACTCTGTCACATCTGAAACCACAATGATCAGTATGGACAAGAAGACATATTAAAAAAAAAAATGAGGACAAAAAAAAATTTGAAAAATAATATATATAAAAAAAACAAATTGTTGCTTACTTCTGCAGGGGAGAAGTGAGGGGAGCGCGGCGCAGTATCAGATTTTCCCCTCCCCCTCCTCGTTTCTCTCCTATAGAAGTAAGCAACCATTGGCTTTTTTTATTTTTTTAAATTTTATTAGTTCTAAAAAAATATTTTAATGTGCCAATATGTCTTCTTGCTCATACTGATCATCAAGGTTTCGGATGTGACAGGGTTTAATGAACACCCTGTATATACCCATATACCTATGTTGGTACATTTCCTTATTTTTATTTATTATTGTATCTTTTAGTTTTTCTTATGTTATCTTTAATTTTAACTAAATGTACATATTTATGTTTCACTGCTGCACTTGAGTGAATTTCTAATAAATGTAAAAGCCCACAGGGCGTGTAAATTGATAAATAAATAACAATTTAAGAAAATTTAATCGCAAGATAACTGTAGAGTTCACAATATTTTAGACTAAGAAAGCATTATTGAGCTGTAAAAAGTATTTTGCTAGACAAAATATTAACAAAATAAACCCTGCATAAAAATCGCTGAAATAAAAACACAAATTGAAATATACATACGTATAGTACACAATAGCATCAAACTAAAATAAATTTTACAAATACATAAATACTAAGCCCACATTATACAAGTAAGAACTAGGGGTTTAAGCGTTTTGCAGAGAGAAGCGAAGCTAGGAAATGTATCACATGACAGCTAGAAAAGAAAAAAGCGCTAAAGAGAATTCCAAATTCCAAGTTCAAGCGATCCGATGAGGAAAAAATAATTGCGGTGATTGTTACCGGGTACCAAGGATGTTTGGATAAAAGTAATGGCCTAAATATGTATTCATCATTGTCGCTCTCTATTCGCACTCGATAGTGGATAGGGCACTGCATAATATACCAAATACAGCTTATCTCAATAATTTATTACATGAATGTAGAGAAAGCAGTCTTGAGCTATAGTTTCCTAAGAAAACGGTGTTATAATCTTGCGGCCGAATTTTACTAACTGATCAACATCATTTCTTTTTCGCACCTAATCATGCATAGGGCGCTGAATCTGGTATTACCATTCGGGAGGAATATCAGATTTAACCTAACTCTACAAATAAAATATTTTTTAAAGATTCTCCTAGTGTTTATGTAAACCCTTTTAATGAATATTTTCATTCATTATTTTCGTTTTGAAAATAAGGTCTTTCGAAAACGATCGTAAGTTGGTAATAAATTTTGCCACAGAAGTTCACGAGTAATGCATTCATTTTAATGTTGGTAATGCCACAGGGCACAGATAGAAATATAAGGAGCGTTGTCTATGCATATTATCTCAAGCCCCCCCCTTACCAACTCCAGTTCCAGGCACTGACAGATGTAAGTGAAAACGGATTACATCTTACATATCTATATAATTTTAAAGACAGTTTAATGTGCATAGCGAACATTTATTGCCGCCATTTTTATGTTTTTAGCAACTTAAGAGTCTGAAGTTAGTCTCTAATCATTATAGCAACTTTTTTATTGAAATTTGTAATTTCAAAGACAGTTTAATGTGCATAGCGAACATTTATTGCCGCCATTTTCGTGTTTTTGACAACTCAAGAGTCTGAAGTTAGTATCTAATCATTATAGCAACTTTTTGTAGAAATTTTTTAACATTAACATTAACATTTTTTTTTGCACCACTACAGGCCAGGAGGCCTAATTACAGTGGTGAATTACATCACAGAGCACCCAGGCTTGAGAAAAATCACATTTTTAATTTTTGTGTTCTCACCGGGAATCGAACCCGGAACCTTCCGTGCGTGAGTCAAGCATCTTGACCACTACACCATTTGTAATTTTAAAGACAGTTTAATGTGTATAGCGAACATTTATTGCCGCCATTTTCATGTTTTTTACAACTCAAGAGTCTAAAGTTAGTCTCTAATCATTAAACTAACTTGTTGGTGGGAACAAATTGCAATCCCCACTGAAAACTGACAGCACAAGAGTCTGAAGTTAGTCTCTATCATTACATCAACTTGTTGGTAAGTTAAAATTATTGCCGCCATTTTTGTGTTTTTTTTTTATTGTAATTTTGCAAACAGTTTATTGTGTTTTATGAACATTTATTGTATTGCCGCCATCTTCGTGTTTCAGTTGTAATTTTAAAGATGGTTTACTGTCTTTTACAGACATTTATTCATTACAAATTTGATATTCAAAAAGTCGCAATAAACAAATGGTCCAAACAATGCTGCATAAATTTTTCAATAAAAAATAATTTTCTGAATGAATTTTTTTCACTACCCTCCATTTAATTTATTTTTTCGGTCTCTTAAGAAACATAATTTAGAGGTTTCACTGTATTTGCTTAATTTATTTCATATTATAATAAAATAAAAAAAACTGAATTAATTTTTTTCCTTACCATTTACATTGTTTTTTGTTGGTCCCTTAAAAAATGTAATTTATGGGTTTTACTGTAATTTTATTATATTTATTTGATTTTAATACTAATATGTTATTTTATACATATAATTTTTATTTTAAAGGTGGTTTATTGTGTTTTACAGACATTTATAATTTATGAATGTGATTTTAAAAAGTTGCAATAAAAAAATGGGTAAAACATTGCCGCATTTTTTTTTAGTGAAAAATAATTTTCTATATTATTTTTTTCACTACCCTCCATTTACATTTTTTTTGTCAGTCCCTTAAAAAAACATAATTAAGGGGTTTTACTGTCTTTCATTAATTTGTTTAGTATTACTAAAAGAAAAAAAATAAAACAAATCTTTTATTTATTATTTGTCTGATGAATATTCCGGGAGAAACATCCTTGGTAGCGGGCGCGGCGGGGCAGCGGGTCGGGTATAGGGCGGCTCTACTCACACTATGGGGGAGTTGGACTTTTTCCTGCGGGCGATCTTCCCGATGGAGCCGACGAGCTTACGGCACGAGACCCGCGCGCTGGACTGGCCCGCGTGAGCTCGCGTACCGCTGCCGGGGGTAGCCATTTTGTAAACAACGCGGTGACCAGCGGGCGGAGGGGGGAGGGGCAGGGAGGAGAGAGAGTAACAGAGCCACATTTAAATTAGCAAAACATGTTTGATAATTTATACAATTTGAAAATGTTGAAATTTACATAATAATTATTATTCCTATTCTTTGCTGGCAAATTCGCTTTACATCTTTCTTACTTCCAATAAACAGTGAATGAATTTTTATAGGAGCAGCTGCTGACACTACATCCATTTGAAGTAACAAGTCCGATAGCCTGATTCATCGAGATAGTCAGTGTCAAGTTTTAACAAGTTGTGACTTGTCAGTCAGCTTCCAGAGCCTCAAGGGTGAGGTCATGTTAAAAATAACTGTATGGACTGTTTACAAATAGTATATGTTATTTATTTTTATTTTTTGCACCACAACAGGCCAGGAGGCCCAATTACAGTGGTGAATTACATCACAGAACACCCAGGCTTGAGAAAAATCACATTTAATTTTTGTGTTCTCACGGGGAATCGAACCCGGAACCTTTCAAGTGTGAGTCAAGCGTCTTGACCACTACACCACGGAGGTATGAGTTATTTAAAGGTGGAAATGAGTTGATTGTAGACGAGGAATGGTCAGAACTTGAATCCCAAAAACAGACAAAAGGTGACAAAAATGATTCATTCGAACGGGCGATTGACTATCAAGAGCTTACCGAAGAACTGATCATCTCGTACGGGTCTGGGCAAAGCACTTTCACATAAAGCACTTATTAAAATTATTTAAAAACGAGACGAATGAGTGCGAAATTTGTCACAAAACTGCGCTTCTAATCAATTTTTTTGGACGAAAAAAGTTTCCTGTCTGTCCACATCCGCCTGACTCTCCGGATTTAGCACCATGCGACTTCTGGCTCTTGCTGGCTGAAAACGTTTTAGACACCATTGAGAGGGCCAGGACGGAGCAGCCAACGGCCGATGGGAATGCCTTCCGGAAATGCTTCCAATCATGGAATCAACGATGGGATAAGTGGGATAGACGTAGCAACATAGGCAATATTACAGCACCTCACGATGAATTAATATTTTAAACGGGACTCCATTACGTATTTTCAAAATGTAGTGGTATGCATTATAATATAAACAATACGTATAATTTAAGAGTGGGATAAAAACAAAATATTTACTGCAAAACAAGTCTAAATACAAAAGGGTCATTATGAAGAGAGTATAGTTCAAAACTAATAGAGAATATATTGACAAGGCTACATTAGCTCTATGTAATATTGTAAGCACAGAATTAAGAATAGTCCAGAAACCGCATATGCGCATCAAACAGAAGGCGACTAATACTTATAAATGAGTAATTTTACGTTTTGACCCATTTGTTTCTTTGTAGACGTCGCTCAGTACGTAACTCCCGATTTGAATTCAACTATGCCGTGTTGGGTCGTTTTAAAGTGTAGAAATACTGCTGGGATCTTAAAGGAACAGGAACACATTTTATGTGTAATTAGCAAATGCATGTGTAAGTAGCAAATGCATTACTTAAAAATTGAATTAGTTTTCCATCTGTCATATTATCAAAAAAAACAAAATGGATATATATTTTTAGTGTTGCCAGGGTTGTAAATTTTTTTACCCTGCTTTGCTCATCTAATGAAAATTAGACCTCGGATTAAACAACGCCGCAGTGGACATTTGAACGACATTATCTTTAAAACATCAAATATTATTGAAATTTAACATGATATAAAAATATCCGTTTTATGTAAAATAAAATTTGTTTTATGTTTTAAGTTCAAAGTTAATTAATTTAATTACTCTTATTAAATGACCCTTTACTTATCTACTCTGTTGTGTCAATCAATGTTTCCGCGTGCACAATAAAATTTTAGAGAAATAAACAGATTGCTTTTAAAAAAAAATTGTTATGATTATATTTTTTCCCATCGTGCAACATTACGCGGCGACATCACCAATGCGCGCGGCAAAAGTAGGGCATAGTGGGGGGATTTTCGGACACAGTCCAATGTATTCAAATATGATTCTACGCTCCTTCTGGACTATTCTTAATTCTATGATTGTAAGGCCAATACAAAAATTACAAATCTGACAAAATATAGTTTTACAATTTTGAGGTTAAATTTAAATAGTTTTTTCCTCTCAAGAAAATAACGAGAACAAAATTTTTTGTTCCTCAAGAATTAACTTTTCCCAGGAAGACAGCAGTCATATAGATGTCACTGCCAAATAGTTCAATCATCCACTCAATTGAACAGCTAGGCTGCTCAATAAATGCCGACATTCAATTGAATGGCCAACGGACGCTTAGCCAAAACGGTGAAAGCAACGTTTAACGAAACGGCTGAACTTCGCTTAGCATCTTTAATTTTCATCATCATCATTATCACTCCCGTTCCACACCTAATGGTGCATAGGGCATTGCATCGGTAAACCAATCGCAGCCTATGTAGATCATTTTTGTTACATGAAGGTAAGATGATCATTCTTACGCTTCAGGGGTGGTATTCTGAATCTTCTCTATCCCCTTGAGTGATTAATTTGGGGATTTTTATTTTTTGCATGCACCTAAACTTTGCTACATTTATGACCGCACTGAAGATTTAACGTCAAATAAATACGAACACGTGAAACCGTATACAAAGATTTCTATTTAGACCATTATTGCGACTTTAAACATTACCCAAAACACTTAATTAGGTTGAATTTACCAAACCCTATTAGTTTTTTTTCGTTTATTAAACAGTTTTATACACCATTTGACGCTTAATCATCTGTGTGGCCATTATATAAAGCAAAGTGTCGTCACATAAAAAAAATAATAAATCCCCAAATTAACCACTCTCTAGGGGGTAGAGAGGATTCAGAATATTACCCCAGGTGCCAGTCCAGGGCCTATGAAATATTTTAGCGCAAAATCAATTTTTTTAAATAAATATTTCACGTCAACCATGTCGGGAATCGAACCCAAGACCTCTTGCATTGTAGGCAAAATGCGCTGACCACTACACGGCGAGGCTGACTTTAATTTAAATACAACAATAATAATTGCTATATTTTTTTATTTATTTTGTTATGTGAAGTAAGGTTAGGTTAGGATATTATTATTATGAATAATACACTAGCAGCTATGAAGCTAATGCGTGTATATCAAGTCGGGGGCTTAGGGTCATAAGGGCGAAACTACAAAAAATGCTGTTTCGTGTTAAGTACTAATCTGATATACAAACAAAATATCCTGTTAGTGACAAAAAGATGAAACTCATCCGATAAGTAGTTACCTAGATAAATTTGTGTGAAACTACAAATGAAGCGTTTTGTTTAAAGTCAGAAGAATAAAACATCTTTTACATCAATTTGGTTATTTACTAATGTAAGCGCAATTTAGGGTCATATAGACAAAAGCGTAGTTTCATATTTTTTGTCTCTAAAATATTTTATGCTCTATTGACTTTTTTTTTATTTTCTTTATTTGTTACCCTTAAAAGACAGTATTATTTTATGAAAACTGTTTTATCATTTATCTCGCCCTTAGTTTCGCCCTTATGACCCTTAACCCCCGAAGTGTACATGGTTATTAAACATTATACATTGCCGTGTGCATCTAGGTAACATTCACTGAACCAGCACCGGGCCATTCCATTTCTCCACGACTCGGTTTGTCAGGAAGTTCTTCCCGGGGCTGGATGAAGAGGTAGTGTTGAGTTTCAATGAATGACCTCTGAGATGGCGGTTTTCATTCATAGTGAACATTGATTTCAACTTGGGCACATTATATTGCTCAGTTAAGATGGAGTCACCACACGGCCTGCGCTCCCAGTGAACTTAACCCGAGTTCCCTTAAGCGGTCCTAGTATGATTTATTTCTTAGAGAAACTACCATTTTGGATAGGCTGGGTTAAGTTCCTATCCCAACCTAACCCGGAGTTTCTAGTTCAGCCGTTTCCACCGAACGGGATCTCTATGGCTGTAGCACGTCTTACTCATATTTTTCGCAACTAAATAAGGATACAATTGAATGATCGCAGCATCTCTACCTGTCCTTCTGTTCCCCGGCAGTGGGGGGCGAGTGCTTGTTCTCCCGCCCCAGGATGATGCGCATGTGCGTGTCCCGGCAGAAGTGGCGGTCCGTGGAGCTGGGGTTGGGGGCGGCGGGCGGGGACGAGAACTGCGGAGGTATCGCCGACAGAATACCTCGAGGGATAAAATGAAAATATTAAAATTTTTATATTACTTTTGTTATCAATAAATCCATAAAACTCCTTGTATTTATTAACAGAAGCACAACTGACTTCAAAACTATCAATTCCCTTAAAGCTCTCTTCTGTTCCCTAGTTTGCCCGCACCTATAGTCCTTAAAATATAGCTTTATTAAAATGACAGCTGTCAAACTAATGTCACTAGTGATGGGAAATTATTGATCACTGATCATGTACCGATCAAATCGATTTTATCAGCTTTTTCATGCAAACATGAGACTCTGTTTCCGAAAATTGATATAAAAACGCAAAAACAAGCCTATTATAATGTGTTTAAGACAATTATTTACTTAATTATTTTTTTTATGAACAACACACAAATTATTTTTTCATTCGATCGATTTACATTGATCAATTTGTCACATCTCCAACATTTTTCAAAATGATGTAACCTTGTAAAAACGTCGTTAATAATTAGAACATTTAAGATAAGGTAATATGGAAGTCTAGGCATCTACAGGTCTTATGACCTGTCAATGGCTGGTTTAAGTGGCCACTTTACACACTGTGTAAAATTCACCATTCTGCCCATATTTGAACATCTATATTCCTTCAACCTTTCATCTGTTGATGTTTGTGAAGTTACCCTGAATGAATCTCACCCGCATAAATAAAGGTTTCAGCTCTTTAACTTCACAAACATCAACAGATAAAAAGATTGAAGGAATATAGATGTTCAAATATGGGCAGAATGGTGAATGTTACACAGTGCGTAAAGTGGCCACATAAACCAGCCATTGACAGGTCATAAGCCCTGTACATGTCTAGACCTCTATATTTTTCAGGAAACTGCAGTACAATTTAATGGTCCAATTTTTATCCCGCACAAGAAAAGATTTATTGTATCCAATTTCCCGTAGGGCTGAAGATCCTCATTGAAGAGTTTTTTCTCAATCGTTGACAATATTTTTGTTCGGTTTGTTTGAGAAGTAGCTCCTTATGAAAATGATTAAATGTATGGAGAAAACCATAAACTAAAATGTTATCAAATGTTACCTCATTACATCTGAGATCTGCTATTTATTTTTTTTAAATATATATTTGGACCCCTGTATTCAGTAGCCTTACGTGTCATGTACAAGGCTAAGGTACTCGGAAAAAATCATTTTTGCTCGTCTTGGAAATGGGATGTTCGATCACTGATTTTGGTTTATTACCTTTATGAGTCCAATCACCATTGTTGCAAAGTCCAAGAACAATGGCGCGTGATAACTACTTTTAACGACAATGTGGATATCTGTTGAGGATATTCCATCTTTCCTGCATCCTGCTTCAAGATTAGGGCGTTGTAAACTGAAAAATGGGCACTGAAATAACAGATGTTCGATACTCTGTGAAGAAATATGGACAATAGTCATCATTCCTTAGTTTAAACCTAAATAGGTAACATCTCATAGCTCCGTGTCCGCTAAATTCTCGCTATTTCAGTGATCATTTAACATGGACTTTTTGCAACGGAGTGAAGGGGCATTCCATCCCTACCGCTAGTCGGTGAACATTAGTTCCTTATATTTCCGTGTAATGGATCAACGGGGGCCCGGCCTTACCCAGTTGGGGCTGCGTGGGGCTGCACACGTCGCTGAGGGGGCTGTGCGGGGGTGTCGCGTACAGCGGCGAGGAGGGCGCTCCGCCCCCGCGGCGCCCGCAGCGAGCCACCTGCTGGGCAAAAGTCAGGGCCAGCGCGCTGCGATTCTGTCGAGGAAAGCAGACAATTAGTGAAGGAGAGATCTGAAGAGGGCTGCGGTCTCTTGACTGATGTTGCGCACTCTACAACTTAATCCCCATTTTGTAAAAGTGAATTATTTAAGACTCGTTGCAAATTCATAAGCAAAAAAATATTTATATTAAATTAATACTACTACTTTTAAAATAGATTGATTTATTCTACCGACATTTCTTGGAGGAACTGCATTTTAATTATAATAATAAAAATACGTTTATAGTTTTATTCCACTTTTCTTTAAAATATTTTACCAGTGACCGGGTCACGACAAAACCTGGTCCCTGGTAAAATATTATAAATAAAAGTGGAATAAAACTATAAACGTATATTTATAATTATAATACTACTACCATCTCGCTGTTTTCCATATGGATAGGCAGAGAGTTGCCTATATGTAATGTTTGATACTTTTAAAAACATAATAAAGAAGTATATAATTATTTTTGCAATTAAGTTAATTTATAACACATTCGCATTTTTATTCTTTTTACATACGTGCGTCATTCGCTGCCAATAACCGACTGAATCTGTTTCACACAAACACTGGTCACGGAACAGCGTCTCTGTCTTCCTTGTTACGAGTTCTGTTTTTGTGCTCTCTCTTATACAGATTTATTGCTGTGTTGGTCGACATTCATTCTTCGCGTAGCAAGGCTAAATATTTTTTGCGTTTAAATCCATCATCATTTCATGTCCGCTCCCTAGTTGGAGCGTATGGTATCCACAGAGATCCTCCAGGCATCCCTGTCGGCTGCCAACTCCTTTGCGTCCTCCCAAGCCAGGTTTTCATCCCGAAATTCCGACATAAACTGCCAGCATTGGACGTCCAGGACGTCGAGAACATAATACCTTGCAGAGTAGACAAGCGTGGTTAAGGCTCTCAGGAGGCATCTCAGTATATGGCCTAGCCAACCGTATTGCCTCCGCTAGACGACAATTGTCACCGGAGTTTGCTGCCTCCGTTCTCTTATTACCTCATTCCTAACAAAGTCAAACCACCGCACACCCAAGTATAGGTGTCTCAGAAAATCCTCAGTTATACAAATTTTACTTTCCAAATACGGTGTGAAAATGTCCACTGAAAGATTACAAAAAATACAACTCCATAATTTAAAAAAAAAGAGATATATCAAGTCTTGTATTGTATGTAGACTAGTGTGACATTACAGCCACACAAGAGTTAATAAAGCCAACCTCCGCCTTGGAGTAACACCGTAAGATTTTTTAAAATTTTAATTTCCTTACCGCTGGGGGCTCAGCAGCGGATGGAGGGCGAGCTGTAGCCTCCTGGTGTGAGGAACTAACAGTGGAAGAGGTCAGGTTGGAGCTGCTCTTGGTGGAGTTGGAGCTGTGGACGCTGCGCCTCTTGGAGTCCGGGGATCCTGAAGCAGAAGGCAAAGCTCAGTACTGACAGTGGCTGTACGGTAGTTACAAAAACCAACTAAAACTTATTATACAGTAAAACCTCATTTTTACGTTCCTCGATTTTATGTTTTCCCGCTTTTTACACCGAAATGTTCAGGACCCATTTTTCTTTATACATTCTCATACAAATATTCCCCCCAATTAACGTTTTTTACATTTTTCATGACCCCGGTTTTACGCTTAAAAAATTTCGGAATTCATTTGATGTGTCAAAAAAAACTAAAATTATGTCGTAATAATGACGCCGCGGCTCGCGCGCCACGAATGAAGAATAAAAATAGGTAAACAACTAATAAAATATAAATTATTGTCTTAACCTAAATTCAAAGCAGATGCAGTGTAATTATATTATTTTTATAATCCGAATCATTTCTATTAAACTTATATGTTATTCTTATTTATATATTATGTAGGTGCATATAATATGCATTTGTGTGTTCGTTTTGAATCAACGTTCGCGTATTGTCAATCCTTATTTTATTGTTGTCATTATTTCGTATTTACTGCATTTTGTGATTACCTACTGTATTGTATAGGACTCGTCCCACATTATTCATTCGATGTGTATCAGTTAAATTAAAAAAATAAAATGCTTTTTTTTTTCTTCAGAATACGGTTTTGAAATTTAACATACTTAAAAAAAAAAAAAAAAACAATTTATATCATTTCGTCATTTGAATTTTAACAAAAAGGTTTCTCACTTTTTACTAAGCTCTTTATTGTACCATTTTTAATACAATTTATAAGTTTTAAGCAAATATATTATTTTCATACTTACGCACCCATACAAACGCACCCTCTCCCTCTTTCATTCCCACACGCACATGTATCCTCTCCCTCATTCATTCACGCATACACACATTCACATACACATGAATACAAACGTCACACAAATACAATTACTAAACTTCTTTTCTTATATATTATGTGTCATTATATTTACAGTGGATTTTTTTAATTGGCTTTAGTATTTTTAAGATTTTTCTAATTATTTTGTTTATGTAATAGCTGTAAAAATCCCAAATAAAATGAAATAAATAAATAAATAAATAATTGACCTTTTTGTTTAAGTGTCTTTCTTTAGGGTTAGTCTTAGTTTTCATTTGAACAAAAACGTCACATTGACTTGTACAAATCATGATACGCAGTTGACAAACGTTTAGAAACAATTCAGTTTCAATGGCAATAAATTGCGGTGTTTAAAACATAACAATATTAATATTTAAAGTTATAAAAAAGATGGTTTAAAAAGCCGCAATCTATATGACATTTGTTTTTAGTGATGCAATAGAAAATAAAGTGATACCGTATAAATAAAATTTCCCAACATTTAGGGGTAAAATTATTTTATATTTTATAAATTTAAAATTCTATTTTCGTTTTTTTTTTTAATTTACACATAAAATAAATTTAACATCTGTTTTTAAATAAAAAAAAAAAAACAGATTACATAATATTGTTAAGAAAAATATAAAAATATTTTTAGTGAAATCAGAAAAATATAAAAATATTTTTAGTGAAATCAGAAAAATATAAAATATTTTTAGTGAAATCATTGAAAATAGAGAAAAAAAAAAATATTGACAATTTCCACTTATCACCGTTTTTACAACTTTTCTGGAAGTATATGTACACTATAGTGTAGCAAATCAATTTTATTTTTATGTAATTCCTTTTTTTTCCATACATTTTTCATTTCCTCACTTTAGCGTTTTCCTCAGTTTTACACTTTTTTTCTTGCTCCCTTGAAAAAACGTAAAAAGAGCCTGTACTTTCAAAATCCAAGATTCAAAAATCTCATCAGTTTTGTAATAAATTATATTACAAAACTGATGAGATTTAGAATAATTTTATTACCTTGGTTATGTCCTGACAATGGAACGGGTGAGAGTCGAGCATTGCTGGTGTTCAAGGAAGCGGTGCAAGGCTTGGTTTCCGCAGTGGATCCTGCAAATTGTAAATATATTTATTATTAGCTCACATGACGACTTAATTGAAGATTCGATCAAGACATCATTTTATATACAACGATTAAAAATCTGTTGGACTGTCCGTACTTATTAATTAATCACTGACGTACGAATGAGGTGCATCAATAAATAAATATTTTTCTGTGCATACGATTATTATTTTATTCATCCAAACTCCGACTATCCGATTTATTTTCAGAATTTCAGAAAAAAAAATTAAGACGGAAACATACTGCGATTCATAAAATAACGACTTGGCTGCCCGAAAACAGATGATAACAGTCAAACAGCTTCCTTTGACCGAGATGTTCAGCAAGCAATGACTTTCATTTACAGTACGGTGCATGCATACTGTACTAATGTACAGCACTTGTAACTACGCTTAACTTGTAAAAGTGTTGGGAATCGAACCTGAGACCTCTTGCATGGTTGGCAAACGCGCTGACCATTACTTGACGAGGCCAACACTGTATATAGTCAACAATGTTTGATTATGTCCAAATGCTTGCAGACTGACTGGATGGAATCAGCCGGATGAATCTCACCCACATGATAAAGGTTTCAGCTCTTTTACTTCACAAAAGTCAACAGATGGAAGAGTTGAGGAAATTTGGATGTTCAAACATGGGCAGAATGGTGAATGTTACGCAGTGTGTAAAGTGGCCACTTAAACCAGCCAATGACAGGTCATAAGTCCTGTAAATGCCTAGACTTCCATATTCCCTTCTCAAAAATGTTTTCCCTCTCTGATGAAATAAATCTGTATATAGTCCTTTAAATATAGCTTGATTAGAATGACAGTTGTCAGCAAAAGTGAGGACATAACTTTGTAGTAACGTCTAAAGAGTGATTTATATTGACACATGAAAAATCATTCGTATCTGGCATGTTAAATTTTTTATTTTTTATACAATGCTTGACATATAAATCAACATAATTTTATAAAATCAGCTTTAAAACTAAAAAAGAAACTAAAATAAGCCTAATTATTAACGACGTTCTTACGAGGTTACATCATTTTGCAAAAATGTTAGAGATGAAACAAATTAATCAATGTAAATTGATCGAATAAAAAAATAATTCATTTGATGTGGTTCATGAAAAAAAGTGTAAATGTCTTATTTTTTGGTGAATAATTGTCTTAAACACACTAAAATAGGCTTGTTTTTGCATTTTTATATCAATTTTTGGAAACAGAGTTTCATGTTTGCATGAAAAAACTGATGAAATCGATTTGATCAGTGATCATTAATTTCCCATCACTAGTGACATTAGTTTGACAGCTGTCATTTTAATCAAGCTACATTTTAAGGACTGTAGTAATAATTTATACTAATTCCGTGTTTGTGAGAATTAAGAATACAGATCTATGTGTGAGAAAGAGCCTGAATCCTGAACGAGTTTTTGACTCGGTGAACTCGAGGAACGTCTGACTCAATGGGGGTAGTGGTTGGCGCGTTTGCCCTCCATGCTTGAGACACCTTTTTTCTCGACATCTTAATTTATTGTGCATTAAAAAGACTTTCTGGTAAAAATAAAACAAAATTAAAACAGCCCGTATCATACCACTTGTATTGGTGCCGGTGGGCACTTCTGGCTGGAGGGTGGCCGGCGTGGCTCCCCAGCGCTCCAGCAGTCGACACACGTGGAGATGACCAGCCCTGATGGCAACCTTGGCTGGAGTGCGACCTGGAATCGGACATTTGACAGTAGAAAACAATCGCACATTTGATAAAAATAATGACTCACATATTGTTGGAGGAAATTTTAAATGCCGTAAGGTGTAAATTGTACGACTAATGTCTGAGCACCCTATGACAAACTATCATTTATTATTTATTTATTTATCAGGACAAATATGTTTTTAATAATTTATAATGTATTAATATTGTAATAGCATGTGTATTTTATTGAATAAAGACTCTATTATATCTTACCACAATGATCGGAATGTTTCGGATTAGCTCCGTGCTGCAGCAGCCAAAGAACACACTCTTCGTGGCCTTCTTGGGATGCGATTCCTGAAACATTTGTTATTTTATTTACATGGAATGCTGGGTGCTGGGTATTGGATTGAAAAAGAGGAAAAATCTCTCCTCATATTCGAGAGGAAAATACTAAGAAATAAATATACAGAGCTTTGTAGGAAAATGGAGTTTGATGATTCAGTCGGCCTAGTGGTGTGTTCGCTTACGGTGCGAGAGGTCTCGGGTTCGATTCCCGACATGGCTGATGCGAAATATTTATTTAATTGGGTGTTCTTGCACAAGAATATTTCATAGTCCCTGGACTAGTACCTGAAACGTAAGACTGATCATCTTAATTTCATATAACAATGAATTTACAATAGCGAACACCGGACGGAGAGCTGTGGTGAGCGGCACGAAATGTAAAATGTTCTTCCGGTGCGCGACGTTTAATATCTTGTCCGAGCTTACTGTGCGTACTGAAAACTCTTTACAACTCCTTGGTGCGAAGTAGACTCGAGAGTGGCTCGACGATTTGGGGGCCACATGAACTGAAGTACTCTTTTATGATTATTCTGAGATATCTCTACATGAGAGAGTGCGGGTATAATCCTCGGCTCTACCCGACCGAATTTCTCCAGGGTATGCTCGGCTACAACCGTTTAGAGACTAGAAGGAATGTGTATTTGACGACACATTTTTATCGATTGTTACGCGGTGTAATCGATAATTCTGAGATTATGATGAGCATTGGTTTGTATGTTTCTGATAATTACCTAAGACAGCATCAGTGCATAGATTGTTTCATATTCCGATATGCAGGACCACCCTGCCTGTTGGAAGGGCTACCGCTATGCTGAACAACATCGCTCTGGCTATTTTTTTTATTTTTTTAAATTTAAATCTTAAAGTAGGGCACACATATCATACATATTGTTATGTGTGTTCTAATAATAACATTGAAAATATATTTAATTTATAAATTGTTTATCACATATGTCTTGACCATTATTTTAAATTTTGATATGTTTTTTTCTTCGTAAATATTTTTTTCCATTTCGTAATACTTGATCTGTTCCGTGTATCTGAAGGGGTTTTCCGGGGCAGGATTCTCCTACTACTTTGACATGAGTCTCTTTCATGTATTTTTTTTCTTTTTTATAATATGTACGTATTGAATTTATGTTTGTAATGTATATGTTATATTTAAATAAATGAATTGAATT
The DNA here is from genome assembly GCF_059751315.1 of Micrasema longulum. Lineage (NCBI taxonomy): Eukaryota > Metazoa > Arthropoda > Insecta > Trichoptera > Brachycentridae > Micrasema > Micrasema longulum. Next base: position 96,522 of record NW_028278444.1, read on the forward strand.
GAAAAAAATAAATTGAACTACGCGTTGCGGATCAAATCGGGGTTTGGCTCTGCCAACCACACGGCTTCGGGTGTTGCTCTCCACAGTATAAAAAAAAGTATATATACCTACTTCACACTGAACTAAAATTGTAAAATGTCTTCCTCGGCATGGGATGTCCCAGTGAGGAATACATTGCTAATTCAATTATACAGTGACGTCCAAAGGTAAAATGTAGGTATTGAGGGGTATTCGAACCACCCCCACCGATGTTCCGCGATTTTGCATAGTTTTTGAGTTATGATTTTTTTTAATGGGTTTTTGAAAATTTTATGTTTTGCGATTTTGCATAGTTTTTGAGTTATGATTTTTTTAAATGGTTTTTGAAAATTTTCAACCAGATCGTTTTCGAATTTTTTTATTAATTTGTGGAATGTTTAATCAAGATTTTTTTTTCCTAATTCATTTCAATTTAATTTTACTTTCACGCATAAAATAATCAGCTTCGTAACATTCATGGAAGCTTCACAAGTTTTGACCTAAAATGGAGAATTTATTTATTTAACTTTTTGTACATGTTATTTGTACATTGGCGGGCTTATTGATAAATGGCAATTTCTTCCAACCAACCAACAAAATAATAGTCTTATTTTTATAATTCAAGTTACAGAACATATTGAATAGAAAAAAATATTAAAAAGCTAAAGATATATAAAAATAGAAATAAACGTATTTGTTTAAAAATTACCTTAAATCAAAACTATTACTCAATGGGAAAAAAGAGAAAGGGAGGAGAGATTAAGGAAGAGAAAGGAGATGTTTCTTCAGACGTGATTTAAACAGAGATAATGTAGTAACATCTTTGATGGTGGATGGGAGATGATTCCACAGTGGAGCCGCATGGACACTATATGAGTTAGAGAAGAAAGAGGAATTATGGATGGGTATTAAGAGAGTGGCTTGAGAATTAGAACGAATAGGTAAACCATGAACTGATAAGCGTGAATTTAAGTTCGAGCGAGTCAAAAACCGATATTATTTGATCAAATGATTGCGCTTTCCGTACCGAGAGGGGTGGCTCCCTGGTCGCACTGGGCGTTAGCGTCCGCCCCGCCGGACAGCAGCAGGCGCACCACGGCCGCCTGGCCCCTCCAGGAGGCGGAGTGGAGGGGGGTCCGCCTCTCCCCGTCGCGCGCGTCTATATTGCAACCACCTGAAAGGAAACAGTGCATTATTATTACTATTATGGATAACTTATATAGCGCCATTTTCGTAATAAAATACCTCAAGGGCGCTTTACAAAGTGATTATATAAAGATTTAAATTTAATTTTAACTTTTTTGATTTAAGAAAAACAATGTACTTTGTCACCACATGCTAAGGATTTATTCAAATGATTTAGAGAACAAGTGGGTTTTAAGTTTCTTCCGAAAAAAATCACTTCACTCTCACAGCCTCGCACTTCTGCTGGGAGAGCATTCCATGCCGTAGGGCCTGCGACAGAAAATGCACGTTCGCCGAATTTAGTACGCTGTTTGTGTAGAGGTATAGTGACTTTTCCTTTCGACATAGATGTAGCTTATCTAAGCGTAAGATGTCTGTCAGCTAGTTCATCTGGAATGCAGAGTTCCCTTAGATATTCTGGAGCAGAGTTGCGCAGTGACTTATACATAAGCCAACAGAGTTTGCACTCCACCCTCTGTGGAAAACGTAGCCAGTGTAATTCCTGAAGTATTGGAGTGATATGACTGAACTTAGAGATTCCAAAAATAAGTCTCGCTGCGCAAGTCCGTGACCTTGGAGTTATACTTGATATTAAACTTACATTTAACAAACATATGGAAAATACTGTAGAAAAAGCTTACAAAATGTTAGGGCTTGTCATACGATCAACCAAACCTTTCACAAGAACTAGCGCATTAAGAAAACTTTTTTTTCATATAAATGTAGTGTCCTAAAGTTTGGTTCACCGATTTAGAATCTTCAATCTTACTTACAAAAATCATATTGAACATATTAAAAACTATTTTCTTAAACAATTAGATTTCAAAAATAATGTTTCGTTTTCAAGTAGGACTGAGTCCGCTAATTTTCACAAGGTTCAAAATCTCGCAACTCGGCGTACCATGTTGGATATGAGCTTTCTATACAAAATTGTTAATAACCTAATTGATAGCGCAGAAATTGTTAGAAGCATTTCATATCGAGTGTCTGTCCGTAGAACTCGTCAATCTGTACTCTTCGACATTCCTAACTCAATGACTAATTATATGAAAAATAGCACTCTTTGAAGAATACGGATTACTTATAGTGACAGTTTTAGGGACATCGACATATTACCTTGTAAATACCATACTTTTAACAGATCTGTTAAAGACATTTTAAATTTATCTCCTGCTTAACTTTTAATTTTGACTTATAATTTTATCTTATAATTTTAACATTTTAATTTTTATTTTAACTTTTAACTTAAACTTTAAATTTTTATTTTAACTTTTAATTTGAACTTTTAATTTGAACTTTTAACTTTAACATTTAATTTGAACTTTTAATTTGAACTTTTAATTTGAACTTTTAATTTGAACTTTTAATTTTAATTTCAACTTTGAATTTTAACTTTGAATTTTAACTTTGAATTTAAATTTTAACTTCTAATTTTAATTTTAATTTTAACTTTTAATTTTAACTTTCACTTTTAATTTTAACATTTAATTTTAACTTTTAATTTCAACTCTTCATTTTTACTTATTCATATGTACATCTACTACCTGCATATAAATTATTATTGTTGGTTGTGAATTTTCACTAAGATATATAGATGTTCATGGAAGCAGAGAGAGAGGGAGGAAAGTAGAGTTGGAGCTATACAATGTCTTCCCCCTTTTATGTACTTTTTATTTAATATTTTTATTTTTATAGATTTATTTTTGTAGAATTTAATTATTTTTCCCCCTCTCCTCCTGTATTCATTATAAATCAATGTGAAATCTGTAATTGGTTTTACTTTTAAAAATAATTAATTGATTAATTGTTCTTTTGTAACTTGTATTTATATAAAGTATGTATGATTTCCTTAATAAATAAATATATTAATAAGAAGACAATCAATTGTGTACAACTTACCAACAGTCAGTAGAAGATTAACCATTTCATAATGTCCCTGCCAGGCGGAGACGTGCAGTGGAGTTCGTCCCTACGAGAAAAGAAAACACTTATTAAAAAAAACGGTAAAATCACAAATCAGAGGTCCGAGGTTGGAGCCCTGCTTTACCACAACTTAATTCTCGTTTTATAATAAGTTATTTACAGCTCATAAGAAAGTTTTTGATTTTTGAGGAAAACATAAGAATGAAAATTGACCCTTTTAAAAAAAAATGAGTCATTAGTAAGCGATCAAAAACGAATAGTGAAAAATCTGGCAATGTATCCAAAATAAAACAAATTTATGGATTATAATTCTACTTTATTTTTTATAAAATATACAAAGGAATTGTGACGTGTTTCGTCTTGTTAGGACATTTAATCATACAGTAGAGTCTCGGTTATCCGACCTTCGGTTATCCGACCTTCGGTTATCCGACCTTCGGTTATACGACCTTCGGTTATACGACCTTCCGAGTTATCTGACCTACCGGGGCTATGGCCCTTTCCTTTACCCGACTGCACGCATCGTTTCCTTGTTTAGTTTCTGCCGTTTTGTTAGACTGTTAGTTGTGTTTTAATTTTGTCGTCTTTAAAAGTTGTGGTGATGGCTTCAAAAAGTAAAAAGGTGGTTATGTCAATGGAAGAAAAACTGAAAGCCTTGAAGAGATTAGACAATGGTGAAACTTTATTAAAAGTGGCGTAAGATTATAACGTAGGAAAAACGGATGTTTTAGTTCGTTACATTTAGTTATGTTACATGTACATATTTGAAAAGTTTTCGATGTGCAAATAAAATTATGTAACACATTTTCAATATCGTTATTATAATTTTCCGCGTTATCCGACCTTTTCGCTTATCCGACCTTTTCGCTTATCCGACATTTTCTCTTATCTGACTTTTTCGCTTACCCGACCCTTTTGCTTATCCGAGCTTTTCGCTTATCCGACCTTTTCGCTTATCCGACCTTTTCGCTTATCCGACCTTTTCGCTTATCAGACCTTTTCGCTTACCCAACCCTTTTGCTTATCTGACCTTTTCGCTTATCCGACCTTTTCGCTTATCAGACCTTTTCGGTTATCCGACCTTTTCGCTTATCCGACCTTTTTGCTTATCAGACTGTTTCGCTTACCCAACCCTTTTGCTTATCCGAGCTTTTCGCTTATCAGACCTTTTCGCTTACCCAACCCTTTCGTTTATCAGACCTTTTCGCTTACCCAACCCTTTTGCTTATCCGAGCTTTTCGCTTATCAGACCTTTTCGCTTACCCAACCCTTTCGTTTATCAGACCTTTTCGCTTACCCAACCCTTTTGCTTATCCGAGCTTTTCGCTTATCAGACCTTTTCGCTTACCCAACCCTTTCGTTTATCAGACCTTTTCGCTTACCCAACCCTTTTGCTTATCCGAGCTTTTCGCTTATCCGACCTTTTCGCTTATCCGACCTTTTCGCTTATCTGACCTTTTCGCTTATCCGACCTTTTCGCTTATTCGACCTTGCCGCGGCCGGTTTAGTTCGGATAATCGAGACTCTACTGTAATTATAATTATTATATTACATCATCATATTATACATCATAATAGTACATCATCATGATTATAATTATTATATTACATCGTCATATGACATCATAAATATTATATTAATTTTGTAATCATACACCCTACAAATATTTTGAAATAATGGAAGGTTTTCCTCAATATAACCAAAATATTCCTCTAAAATATACTCAGTATACCCTAATTGATTTTTAATTACTCTACTTATTTTGGCTTGTATAGAAATCCACAAACATAAAACAGCAATTATTTTTAGTATAGAAGACAACTTTGTAAATATTTAAGTTCGTTTGTTTGAAAATGCCCTAACAAGACAAAACGCGTCACAATAAACCCTTTGTATATTTATATAAAATAAAGTAGAATTACAATCCAATAAACTTGTTTTATTTTGTATACATTACCAAATTTAATAAGGAATTCTACCAATTGTCTGCATAAGTGAAAAATCTATCATTTAAATTAATAATTGTCGGCGACTGTTACATGCTAGTAAATTCAGCCCTTCGAGGATCATAAAATTGCCTTAATGAGTCTGTCTTCTTGACATTATTCACTTCGCTGTCCCTGGTCTCCACCTCGGGGCTCGCTCTCTGGATGAGGTAGCGCGCCATGGAGGTGCGGTTATCGAGCGCCAGGATATACAGGGTCTTTACACAGTAACCTGTAGCGGGAACACCGTTCGAGATGAGCAGCACTTACTTCGCTATCCCTGGTCTCCACGTCGGCGCTCGCCCGCTGGATGAGGTAGCGCGCCATGGAGATGCGGTTGTCGAGCGCCAAGATGTACAGGGTGCTGCGCTGATCCGCATCCAGTGCGTCCACCGCAGCTCCGCGCTCCACCAGGATGCGAACGGCCTCGTAGTGGCCTTCCAGGGCCGCCACTCTGCAACACAAATGTAGATATGAAACGAGGAATCAATGTGTCAAGGGACATTTCTACCATTACTCATCTTCAACCGACTCATTTAGCTTTTAAATGGCTTATACCACTTGTAAACAGTCATCAGAGTTTTAAATTTATTGCAACAGAGGGAAAACATTCTTGAGAAGGAAATATGGAAGTCTAGGCATTTACAGGGCGGCGATTTGGTTCAGCTGGTTCAGTTTACTTAACAAAAGTCAACAGATGGAAGAGTTGAGGAAATGTGGATGTTTAAACATGGGCAGAATGGTGAATGTTACAGTGTGTAAAGTGGCCACTTAAACCAGCCAATGACAGGTCATAAGCCCTGTAAATGCCTAGACTTCCATATTCCCTTCTCAATAATGTTTTCCCTCTGTTGCAATAAATTTAAATATGCGTAACTCCCTAAAGAGTAAATCCAGCCAATCTGCAAGCATTTGGACATACTCAAACATTGTTGAGTCATCAGAGTCACCAAATTATTGGCATTTCTTGAAGTTCTTTAGCACTTTTCTATAAAACAAAACTTGTTATGAAATCCACGATGCATGACAGACACGGCCAACACGAGCTCACTCTTCCAGTTCTTGAAGCAGACTGTCACACTTGTTCACAGTGTTGGCAACTCGTCATGAGCAAATGTCGCTAAACGGAGGTTCAAAAGTCGCTAGATCTTAAGTCGTTAGAAGTTGTTAGACGGAGGGGGGTGTTGGAGAAGGGGGAGGGGGGTTGCTGATGGGAGGAGGGGTAAGGATTTTTGGCGGCAGTTTGCACGATTACCTTCAAGTATAATTAATACTTTTAAGTAATTAAAAAATAAAAAATTAGTTTAGGTTTTTATTTAATAGAAATTAAACATAAAAGTAAGTTATGTCATAAGTAAAGGAAATTTGATTAAAAAAGTGTATATTCTAGGTGCTACTGATAAAAATATAGTAAGTAGTGAATGATTCTTGCCTTAATATTTAATCAATAAAATATTTCATCATAATGAAATACTCTCAATCAAAAAAAACAGACACCATATATTATATTCTCCAAAAAAACTTACAAAATACGGAACATATTTTTAATGCAAAATAGAGAAAGAGCATCTAATATATATATATAGCCAAGTGCATTATACCAAAAAGGTATAAATCCATAATATATTTTAATACCAGTGTAAAATAAAACAAAATATTTTTTACTTTTTATGTCACTTAAAATCAAAAAACAAAAATTACTTTTTTCTTAGTGCCTCTGAATAAAATGTAATAAGGAATTACATGTCAAATTAATGTCAAAAATATTTTAATTTCAATAAAATAAACTTGAAATGTCTGTCATCACATTCCTTTCTAAATTTTTGGGAAGAAAATTTCCTCATCACAAGTGATTCCACTTTTACTTTAACTTTTGACAGCTCGCTTAAAAGTCGCTAGAATTTATTTGTCGCTAAAAAAATAAAAAAAGTCGTTTTCAATGTCGAAATGACGCTTAATCTAGCGACAAAGTCGCTAAATTGGCAACACTGCTTGTTCAATCATGACACTGACGCCAATGATGAAACAGGGATCATCTCGATCATTTTATTTTTAATAAATAAAGTGCATCAGATGTGGGTCAGATCAAATAAATAACCATGAATAAAACTTCTGTAGTTTTATTTCTATTCATGTTTCGAAAACTTCTGGCCCGCCTTTATGGCTAGTCTAGCTTAGGATCGTAAACGGAAAATACTTCATAAATTGATTTGTCGGGTAGATCTAAAATGTTTATTTTACCTCAGCGCAGTTTTTCCATCATGCGCGTGCTGATCCACGGGGGCATTCCACTCGTCTATTAGAAGTTCCATAAGCCTGAAGAAAACAATAATTTTAAATAAGATAAAATAATCTGAATATATCTTTATCATTCAAATATTCCTCCCAATGAACGTTTTTTTATAACCCCGGTTTTACGTCGAAATTTTTTCATAACTCGTTTGATCCTTCAAAGACGAGCCGCGCGCCGCCGCGTGAATGGAGAGTAAAATCGAGGTAAATAAAAAAATGTTTAAATTATTGTCTTAAACTAAATTCAAAGTAGGTGCAGTGTTATTGACCATTTTGCTTAAGTGTCTAATTTTGACATTTCACTAAATAGTGACATGCAGTTGACGCATGTTTAGGAAGAATAAAGTCTTTACATCAATAAATTACGATGCAGAAAGTTTAAAAAATTGGCAATAGAAATATTGTTTGATGTTATAAACATAATTTAAAAAGAAGATATTTAAACAGTTATCATAAAAGTGTGAAACAGTCCCCGATGTAAATGACAGTTGAAATTCTGTAGTGCCATACTAAAAAAAGTGATACTAAATAAAATAAATTTCCCAATATTTAGGGGAAAACCATTGTATGTATTTTATGCTAATTCAAATGTTTATTTTAGTGTTTTAAGGTTAAGTGTACCATCGTAAAATTAGTTAAGCATGTTTTTCTTTTTAATTCAATTTAAAAAAAACACCGTATTGTATTGATTTTTATTGAAAAAAAAATTATTTAAAAAAATGCAAAATATTTAATATGAAATCATGGTAAATATTAATAATCCCCAATTATGACACTTTTTAGGATTTTTCTGCAGTATATTTAGTATAGTCTAGTACAATAAATATATTTTTATGTAATTTCATTTTTCCCATACATTTTTAATTTCCTCACTTTATGTGCTCCTCAGTTTTACAATTTTTGTTGCTACCCAGAAAAACGTAAAACACACAGTACATGACATATTTCATTCATATCTTTTTGATAAATTTCATTGGAATTTTTTTTCTTCTGATACATTAAAAAATATCTGGTAGCTAAAATTTGCAAATAATGGAGCCCATTTTGAGCATTTACTTTAAAAAATAAAAATAAAACAACATGTCTTAGTATTTTTAAATTCACACAATCCCGTCCTTTTACTGAGCCAACTTATTTCTTTACTTTCTATCGTAGCGTAGTCTAACCAAACTAAGCTAGCTAACTTTTAAAGTGCGTCTTTGATGCATAGAAAAAATATCAACACTTGTACAATTGAAGTTCGCTTTTTAACATGGTGCCCTAGCAACAAATGAAATTTTCAGGGTTACATTTCCATAGATGAGAGTGTTGCAGAATTTTTTAAACTCAAAAACTACTTCTTTTTTAAAGATTATTTTTTGTTCAGAATTAAATCAAATGACTCAAAACTGTATTGTAAGATAAAAGGCTCACTATTCAGCTATTTGAAGATATTTTTTTTTTTTAAATACGGTTGTAGACCTATTAGTTTGACTGCACTTGGCACATTCAGTGTAAATTTGGATTTTGACTAAAATTTCTTTAAAACCAGAATAACTTTCAAACGACTGAATATCGCGGAACATACATGGGGGTTTAATGGATAGGCATTGAGGTCCACATTCACTCTGCCACCGATGATCCACCCTCCCGGTTACACCGTGTATAATGATATAAAGTCATCATCATTCCCTTTTCGCACATAATGGTGCATAGGGCACTGCATTGGTACACCAATCGCGGCGTATCTTAATCTTTTTTTTGTTTGTTACATATGTTATACTATGATTACACTTCAGGTACCAGTCCAGGGACTATGAAATATTGTAGTGTAAAAACACCATTTTAAATAATATTTCATATCAACCATGTCGGGAATCGAACCCGAGACCTCTTGCATGGTAGGCAAATGCGCAGACCATTACACCACGAGGCCTGAAAGTCAATTAAGTCACATTGTAAAAAAACAAATAATTAAGATTTACACAACTTTTTTCAAACTAAGTTACCTTGGTGGCGTTTGCCTTTTAAACATACATAATTTTACGCTTCGTATGGCATGAGTACTCAAAACTGTCATTTTTAGGGTTAGTGACTTATGCCTGAACGACGACGGTATAGCCCATTCAAATCTTTAATAAACCTTTGTTTATGTGTGCATGAAGGAATGACAAATTTATATTACCTGCAATGACCTTCTTGGGCCGCCAGCATCAAAGGACCCTTCCCATCGTTATCTTTTTCGTCCACCTTAGCCCCGGCTTCTAAAAGAACGTCGCAAACTTCGAGGTGCCCTGTAATATGATGAAAACAAAGTCAACGGGTGGAAGAGTTGAGGTAATGTGGATGTTTAAACATAGGCAGAATGGTGAATGTGGCCACTTAAATCGGCCAATTACAGGTCATAAGCCCTGTAAATGCCTAGACTTCCATATTCCCTTCTCGAAAATGTTTTTCCTCTCTGTTGGAACAAATTTAGAGCTGAATAACTCCCTAAGGGAGGAAATCCGGCCAGTCTGCAAACATTTGGACATACTCAAAACATTGTTAAATATATGAGGCCCTTAGTATCAAAGATGGTCAAACACTAAAAATAGTACCAAAAGTGGCCAATTGCTTATTTAATACTTAAAAAAATAGTGCTTCTTGTTATGTTGACCTTTGGTTAATTGTTCAAATAGCATCAAATATTACCAAATAAAAAAATATTTATGGTATATATAGAAAACCTCATTTTTACATTTTCCTGCTTTTTATGCCGAAATGTGTAGGTCCCATTTTTTTCATTAATGTTTTTCAAAATCCAGGTTTTACGTTGAAAATTTTTCGAAACTCATTTGATCTGTCAAGACACCGAGCTGTTTATACCGTATATAAATTAAAAAGTGCTGTTACAGATTTTTGAAATTTTCTCAAAAATAGGTATGGGGTCGTGTGGCCATCTTTGATACTAAGGGCCTCATATGTATATTGTTATTATTAGAGCACACACAAGAATATGTTCATATGTGCCCTATTTCAAGATTCAAAATTTAAAAAATAAAAATATTTAAAATACCTTCAAAAGCGGCATAGTGCAGCGGAGTCCAGCCAGCATTATCGCGATGATGTTCATCCAATCCTCGATCTACGAGTTGTCGCACGACCTCAACATTACCTAAAACCATTGCCGATGTTAGAAAGGGATAGACCATGATCAGAAAGGTGTGTGAAATTCGCATCCAAGCCACAAACTCATTTTACAAAATCGAAATACAGAAACCAGATTCCCATTTTAAAATAACACGGTGCAAAAGGGTGTTTTTTAAATAATTACTTTAACAATACGTAAGAGTTATGTTAAGAATATCAACTTGTTGGAAAGAGTCCAACGAGGCTTCCATATGCGGAGAGACTGGAAACTCTCTCACAAGGCTGCAGGAACGGCGAGAAAGGCGTGACCTGATAGAGACATACGAGATACTCAACAGTCACTATAGCTGCACAAATTTGGATCCCATGTTTGAGCTTAAACAAGATGCTCGTCTTCGAGGCCAGTCTCAGGCTGGAGAAAATGAGATTCAATCAAAATGCACGGAAGCATTTCCTGAGCAAAGGGTTGTTGATGGTTGGGATAAGCTGCCACAAGAACTGATCTCAAGGCTAGATTTGTTTCGGAAAAGTTAAAGTGCGCCAACTAATTTTATGTATTCGCTTTTAAAGTTTCCTACACCCCTTGCATGTCCTGACTACTCAGTAAAAAAACCGGATTCAGGTGAACAACAGATAGTCTCTTTCCTTACACAACACAAGTTCCCTCCCTCTCACCTTGGGCGGCGGCGACGCTGAGCACGGTGCGGCCGTCGCGGTCGATGGTGTCGACGCAGCAGCCCCAGAAGAGCAGCGCGCGCACGGCGGGCGCGTGGCCCGCGGCCGCGGCGGCCCACAGCGGCGTGCGGCCGGCGCGGTCCGCCGCTTCGGGGTCCGCCTCCGCCTCGAGCAGATGCTCCATCACGTCCCTGGCAAGGAAACGAGATGATTAAATGATGTCGACAAGAATAATACGTCGATATTTCTGCTTGAAAACATGACTTCTATTTGAGTCGTTCATTTTCATTCATATTTGTTGCAACAAAGAGGAAAAACATTTTTGAGAAGGTAATATAGAAGTATAGGCATTTACAGGGCTTATGACCTGTCATTAAGACTTACTTGTGTCCCTCAAAAGCGGCCACAAGTAGAGGAGTCATGCCGTCCTTGTCTGGCCTGGCAGGTGCTGCCCCCCTGTCCAATAGGAGCTGGGCACAGCCCCCTCCACCGGAGCACAGGGCGGCCACTGCTAAAGCTGTCCTTCCTAAATAAGAAAATTGATAAGAATGATTTATTATCAAAACGTCAGAGGATTGAGGCATAAAGTTCAATAGGCTTAAAGAGACAAATCATTATAAACCAAACAATGGTATATAGAGAAATGAAATATTTAAGTTTACAACCACTGTCAGGAATCAAACCCAGCACCTCAAGCAGGGTAGGCGAGCACGACAGCCATTGCACTATGAAATGGCACTACCTCTGCTAGATTTAATTTTTTGAGATTTTTACGCCTATCAAGTCAAAACCACTAATCCAGGATTCTACTATAGATAAACTCAAAATATTGTTGGATAATGATTGTAATTACCGTCGGCGTCGGCGTGGTCGATGTCGGCGCCACTGTCCAACAGGTGCGTGACGATGTCGGTATGTCCCATGTAGGCAGCTGCTATGAGCGCTGTCCTGCCTTCCAAGTCCGTTTTGTTGACATCGGCACCGTGCGCTATCAGCAACCGGACGATCTCTTCGTGTCCCGACCAAGCCGCGGCCCTGGGATACAGAATGATATTGCGTTGCGGAAACACAAGCAACAAAGAGTGAGGGTACACTAATTATTTCAACTTTAAAATTTACAGTGTAAATATTAGTATAATTACCTGAGAGCCGTGCGATGATCGCTGTCCACACAATCTACTTCACAGCCATGTTTCAATAGTAACTCCACAACCTGCCAAAGTCAAAACAACATTTTAGTTTAAAAAAATACCATTAAATGTGCTGCAAGACCAACAGGACGTTAATCCAATGACGAAATCGGATGACACATCTGGTGCAACGTCCTTGAGGACATCAACTTCATCGTGAGGCGTGGAGAACAAAGGAACACGGCCTACAAAAGGACCACAGGATCCAGCGTGTAGTCCAGTTAAGCCAGCTCAAGTCATGCAGTCAGTTCAATTAAGTTTTCGTCGTTAATCTCGGACATCATAACAAAATGTAGTAGCTTATTCAACCTGCAATAAATCCACCTACGAATGTCAACATCGTTTCTTCTGTCACCAACTGGGGTACGAGCTCCTCCCTGTATCCACAAGAAAAATGCTATATATGTATATCTCCTCTAACTGCTGCCATCTTCGACCCGCAAGTAATTTGTCCACCTTATTTGTGGTCTTCCTACGGCTCTTTGTTGTTTCAAGGCCTCTGTTTCAGGATTCTTGGCGACCATTTGACACTCCCTGTATCCACAAGCAAAATGCTACATATGCAAATCTCACTAACTGCTGCCATCTACAACCCGCAAGTCATTTGTCCACAAATTTTGTGGTCTTCCTACGCCTCTTTTGTTGTTTTAAGGCCTCTACAGGATTTTCAGCGACCATCCGACACTGTCCTGACTCGTCATCGCCATTTTAGTAATTAAAAAAAAGGTCGACACATCTTTCGAACATTTTGACTTCGTAGTTGTTAGCACTGTATTTAAATCATAGAATACCGGCGTCGAATTCCGGAGTAAGTAATAACCACGGCATCAGCCAATCATACAAAAAATATACACAATGTCACAATTATTTGTGTACAGCAGCAACATCAGATGGGCCCGCATCTTAGAGAAATAATAATATGGATAACTCTCCAGTCGGCGTTTCCTCACCTGCGTGTGGCCGGCCCAGGCGGCCGCGCGGAGCGGCGTCCAGCCCTCCGGGTCGGCGCGCCCGGGCGCCGCGCCGGCCGCCAGCAGCGCGCCCGCCGCCCCCGCGCGCCCCGCCCGCGCCGCCAGCTGCAGCGCCGAGTGCCCTGCGCGGTCCGGCAGCTCGAGCAGCGCCGGCGACAGCCGCCCGCCCGCCGACGCAAACGCCTAGAGAGGGAAAGAAAGGTGATCGGAATCTTTGGGGCTAGATATTCTGTTTTATTTTATTCAAATAGTAAGGGACAGCAACAAACCAACACGCCATTTCTCCGTAGGGGTAAACATTTAACTGTCATTGCAAAAGCAGACGGTTATGCCATGTCTTTCACGGTCTTCCTCGTTTTCTGCATCCATTCAACATTTGCATGATAAAATCCTTAAGCCGTTCTTTTGATGTCCATTCGTTCTACATGTCCAAACCAACGCAACGCTCCTTTTCTTGATATTGTCAATAATGCTTGTCTCAGCCTTACATGTAAGGAGATAAAAACACAGTCCAAAAATTCTTTTTTTTTAACTTTTTAATATTTATATCGTTACATTTTAAACATTGCAATTTATTGATATTAAGATTTTATTGTTCCTAAACGTTTGTCAACTGCGTATCATGATTTGAACGAGTCAATATAACGTTTTTTTCAAATGGAAACTAAAACTAACGAATTTTTGTGTAACATAAGAAAGAAAAAATAAGATATTCTGTAAAAGATAATATGGTTTTTTTTTACAGTAATTAAAAAATATTTAAAAAAACACAAAAATATTCCATATTATTAAAGGGCAACAAAATAAATCATAGAGAAAAAAAGTTTGTATCTTTAGTTTGAATCCAGGATAGTGCGTGTTTTTTAAAAGAAGGAAAATTTTGAAAGTTTGGAATCAATGAAATATTATCAGTAAAAAAAGAATTAAAAAATTTTGTGCCTATAAAATATGCATGTCTCTGTGCGAGACTCGTTTTACAATGTGGTATTTCTAACACACGATTCCTTCTTTGACTTGATCTATTTGAATTACTTGTAAATAAATTTTGGTTCTTAAATATATTATTTGTCTTAGATCTAAAAGTTTAGCTTCTAGGAACAATTGGAAAGAGGGAAAAGTGCGATTTTTGTGAAGCATTATTTTTAATATAAATTTTGAACAGTTTCTAATGGTTTAATAAGTTTCAAACAAACAAACCATCACGCCGTTTCCCCGTAAGGGTAGGCAGAGAGGATAGAACGCCACAACACTCTATCTTTGCATACAGATCTCGCTTCCTCTACATTCATACATCTTGTCATGCATGCATGCGCGCAACATTTGTGCACTTATCGTACATAGTTTTACCACACATTCGCCTGAGAGGTCGCATTTCGACAGCATTCAGCCTACTTTCATCCCTGTTTATCCAAGTCCACACTTGGCTCCCATACATCAGGGACGAAACCAGGACTCCGTTGTGAACTGCCAATTTTGCCTCTTGTGACAAGCATTTATTTGCCCCATTAAGTTCCCCCTATCCAATTATTCCATAGGAAAGCAATGACTGTACAAGAGCATCTTAGAATCATTGGACAGGTGCCGTGGCGCATTTGGTTAGACTGCCTACTGTAAAGCTGACGTCGCGGGTTCGAATCTCGAATCTTTTTTTCTCAATCGATCTGGATGTTGTTGTTGCCTTTAAAAAAAGGCTTAGGGGTTTTGTTTTTTTTTTTTTAAATATTCTTATCTTACCTGCAGGGCGGCGGCTAGCGTGTCTGGCTCTCCGTGCTGGGCCAGGGTGTGTACGGGGGCCCGGCCCAGGGTCGGCTCCACCAGGAACAGCTCCAGACAGCGCGACGGCTCTCCTAGCTCTCCCAGTTCCTCCTCTTCCGAGGACGCCTCCATCATCAGCAGTTGCTCGAGAGAGATCTGGAGGAGAGAGACAGCTTTACAACGCGGGCCAGAACCAGGGGAGAAATTGATATTAACATATTACAACGGAGATGAAGAACATTTGAGAGAAGGGAATAAAGAAGTCTGGACATCTACAGGGATTGTATTTGTATATAAATGATCTTAAATCAATACAATTACTCAATGGGAAAAAGAAAGAGGAAAGAGAAAAGGAGGAGAGATTAAGGAAGAGAAAATGTGTGGTTAAATATTCCTACCAGTATATAAAGCTCAGTCAATTCTTTCCCTTCCAAAAAAAAATTGAAAAAAAAATGTCACTATATCACAAGTGGGAACAGTACTGGGATCACACACTTCATCCCCATCCATCGGTCCACAACACTCCCTTCCTCCCTTGTAATGAGACTGCGTTTACCTCCCCCTCGTCAGGTTGCTCCGTGGGCTGCGGTGGCTCCAGTTGGGCCCCCATCTCCAGCAGAGCCCGCAGCACCCTCCCGTCCCTCGGTAGGGTGGGGCACTCCAGCGCAGTCAGGAATTCCGGAATGCTCTTGGCGGTGGATTCCTCCGGAACTAGGAAATAAAATTTTATTTATTTTTAACGCTTCCGTGGGGTTCATGTCCACGATCGATGACACACACGCGCTAAATAATTTCACCTGAAATATAGAGTCATGAATCCTAGAAGCAAGTCAGCGTTTTCTATTGGATTCAATCAGATTCTGCGAAACACGAGATCAACATCCTGCAGTACATTAACATCGTCTACCATGGAGATATGAAGAACAAAGGAATGTGGCCTATGAAGAGAACACAGGGCGCAGTTAATCTCAGTTCAATTCAGCCAGTCAGTCCAGTTCAACACAGTCACTCAGTTCGAGCATGTAGTCCAAGTGCAGTCTCTTCAACCCATCATCGTCGCTACGCTCGCGCTAAACTTATTCGCCATGCAATAAATACGCATTAAGCAGCAACCTCGTGTCTTCTGTCAATGTCTAACCGGAGTAGGAGCTCTAACACTCAGCAACCAAAATCCTACACTTGTAAACTGTCATTTTTTAAAACACCACAATACCCAGACCAATTGAGAAAGAACCTCTCTAGGTTTTTTTCTTGTAACTGGTGGGAATTGAATCCGAAGTGCCAATTTCACAGTTGGCCGTCGAACCAGTAGGACCGGACCGTAGGTCCATGAAAATCAAAGGATAACAAAATGACCGTCTTCTTACCAATGATTTGTTTCTGCTGTTGCATCTTGAGCGATGCCTTAACATCGCAGCCCGAGTCCAGCATCCACAGCAGTATGGTGGTGTGAAGGTCCAGTCCTGGGGGGACGATGGAACGCTCCATCTGCGTACCCAGGCTGGAGTCTGTCGTAGACTTGGAATCCCTGCATTCGTACAAAAGGAGACATAAAGCGTCGGAGTATCATTTTGCGGATATCAAAATAATTCAACTGATAATATGGCTTGTGACAAGATGATTCGTGATAAAAATGGCCTTTGATGAGTGTGGTTTATGACGAAGTGACTCGTCAAAAATAGGGCTCATGACGAGGGCCACTCATAACAAAAATGGCTCGTGACGAGTGTGCCTCGACACAGGGGTGGGATGCGATGAGTTTGGGCTCGTATCGAGGATGGGTCTTGTCCCAGTTACCTGTTGAGATGGTACTCTAGCCTGGTGAAGTGCAGCACCATCCTGTGCACGTCCCCGGCGTGCAGCTCCCGTGCGCGCAGCGTGTAGTACATGGCCAGCGAGGCGTGCCCGCGGGCCTCGCTGCACAGGAAGCGACGCGTGCAGTGCTTCACGTCCAGGAGCCACTCGCAGAACGAGTGGTGGAAGATGGACAGCACCCCGGTGCGCGAGTCCAAGGTTAGGATTCTAAAAAATAATGTAAATTAAAGTTTGGGACTGCAGAAGTAGAAAAACATTATAATAATACAAACAAAACAAACCACAAAACAAAATTATATAAAATAAACAATATAAAGATAGTTATATTTCAATCATGATTGATTTTTGGGTGTCTCTAACATTAACATGTCAGCCTCGCGATGTAATGGTCAATGCTTTTGCCTACCATTCGAGAGGTCTCAGGTTCGATTTCTGACATGGTTGATATGAAATATATATTTAAAAGGGTGTTTTCACAATATAATATTTCATAGTCCCTGGACTGGTACCTGAAGTGTAAGACTGATAACCCTTACTTCATGTAACAAAAATGATCAAGATGCGCTGCGATTGGTGTACCAATGCAGTGCCCTATGCACCATTAGGTGCGAAAAGGGAATGAGGAACATTAGTAGGTAGATTATTCCACAATCGAGCAGCTACTACTGTGAAAGAGGAGGCAAAAAAATTAGAGCAATGAAGGGGTATTAAAAGGGTTCTCTCATTACTAGAGCGAAGAGATAGTCCATGCTGTGATAGAGGTTGGAAGAGCTCTCTCAGATAAACAGGCGAAGTGGGATTATTCCAAATATTGTGAAGAAGTGCTATGCTGGATAGAAGAGCCAGTGTAGTTGCGTGCAGTATTCGGTTATGTGGTCAAATAAGCATTTATTCCAGTAAAATGGCTACAAGTGTGGCCAGCTTAGATATTAAGTTTTCCTACCGCCTTAAAAGGTGGAGTCTCTTGTTGAAGTCTTCCCGCGGGACCGTGTGATTGGTGGTGAGGAGGCATCGATACAGCATCTCCGAGTCCACGCCGCACTTCGCTACGAGCAGGACATTCAGCAAGGGTTGCACCTAAGAAAAAGGAGGGAAATAATATCCCAGTAGTCCCAGTAACGCAGACCAGAAACCAATCTCTTTTTAAAATATCCAAATGTTCCACTAAATCTTTTCAAAATTCATTTGTAACTAGAACCTGCAATATGTGTAATCAGAAATTAAATTGTATTGATATTAATAACATATCTTTAACTTCCTTTAAAAGTGAAATTTCCAAAAATAATTCAAGTTATGATGTTGCGCCTTGAATCCGCAGCCTATATTTTATTTATTTATTTATTTATTTATTTATTTATTTATTAACGGACATTGTCCATGTATACAATTTAGAAGGTTTAAATATTACAATAAAAGAGTAGCTTAAAACATTTAAAGAAAAAAGAAAGAAGCATTGACAAACATAAGGGACATCGAGACAAGATCTGGACTATTTATTTAGTGCTCGTTTAAATCGTTGTAAACTTAAACCAAAAAAGTCCAGATCCTGTCTTGAGTTAACAATACGACAAAGGCGGGTCATTGGAGAATTTAGGCCATAGTTTGTTCTATGCTGATCGATGAACAGTACTTCATTGTTTCTCAATCTACGAGTCGGAATATTGAATTTTACTTGTCCCAGTAATGATGGAACATCGATTATACCATTTAGTATGCCGAACATATATATGGAGTCAATATTAGTTCTACGTTTTTGTAGACTAGAAATATTTAACATCGACTCTATTTCAGCATAAGAATAATTATCTCTCTCTAGTCCAAGCATCCACGCTATTTTTCGAAGCAAGCGATGTTGGACTGATTCAATGTGATTTATGCGATTGACATAGAATGGAGACCAGACCACTGAGGCATATTCAAGAAGAGGGCGAACAGTTGAGCAATAAAGAGTTTTGATTGTACGGACATTAGTAAAATCAGAGGATATTCTGTTAATGAAGCCAAGTAATTTCAGTGATTTATTTACTGTATTATCTATATGCTCGTTGTATGTCAGTTTATAGTCCAAAACAACTCCTAAATCTCTGATGGACTTGACTACATCAATTTTGGAGTTTTCTAATAGGTACTCGAAGGAAATTGGTTGTTTTGTTCTATGAAATGACATTATTTTGCATTTATTAATATTTAGTTCTAATTTATTGACTTGCATTTATTTATTTTGCAGGTTATGTGCAGTTCTGTATGTAGGCACATAATAAATGGACACTGTATGGTCAACTATAGTTGTATTATATATTATAATGTGCAACTGTGTGACCAATATTCATTTACATTTCCAGTAATATTATAAGTTTTGTATGATTAGTTATTTTATGTTATGTATAATTTTGATGTGACCACATTTACAATAACAATATTATGTGGAAGTCTCTAATTGGACTTTACGATATGTATTTATGGTATAATTGTATCTTTTAAATGTCTGTTGGCTTTCCAATGAAATAAAATAAAAAATAAAATAAAATAAGTAATTCAATCGGCTTGCTTTCTGCTGAATGACCATAATCCAAATTTTCTAACTTTTTAATGCGTTTTTCCTTTTTTTGATAAGTGTTCGGCCCCGTGGTGCAGTGGTCAGCGCATTTGCCTACCGTGGGTTCTGAGCAGTTATTCAGTTTTTCTATTCAGTTTTTCTACTTGGTTTTTCGTATTTTTCTTTTCTCTTTATATATCCTCGCCTCTATTGTATACACCATGATTGGTGTGACACACGTTTTGTAAATTCGAATCATGTTTCCAATAATCCTGTGTTCGTCGTACCGTATGACATTTCTTAGGCATCCAGATGTTTACTAACTAAGATGGATTTTTTTTTTTTTTAATTGTAAAAGAAATATTTGCGTTCTTATAATTTACGCAAATATTTAATTTTGATGGCCATTTTCAAAGAGTTGTAAATAACTCACTATCAGAAAACGGGAATAAAGTTGGGGTAGAGTGGGATTTGAACCACGGACCTTTGATCCGTGAGTCCGAGACACTAGCCACGGGACCACAACCCGATTTTATCCCCGATATGTTCTCATCATCACTATGGCTGGATCGTCTGCGAGGAATGTGATGTTAACGACCTTATTTCCCTTAGTAGATTCACCACTTTCTTCATTTTGAAAACCCTTTTTTTATATATTTATTCTGCTTGTGTAAGAAAGGGTTTTTGGCGTATATATTGTTGTACTATATTTAGTTATAAAGGTGCTAAACTTGCTATGTTTTTTTGTTGTTCTCAAAATGAGTTTTTTTTTCAATGTTTTATTATTTATGTCTTAAATTGAGTTGTTGTAACTCTTGAGAATGTATTCGATGTATTTATAAAAAAAAAATATATTAAATTAAAAAGGTGTTTTTACACTAGGATATTTCATAGTCCCTGGACTGGCACCTGAAACGTAAGACTGATAATCTTACCATCATAAAACAAAAATGATCAAGATACGCTGCGATTTGTATACCTATGAAGTGACCTATGCACCGTTAGGTGCAGAAAGGGAATGATGATGATGATGATTTGATAAGGCTGAAGTTTGATAAAAATAAAGGATTATGTAAGATTTTAAAAAGCAAAATATTTTTTTAATCTGTTGCCATACATACGAGGTGTGTTCAGAAAATAACGGGAATTTTTAAATTTCGCGGGTTTGGAGAGTCTGACTGTCAATTTTTATTTATTTATTTTTTTTTTTTTTTCGACGCCTTACGCCTTTGAAATAATATTGAAAAACAATAATAATGAAACAAAACACCCGTCACAGTATAGAAAATATAGATGCATGAAATAAAATCAGCCGAAAATGAGGAAATAATAAAGAAAAATTAAATAAGAAATTATAACATAGGTATGCAGCAAATTAACAATAAATAAAGGGTTTAAATATAAAAAGTATTGAAGTAACAGAGGCGATTATCATAGCATAAACAGTAAAACAAGTATAACACTTAGTGCATTTTTATAATTTAGAAAAGAAGTGATTAAAAAGTAATGATTTTGATTTGTATAAAGATAAATGAAATAAATCTAAGTTTCCATGTTTGTTTGCTAGCATGTGGAGCCGTGGAATAGGTGAGTATTTAGCATCAATCAACAGCAAAATAAGTATTTTGTCTCGTCCCACGCTGTCTCACATAAAAATTCACACAATTTAAAAGTTTGGGACTGTCAAGAACATTATTTAATAACTTGAAAAGCAGCACTAAATCTGAAATTCCCCTTCTATCTATTATGTTGGTATACATGCCCCTGAAGTATGCTAAAATTTTCAGCCATATTCATTCTTTAGTGATAATGTCTGGCACTCGTTAATTTATTTATTGACGGACATATACAGTCCATTCCAACGTAGACAATTCATTTATTCATTCATTCATTCATTCCGATCCAGATAGTTTTTACCATATAACAATAATAATAATAATAATAATTTTGGATAACTTATACAGCGCCATTTTCGTAATATAATACCTCAAGGGCGCTTTACAAAGTGATTATATAAATTTAATAATGTACTTTGTCACCACATGCTACTCTCACAGTTTCGGACTTCTGCTGGGAGAGCATTCCATGCCGTAGGTCCTGCGATGGCAAATGCACGTTAGCCGAATTTAGTGCGCTGTTTGCGTAGAGGTATAATAACTTTTCCTTTCGACGTAGATGTAGCTGATCTAAGCGTGAGACGTCTGTCAGCTAGTTCATCTGGAATGCAGTTCCCTTAGATATTCTGGAGCAGAGTTGTGCAGTGACTTATACATAAGCCAACAGAGTTTGTATTCCACCCTCTGTGGAAAACGTAGCCAGTGCAATTCTCGAAGCAGTGGAGTGATATGACTGAACTTAGAGATTCTCGCTGTGGCATTCAATACAGACTGCAGGCGAGTCATTTTATTCATTGGTAGACCTGCGTAGATACCATCACAATAATCGACTCTAGACACTAAAAACGCATTTATTAATTGACGGGCGGCATCAACTGGCAAATTTTTGTGTATGCATTTAATCTGTCTCAGCTGGTAAAAGCATGAACTTATCGTCCTACCAATTTGAGCGTCAAGAGAAAGGTCAGAACTAAGGAAGACTCCCAGTAGTTTAACGGTGGGTAAAGCGGTACTCCTTACATCGGGCAGTGCCGTATCCTGAATCAAATTCTGTCGTCTGGCTGAAGCCATCCATAGTTGTTCTGTTTTAGATGGGTTAAGTGTTAGTCTATTTTCAGCCATCCAGTTAATATATGCCTGCCGCATAATATGCACGTGTTCACTTGTATTGATCCTTTACAAAATGCTGAGTATTTATGAATAAAAATAAATACACGATTAAAATGATAATGGTCACGTGAATACCTTGGCAAACTTCCTCCCGTGGAAGAGGCGTTGGCACAGCCACATGTAGAGCCCGTTGAGCGTGCCGGGGATCTCGCGGATCTCGCGCAGCGCCACCGAGCCGTCGGCCAGCCCGTCCAGCACGCGCTGCAGGTACAGCAGGCAGCCGTCCGCCTTGATGCGCAGGTGGTCCAGCGCCTGCGCCGCGTCGCGCGACGCGTGCTGCGCCAGGCGCGGCTCGGCGTCCAGCCGCGCCAGGATGTAGCGCTGCGCGTCCAGCGTCACGTGCCCGCGCCGCAGGTCGTCCAGCGATATCTTGCGGAAGCCTGGACACAGAATCAAAGGGTCATCCGCATAGAAAAAAAAACCAATCTAATTATTTATAAACGGCATTTCTGCCATTTACATATTTGTAGTTTAAAGAGTGCTTGAAAAAAAAAAAAAATCGAGTATGAAATATTAATATATTCGTACTAAACACATTATACATTACTTGAAATACATACATATTTTTAAGTAGTTATAAAATAACAATCAATCAAATTATAACTATATGAATATAGGAAACAAAATTCAGAGTACTGAATATTATTCAACCATATATATTGAGAACGGTAGTGGTTACACACATAAAGAGAGACATTTACCCAAGCGTCAACCACAACCATAATACAAGATACTCTAATAGGGATCTGATACTAAGTGAAGGGGTCAACACTGTTCTGGCATCGAGACAACACTATAACGTAGGCAAAAAGGTCCATAACCTTTTGCCAGAATCGTGGAAAGACGGGAGTGTTGTCAAGTTACGGAAGGTGTTGACCTCGCTCTTTCGTGACATTGGTCGTAGGGAGTCAGAAAAGTTGATGCATGCCACGGATTGGAGAACTTTACTGGATGTCAAAAATAAGGAATAATTTAAAAAAATATATATTTATAGATGACAACTATGAAGTTTCGCATAAATAAATTGTCTATGTTTTTATGAATGTATGTATGTGTATGCGCATGGGTGTATGTACGTATGTGTGTATGTACATGTGTATATATGTGTATATTTATATATATGTGTGTATATATGTGTATGTCTGTATTTATATGAATCAAAATGTGTATCCGAATAAGTTTATATTTTGTTTGTCTGTGCTCTATATTAATTTGTTAACTATTATAATATATTAAAATGTAATTGCCTAGCTTGGAACGGGGTATGTACCCTTGTTAGCTGGGCAAAGTGAACATGGAATTGTATTTTGATAAAGAGTGTGAATAAATAAATAAATAAATAAAAAAAAGAATAGAAATTACACCATCAATTGTAATAGAAAATGAAAAACTTAATGAAGTCACTGAAATTAAATATTTGGGTGTAATGTTGGATTCAAAACTTACATTTCACCAAAACGCTAAGATGGTAATAAATAAGATTGCAAAAAAAATATCAATTTTGGGAAGGATCAGAAGATTTATTGATAAGGACTCTTGCAAAACTATTTACAAAGCAATTACTGAACCACACGTTAACTACTGTAGTAGCATTTTATTTTTATCAAACAAAGAAAACATAGATAAACTAACTGTATTACAAAATAAAGCCTTTAGAATCATTTTGAAAAAAAACAGATACACGAGGGTAAAGTCGATGGTAAATGAAATGAAATTATTAACATATAAACAAATAATATTTTACAATACAATGATATTTGTTCATAAAATTATAAACTCTAATAAAAAAACAGAATTTTGGAAAAAAATTGATCGGAACCAGCATGAACACGATCACAATACTAGAGAAAAGAACAAAATTAGACTTCCATTTAAGAAAAAGGCAAAGTCACAAAATTCAATTTTATTTAAAGCAATTAAAAAGTATTACGAAATGGAAAAAAATATTTATGAAGAAAAAAACATATCAAAATTTAAAATAATGGTCAAGACATATGTGTTAAACAATTTATAAATTAAATATATTTGCAATGTTATTATTAGAACACACATAACAATATGTATGATATGTGTGCCCTACTTTAAGATTTAAATAAATAAATAAATAACTATTCCAACCCAATCTCCTGAAGTTGATTTGCTCTTTTTGATAAAAATATGTTGTTCCCTTTTTTTTATAAATTCGGCAGAGATAAACTAAATATATCAAAATATGGTGCATATTCATTCCCGGTATTCTGTAATGATAACGGTACACAATGAAGTTTTAGTCCCAACACTTAGGTATGGAAGCGAACCATGGAACTGGCAGAGGAAGGATGAAAGCCAAGTGAACGCGGTTGAAATGCGATCTCTTAGACGAATGTGAGGGAAATCAATGTATGCCAGGGTTGAGTGATGAAATCAGGTGAGAGTGTAAATCTGAGTCAAGTATAATTGATAAAATTAAGGAAGGATCTCTGGGATGGTTTGGTCACGTAGAATTGAAGAATGGACGACGAAAGAATGGAAATACAAGTATATATGGTGAAAATGAACGGCGACGTGAGAAGAGGACGACCGAGGAAGACGTGGCATGATCAGATAAACCAAAATCTAAAGTCTGGTCATGTCAAAAGCAGACAGAACCGAAGGGCATGTATGCCAGGATAGACGTGTGTGGCGGTCCATTCTCTCTGCCTACCCCTACGAAGAAATGGCATGATGGTAGTAGTAATAGTGGTGAGTTATATGAATAACCACTTGACCAATTACCATGGGAGTGGACCAATCGCAGTGAGAAACGCCCACACTCAATAGCACCCATTGTTATAGACCTATATTTTGCAGAAGCTTGGACGCAAACTCAAAATGTCATCCACGTAGCAAAACGTGCCTGGTACAATAAGTCTCTACTTCCAGCCACGTCGGGATGTAGCGCTGCGCGTATTGCGGCCAGGCTCCGCACTGCAGATCTTCCGGCGATATCTTGAGGAAGCCTGGACTGTCATTGTATAAAAATAATAAATAAAAATATCATTGTCGGCCCTGTGGTGTAATGGTCAGCGCGTTTGCCTTCCAAGCGAGAGGTCTCGTGTTCAATTCCCGACATGGTTGATATAAAATATTTATTTAAAAGTGTTTTCACACCAGAACATTTCATAGTCCCTCGACTGGTACCTAGAACGTAAGACTGATCATCTTCATGTTACAAAACAATTATCAAGGTACGCTGCGATTGGTGTGCCAATCCAGTGCCCTATGCACCATTAGGTGCGGAAAGGGAATGATGATGAGTAAAAATATTAACGTAACAATTTTTGATATTCCAAAATGTTGTTTTTCCTTACCTGTAAACATCTTGGTTAGATATTTTGACTGCTTCCTCGCTGTGCAGACCAATAACAGCCACTGAGGAAAAAGGTGATGATGGTTCGCCAGCAGTTCAGCGATGGTCTTGGAGCTGTTCGCGCTCCTCGTTGCGAGGTTCCCAGAATCAGAGCCGTTCTTTTCTCTGTCCTTAGTCAGAGTTGAGCTGGTCATCAAAGCCCCGGTCAAAGGAGTTTCGTCTATAGAATCGACGAGTAAGAACAGGCATTGTTTTGGTGGATCTATTTCCAATAATGGAAACAGAATCGCCTTCTTGAAACAATCGTCTGGGTTCTTTTCCAAATTGTGAGGCAATAGGGCTTGTTGTATTTCCGGCTCAGAGAGTAACTTCTCGTGATAGTAGTTGGCGATCAGTGTTCTTGGATTTACCGGGAGACTAGGGATCGGTGGCGGTACGTCTTCATGCGTGTTTTTCATTGGACTAGATGCCGAATGATTTTTGTCAGCGAATTTCGGCACATTGAAAGCGGGGTCAAAATCAGGACTGTTGAGAATTGTTTCGCCGATGTTCCTATAGTCGACGATGCTGAAATCTTCAATTCTTCCGATTTTCGGACTTAATTCCTTGGGACAGCTGGGAGGTTTCAAAACATTTTGATATTCTGGCAGTTCATCTTCCACAATCGGTTTTGGTTCTTCATTTTCGTCGTTTGTCGGCTTTGCTGTTTCTTTATCGGGTATCAAATTTTGTTTGCTACTGATACTCTTGGAAGATTCTTTGTTGTCCGAGTTATCACTGGCTGAGTTTCTCTCGGATTCCCTGTGTATCCGGCTTTTAGAAGGGGAATTCTCAGCAGAACTTAAGACAGACATGTTGGGGTATTTGAAACTGGCGACTGGATTCTCGACACTTTGGTTGCAGCGCATTGGGTATTGTTGCCTCCAGGGCTAAGCGGAGTTCTGAACTCCTTATCATCGCTGTTTTCCTTTCTTGTGTTTCGACTTTTTTATCTTCGTCGGCTTCTAAAATCTCTTTGAAAAGAGATTTACTAGCCGAGCTGAGTTTAGCATCTTCTAAACCTTTCATCGAGTCGAATGGTTTTATTTCTACGTCTAATTCTGATGAGTTTCTTCTAGGTCTGGAGTCTGGGGGGTTTTTCGAGTCGGTGATAAACTTTTTTGCAGGACAGCGGATTTTTTATCCTGTATGGGAGGTTCACTTTTGTTGCCTGAAGAGTCTGGAGTTTCGGGCGTCTTTGGGTTGCTGGGAAAGGTTTCTAAGAAGAGGTTTTCATGATTCTCGTAGAGTTTCTGTTCCCTTTCACTGGGGCTTTGAAAATTGGGTAGGAATGGGTTGGTATTGTTGACTCTGGCTGGAGGCTTCTGTTGCTCCTCTTCCATGGAGAGAGAAACCTTCAAACAAATTGAAACAAATAATTACTGAAAAGGAAATAAATACATGATAAATATTCCAAAAATATATTATTTACTGATGAATTAGTTTGCGGAATCACCTATAGATGTCACTATTTATATTATAACATGAAAAGAAAAAAGTGCATTAACAGTGAAATGACCACTATTTTTAACATTTGTGAGTTGAAATTTTTGCGCAAAAAGATCTGTATTTTAATTAATATACCGTATATATTTTTACAATGGCGCCCAACGTGGGGCTTGTTTAAACAAAAATCACACAAAAATGTAAAACTATTTTGAATCACCCGAGCCGCAACAAAATAAAATAACCAGGACTAATGATAAATTTTGACGCTTCACGGGTTGGTTTGGGACTACATCTCCTAGATTTGAGTTTAGCCGCAGGCTGTGGTGACTTCCTTCCTCTTGAGTTTTTTTTGACAGAGCTACGAAGCCACCAGTCAGCTTTTAGGTTCAGTCGCTAGGCATTCGTAAGCATTGCCAGGCGAATAAAAATAAATCTAAATTCAATGGAGAGTATCCGACTCATTATAAAATTTGTTACAATGTATATATAAACAATTTTCTTGGTCTTGAAGAAGCTGTCAACGCTTAGCGGAAGAGAAGAAAGGATTCGGCTTCCATCGGAACTTTTACAAAATTAAAAAAAACAAATGGCAGTGTTACCTTCAACCTCTCCTCGACAATATCAGCAAGCATATCGTCATACTGCTCTCTCTCGTGTATTCTGTCCATAGTCCCGCGTGGCCGTCTCGCTCTCTCTCCACAAAATCCAGGGGAGGGGCTGACGGTACCAGAGGCTCAGCTAAAATACACATTGAAAAAATTGTATTTATTGCATCAAATACGAATGAACAGATCGAGCAACACATGATTCCTATTTCCAAAATTTTTTTAAGGCAGCTCTGCGGTGTAGTAGCAAAGACAAAAATATACCATCTCTGTCAAAAAATCTTTCATAATATTTTTTTTGTTAATAAAAATAATTTATCAAAATATTTAAATTTTGGGCAATTTTCTTGGGACCTCCTGATCCGGAGTCTGTGACACTACCCATGGGACCACAAACTGTCTCGAATCAGTCTATACTCTTACCTTTCTCTTCCTGATGAGTGGTCGGCTTTTGCGCTGTGCCGGTCGAGTCCTGCACCATACTCTTGCGATGCTCCGAGGAGTTGTTGAGAATCTGCATCACCACCGTACGAATGAACTCTCCCATCGTTAAACTTGTTTCATTTTGACCCTGCAGAGCATAGAATTTAACGTTTATTTATGCCTTGAGTTGGTTCATAAGATCGTAAAACTATTATAAGCTGATCTTATTATCTTGTGGAGGTCATCACCATCAAGCCGTAAAGTTGGCAGGCCGAACACCATTCTGGCCCGCAACCCGTAACCCGACGCAACATCAGCTCGGACAAGTAATTAAACGTTGTGCAGCGAAAGAATATGCACATTTCATCTTGGCATTTCGTGTTGCCCGTCCACCAGCTCCTCGCCTGCTCCTGTTGTAAATTCCTTCTGTACACAACTGTAAGGATGTAACTCGTGTGTATCTACTCAATAAATAACTTCAATTGTAATCCATCTTTCTCATTTAACCTCAAATCAATTCACCCATCCATACAATCAATCTATTATAAGTTTATCTGAGAGAGATCTTCCAACCTTTATCACAACATGGACTATTTCTTCGTCCTAGTAACAAGAGAATCCTTTTTCATGCCCTTTCACACCCTGTAATTTCCTTGCCTCCTCTTTCACTGTTATCCACTACTGTTAGAGACGCCCCTTCTTTATTTACATTGAAATCAAGATTGAAATGTCACTATCTAAATATTTGAGTTGTTCCTTTCTCCTTCTTTCCTTCCTATTTCTTCTCCTTTCTTCATAGTATAGTGTTAATTATTTTATATAGTGTTAAAATTTTAAGATTCAGTATAATTCCTTAGAATATGTCCATGTCTCAAACTGAACGGTTTGGGTGGGTAGGAAGATATTCCCTTAAGGCAATATGCCCGCCTTTGAATGTATATTTATTGTAAATGTATATAAAGATTTAAATAAATAAGCATTTAATACGTTCGCGGACACTTTTTTCTCATAGGACTCATACAGAAACATATCATAACTTTCTTATTTTTTGTAACAATTCCCTTCCGATTGGGGCCGTATTTGATGGTTTGAAGTGAAGACGTGGAAAATTTTGTTCGGACACATTCGTTGCACTGTTTTTTTATAAGGACACAAATCTCCTTCTACCATAAAAGATTTTAAAATTCGAGGTAGCTACAACACATGCGTCGGATCATTTGTTGTTTGCATCTATTGTATAGTTTTACCACACATTCGCCTGAGAGATCGCATTTCGACAGCATTCAGCCTACTTTCATCCCTTTTTTCCAAGGCCATACTTCGCTCCCGTGCATCAGGGTCGGGACTAGGACTCCATTGAGAACTGCTGATTTTGTCTCTTGCGACAAACATTTATTTGCCGTGGTTGATTTAAGTGCAACGTTCACTCTGTTCCCGGCACTCACCAGTCATTCCGTCCCTAGTAAACATACTTCCCAGATACACAAATTCCTCTACCTGTTTTAGTATAACCCCATTCTCAGTGATTTCACATTAGTCCTACTTTCATTTCTTTCAAAAATCATCACATTCAATTTATCGACATTCATCGGCAAATCGCTTCCCTCGCATACATCGTAGACCTTTGTTACCAAGAATTGCAGTTCCTCTTTGCTATCTTGTCTTATCTTCTACGTACAAAAATTATCCAGATACATATTTTAATTATTTTTCTGTACATTTTAGAGGAATTTCGCGATCAACAAATGTCCAACAGAACATGGTTTAAATCCAATTACGGTTAGCTCTAAACTCAACCATCTCGGGCATTTCACCGCAGTTGTTTTTACTATCTGAAAAAGACCGAGTTGTGCTTTTGTTTTTTACCTGTAGAAAATGTCTGGCCAGCATTCTCCTCTGCAGAGCCCTCTGCTGTCGAGCCGACGGTCCGGAACCGGGTTGGGCCAGCTCCTTGCAGAGGGCAGTTTTTCCACTGCCAGCGTCACCTACGACCACAAATACATGATCATTAAGAAGAAAGCAAAGAGAATAGCTATTATGCAAGCCAAAGCATCGCTTAAAATGAACTGTTTTTTTCAAAAATTATTACAAATTTAGAATCCAATACGTTTGAAGTTCTTGAAAAAAATTTGCTTGTTGATGTAGGGAGCTTCTACAGCAGTTGGAGATGACGGAAAAAACGACATTATGCTTCTATGTCATGTTACTTCAATACTTTTTATATTTAAACACTTTATTTATTGTTAATTAAAACAAATATATTTGAAAAAACTGATA
The DNA here is from genome assembly GCF_059751315.1 of Micrasema longulum. Lineage (NCBI taxonomy): Eukaryota > Metazoa > Arthropoda > Insecta > Trichoptera > Brachycentridae > Micrasema > Micrasema longulum. Next base: position 126,885 of record NW_028278444.1, read on the forward strand.
AAATCGATTTGATTGGTACATAATCAGTGATCAATAATTTCCCATCACTAGTGACATTAGTGATGGGAAACTTCATGAAAAAAGTATAAATGTTTTATTTTTTAGTGAATAATTGTCTTAAACACACTATAAAAGGCTTGTTTTCGCATTTTAATATCAATTTTCGGAAACAGAGTTTATTCATGTTTGCATGAAAAAACTGATAAAATCGATTTGATCGGTACATGATCATTTTAATCGAGCTATGTTTTAAGGACTATAGTGAGTTAAATCTACCGTGGTAGGGCATCCTTTTAGGTAGTCTTGGGATTTTTCTAGCACATCGTTGGACTTTTTCCAGTAGCTCGATGTCTTCCTTGTAACAATTCATGAAATAACCAATAAATAAATTTACCTAATATCAAGGCGCCACAGGTTTTGCTGACGGGTCTCTGCTCCAAGCAATGCGCCAACTTCTGGAAGGCCCACTCCCTGCAGTAGAACTTTCTCTTGTCGCCGGAATTGGTGGTGCCGATCTTGTTGGCCGAGTTAGATTTCTTCATCGAATGGACGCGATTCCCCGGATCCGGGGCGAACACCTCCACGGGAACGCATCCGCGAAGACCGCCTTCGTTTTCGTAGATGGCGTCGCGGCCGGCGGCGAAGTCGCGCAGGTTCTCGCGCGTCAGCTTCGCAGCCTCTCTTAGAGGCTTCTGGTCTCGGAGCGAGTGGCTGCTCACTTCTCTGCTGCCGATTCTGGAACATTCCTTGTTGGAGATCTTCGGTTCCTTCACCTCGTGGCACGTCGACAGGGAGTTCTTTGAGTTTTCCTTTTGCAGGTGTTCGCGGATCGATTCGTAGGTTTCGCGGTTGAGGATTTCGCGCTCGCGGTATATGGGCGGGGCGTCCTTCGGAATGTAGTCGCGCTGCTGGGTCTCGCGATACGGGTTGGCTACCCCGGTGAATTCGGTGGGCGTGCGGTCGAATGTGTTTGCTCTCGCGGCTGCGGCTTCGTTTAAAGATAATGATCTAGGAAAAATCAGTTCAGTGTAAAAAGTTGACATTCATCCTAAACTAAAAATTTGATTTTGAGTTACGGATACAAAATAAATTAATGCATAACAACAATATTTTTCATTAGTCCAAACTTTTGCAGACAAGGACTGGATTCAATTCCCTGGGGAGCTGCTTATATTAACATATTACAACAGAGATAAAGAACATTTTAGAAAAGGTAATATAGAAGCATCTACAGGGCTTATGACCTGTCATTGGCTGGTTTAAGTGGCCACTTTACACACTGTGTAACATTCACCATTCTGCCCATATTTTATTTATTCATATGTTTTGTCTTACAAACTGTAATTAATAATAAAAAATAATGTGACCTCACTGGGGTTACCTGTGCCGAGGACACTTAACAATATACTTTTTTTGAAATATTTTTACATTTAAGAATAAACAAAGAATAAATAAATAAACTTAATAAACAGAGATAATTAACAAAATATTCAGACAGTTTTAAAGACTACGTATTTATGTTTATAATTAATTTATGCAAATCTACATTATTTACATTACAAAACGCACAATGAAAGAACAAAAACATAAATAAATAATTAAATACAATAACACATGTAAGCCATACACTTGTGGAGCACAGTTGCTGGTTCATAAAATAAATTAATTTTATTTATTCCTTTAAAATATAACAATGAACTACAAAGTTAGTGCTACAAACATCCAAAATATTACAAATTTAATTTGAAGATTCTATTTTTGGAAACTAGTATTTTTAACGTTATTTCCAAAGGACTTTATTTCTTTGATAGGATACCGTTGACATATTTATTATGTATCACATAGGACATGTGGCGTTTGCAGTGACCGTTTTTGGCATTATTTATTTTGAAAAGAATCGGCCAGCGCTCAGTGTTGAAATTACAATCATAAAGGCAATATCTGCTCAATGTCATTGAGGTATTTTTTAATAATCTTTTGTACAAGTATTGTATCAAAATAGTATTTATTTCATTATAAACGCCCAGAGGGGCTCTTACAATATACAGTTAAAAATACATACAAAATATCATTAAAAAAAAATAATAAACTCACAACTATTACACTTAACATGTAATTCATTCTAAGAAAAAGAAAAAAGGAAAAGAGAAAGAAAATAAAGTGAAGATGAATGGAGAAACACATTAAATAGGAGGGAATTGAGGGGATGGCCATTCGATGGATAGCTAATTTTTTCTTCTTTATTTAGAGTCTTTATTCAATAAAATATACATATTTTTACAATAATACATTATAAAGAAAACAAAGTATTAAGATATATTTTGCCCCGATAAACTATTCAATAATAGTTTGTCATCGGGTGCTCAGACATTAGTTTTAATTAATAATCAAATAAGAAGAGTACAGACATAATACTGTCTACGTATAAAATAATAAACATAAAAAATGGTTTAAATATATATTTTTTTTAAAGTAAGAAAATAGAGAAAAATAATACAATTAAAATTAAAGAATAGTAATTTACTTGTATTTTAAATATAAGAAAAAAAAAAATAAACACATATATAAATAGTGTGTGCTCATAAATGTAATCAATACAAGATAAAAAATAAATTAAACAAAGTAAAGTAAATCGAGAATTTCAATTCATATCTACAGAAAAAAAAAGTTAATCAGAAAATTAAAAGTACATATTAAAATTAAGATCTAAAAAATGTAAATGAAATAAGAAAGTAATAAAAAGAAAAGAAAAGAAAAGAAAAGAAAAGGTGTACCCAAGAAAATGTATTCAATGAGAGATAAAAAAAAATAAAAAAAAATGTATTACATAAATAATAAATCAATATAGGAACGTTTTATCTACTAACCACTTACGTAATAGAAACAAAATTTTATTTTTACTATGACATGTTTTCATGTCAAGTGGCAACAAATTAAATACTTTTGGAACAATATAATCCGTTGTCCATATTTATTTTTAAGATTTGGTACTACTAGGCCATCAACAGATGTAAATCTTGTTAGATAGCTGTGTTCTAATTTATTTATTTGATAGCAGGAGTGAGAACAAAATAAATTATTTTAATTAAATTACAAATTTAAAAGAATCACTATGTAAAGCGCCCTTGAGGTATTTTGTTACGAAAATGGCGCTATATAAGTTATCCATAATAATAATAATAATGGTGTGGAGCAAGTCCAACAGCTCAGCATAATTATTTGCTGTTCTGTGGATGCTCACTGGGGGAGGGGAGAGTGTTGGGTAAAGTTTGAAGTATGGAATAAAGCTACGTATATCGCGTGGTAAACAATAATAATTGTTTTTTGAGTTGATTTTTACTGAACCAAAGAAAAAATAGTCAATTATGTACTTATATGTAGGTACAAATTAATGATGTTTTTTTTGTAGGTTACCTATAAAATAAAAAACCGCTCGCCACTGCTACAAATAGGCAATGACAGTCTAGTTGTAGTGAATGCCCCTATATTTTAATGAACAAACGCTGTTCCCCAGCACTGAGAGGAAATGACATTCTCAAAAGATCTCACCGTAAATTGATCCTGTGCTCCGCCTGCCTGACGTGGGTGGCCTGGCGCTCCCGTCTGGCCTGGCGCCCCCCGCTCGCCGCCTCCGCCCGGCCCGCCCCCAGCTCGCGAGCGCTGCGCCGCGCCGATTCGCGGGCAAACTTTTCCACCCTAGAAAAAGACATCAATTGTCAAATCTTTCAATAATTAAAACAAGCTTGGCAGGGCAGGGCACCTGGCAGGGTTCGGGGGAACGTTCCACCATAAAGCCAGACAAATAAGACAGACAACATATGATCAAATTCAACCAATAGATGGCGCTGAAACTTTATTCCGTGTTCAATGCTAAATTCAAATTAAAGTAGGCACCGTGGAGCTTGCGTCTCTTTGGTACATATCGATGTACCTACTAGTGGATTTTTTAAAGCTGGCGCATTCACAATACTTACACAAATGCATCGAGTAGTATCTGCGAATAAGCTCATGGTACGACATCGCACAGCATACGCATTATGAAAATAATATCTGTCTCTCTTGCACTCGGACGCTCTTATGAGCGTGACATAGACAACTATTGCTTTGTTAGTTGCTAATGATATGGTAATAAAATATACACAGGATGCTTCTGCGTTCTTCTGAATTTCACTGCGATTCTTAATAGTAAAAATATAATAATATGTATTAAGCTATGGATAAAAAACACTGGTTTGTAAATACATATTTTCATTTAATCTAATCATGTATAGGTCGATTGTCTAGTGCTGGTGCTTTCGCAAAACTTACAGAATATTGATTTTTAAAATCTTGATATTATATTAAATGTTTTTGGTAAAGGTATTTACCTCGTAAATACCTTTACCAAAAACAAATTGTAAAATACATGGTATTTACCTCGAATAGGCCTCAGCGCTCTGATTCGCAAAGCTTCCGAAGTTTCCTCCATGATTGTGATTCAGCGGGTCGAAATTGGGGTCGGTGACGCCGGGCTGAGGGGTCCGAGGGTCGTACCGCAGGCTGGAGAACACCCTGGGAGAGTGGGGAGAGATCTGCTGATGGTGGCCAGCTTGGCGCGACCGGCTGTCCTTCTTCGGCAGTACCTGGCTGTAAATCGGCGCCTGATTCGAAGCCATCATCGAGGTTTTCAAATCAACGATGCATCACGCCACCGAAACGTCGTAGAAGGTAGTAATTTGGTTCGATTTTCAAACTCGATTAAAAATCATACAACGTCGTCGAGGTTAATGACGCGTCGTGCCTCCCAAAACTTCATATAATTATAGAAAAAACTAAAGTTCTCTAGATTTTTAAATTCGCTTAAAAATCACACACTTTGTTTGGAATCAGGCACATCGCTTAAAAACGTCTGTTGGTTGCGTTACATACGCATTGAAAGAAGCAAATCCTGCATTGCGTTTCTTAGAGAAATGATTTATTCACCGATCGCCAAAAACATGTTTGAACATAGCTTTACAAGCACACGCGTATGATCTTTGTGATGTTAGCGATTTCAACGCACGCGCTAAAAATACATAAATTACGCTTAAAACTATTATTTTATATTCGATTATTATTACTAGGCCGTCGTGTATATTTGGTTGAGTGATTCACTTAGAAGGAAATGATTTTTTTTAAATACGTTTTTCAAGTCTTAGTGCAGGAACGTTTGTTTTTCGACACTGGGTCTGCGAACTTTACTGTTCCGCAGCAGGCTGGCGGTTGGGAGTTCGTCTGCGAGTCGGCGCTCGAAGATTGGAGGACTTCCGCTGTGCAGTGAACGGCTAAGGACTCGCCTTCCTCCATAACGCGCGATCTAGAGGCGTGTGTACCAATGGTGATGCTTGGCGCTGCGAGCTCCGAGACTCGGTGCTGGCTTCCGACTGTCAAAGGCCCGCATGGTGGAGACCTGAAAATAAATACTATTTTTGAATATTTATTTATATATACGCCCAATGAGCATTTTTAAGGACATGTTTATACAAAGAAAATTATTATTGAAAAAAGTAGAAAGACTCAATGGTATAGAGTAGACTTTGTGGGAGTGGAAGCGGGAGAGAGGTGTTTATAATTGAATTGACTCAGTGATCGTTTGAAGGAAGACAACTTGTTATCAAAGAAATCAAGACTGGTATGTTTGTTGGCAGACCTAAGAATTCTGGGCATAGGGGAATAAAAACCATGGTTAGTTCTATGGTTATCGGTATGAAAGAGTAAGTTTTGTCTGAGGTTTCTAGTTGGGATATTTAATTTTATCAAGATCAGTAGTTCAGATGCATCAAAGAGTGAGTTGAGAATTTTAAATAGGACTAGGTCAGATTTATTTCAACGGTCTTGAAGAAAAGATATATTTCAGGTAGTTTCTAACTCATTATACGTATATTGGGCTCTGGATAAGCCCAACCTCCAGCCTATCTTTCTCAAAAATCGATGTTGAACTGATTAAACAATTCTTGATGTGAACATCATAATATGGAGATATATATATACTTATTCAATCTATTTAGTTACAATAAATACATTTAATATTTAAATTTATTTCAACAGAGGGAAAAAAAAATGTGAAGGGAATATGGAAGTCTAGGCATTTACAGGGCTTATGACCTGTCATTGGCTGATTTAAGTGGCCACTTTACACACTGTGTAACATTCACCATTCTGCCCATGTTTGAACATCCACATTTCCTCAACTCTTCCATCTGTTGACTTTTGTGAAGTAAAAGAGCTGAAACCTTTATCACGTGGGTGAGATTCATACGGCTGAACCAAATCACCCACTAGGCAACGCCTGAAAACAATTTTCCAATTTTTATACTTCTCCCTTTACCAGGTAGTAATTCAACAATGTTTGATTATGTCCAAATGCTTGCAGACTGGCTGGATTACCTCCCTAGGGAGTTGTTCATATTTATATTTATTTCAACAGAGAGGGAAAAAAAATTGTGAAGGGAATATGGTGTTTATATAAAGGGCCCGTATTAAAATGATAAGTTAACATTTATCTTCAGCTTGCCCGCCACATACCGCACGCGAAATGTTGCTCATTGCCGAACGAGCTCTCTGTAATCTGGTAGCCTTAGCATCTTGGTGCTGAAAGAAGGTAATCCAGAAGTACATAAAAGAAAATGTTCAAAAAGGCTATAAAAAAATGGATAGTGGAGCTAGGTAGAAGTAAAATGGATTGTCTCATTCGCCCAAACCAATATTGAATCAACTGCTCCACAAGTGTATAGCTCATGTTAGGTTTTTGTTCTTTCATTGTGCGTTTTGTAATATAAATAATATAGATGTACATAATTAATTATAAACATAAATATGTAGTGTTTAAGACTGTCCGAATATTTTGTCAATTATCTCTGATTATTAAGTTAGTCTTCTTTGTTTATTCTCAAATGTAAAAAAAATTCAAAAAAATATATTGTTAAGTGTCCTCGGCACGGGTAATCCCAGTGAGGTCACATTATTTTTAATATTAATTATAGTTTGTAAAAGAAAAAAATATGAATAAATACATTTTAAAAAATAAAAAAATTATATTCACTTCATTGGATTGAGAAAAAAGGGAAGCGAATCTTTCATCTACAAAGTAAAATTAAGTATTCTGAGTGAAAAATACAACATGTTTAATGAATTATTTTAATAATTAATATTCCTTAATTAATAATATGTTAAATGAATAATTATTATTTTTTTAAACATGTTTAATTACAGATCACAACATTGAAAACATCATTATTGTGGATAATTTATACAGCGCCATTTTTTGTGAAAATCACCTAAAGGGCGCTGTACAATAAAATAATATTAAAAATAATATTTTTTATAGAAGTCTAGGCATCTACAGGGCTTATGACCTGTCATTGGCTGTAACATTCACTATTCTGCCCATACTGGAACATCTATATTCCTTCAATTCTTTCGTCTGTTGATGTTTGTGAAGTTAAAGAGCTGAAACCTTTATTTATGTGGGTGAGATTCATCTAATTGAGTTATTTCACCTACATACTAGGCAACGCCTGAAAATCTTAATTTTTCCATTTCTATACTTCTTCATGAACCAAGTGGATTTATCAACAATATTTTGAGTTTGCCCAAACTTTTGCAGACAAGGACTGGATTCAACTCCCTGGGGAGCTGCTTATATTAACATATTACAACAGAGATGAAGAACATTTTACAGAAGGTAATATAGAAGTCTACGCATGTAGAGGGCTTATGCAAATTCTTTTTGCAAATTTCAAACTCTGCTCTTCTCGCCAACAGGGGTGCACTTTATGTAAGAATACGATTTTCACAAATGTATATCAGTTAACATTATTTTAGCATTACCAAAAGGGACGAAAGTAGACTGAATGCTGTTGAAATGCGATCCCTCAGGCGAATGTGCGGAAAAACAATGTATGATAGGTGCCCTAATGTCGAAATTAGAGCAGAATGCAAGGCTGAGTTAAGCATTATCGACAAAATTAAGAAAGGTCTTTTGCGATGGTTCGGTCATGTGGAGCGAATGAATGATGAAAGAACGGCTAAAAAGATTTATGATGCGAATGTGTCTGGTTGTAGAAGTCGAGGAAGGCCGAGAAAGACATGGCATGATCAAGTACAACAAATTCTTGAAAGTGGTCATGTGAAAAGTCGGAATAATCGACGTGGGTGCATGAGAAGATGTATGAATGTGAAGGAAGCAAAGGAAGTGTGCCAGGACAGAGTGGTGTGGCGTTCTATCCTCTCTGCCTACCCCTCCGGGGAAATGGCGTGATGGTTAGTTAGTTAGTTAGTTAGTTACCAAAAATTCAGTAAAAATAAATAAATGGGTAAAAATTATAAGGAACTTAGAGAAATAATCTAATCTGAATACACAAAAAAAAATGATCAAGTCAAAGAAGGAATCGTGTGTTAGAAATACCACATTGTAAAACGAGGCTCGCACAGAGACATGCATATTTTATAGGCCCAAAATTTTTTTATTCTTTTTTTACTGATAATATTTCATTGATTCCAAACTTTCAAAATTTTCCTTCTTTTAAAAAACATGCACTATCCTGGATTCAAACTAAAGATATGAACTCTTTTTTTCTATGATTTATTTTGTTGCCCTTTAATAATAAGGAATATTTTTGTGTTTTTTTTTAATATTTTTTATTTCCTTTTTTAATTACTATAAAAAAAATATACCATATTATCTTTTACGGAATATTTTATTTTTCCTTTCTTATGTTATACAAAAATATAATAACTGTCCGTTATTTATTATGGCAGCAAAAATTCATTAACATTTTCTTGTATACCCACGAACAGGCCACGCATTTGTGGGATTTTTTGTTTACTATTTTTCTATTAATATGTATTTCATTGATATGTAATTATTCTTTTTTTTTTTTTAATACTCTGTTTTATTATTATGTTTATTGTAAAAAAACAAAATAATTTAAATAATTGTTTTTTTTTTAAATATCATTTTTTTTATATATAACAAATAGCATCTTCCCATTTTTTTAGTACTCGTATATGCGTTTCCATCGAATGTCCCCCTGGAGATGAATGAATAAAACACTTACGCTACTAGCTTTTTTCTACTTATTAAATCGAAGATATTAAGAACCATAGTATTTAAAAATCCGCGTACGCACATCAAACTGGAGCCGAACTAAACTACTCATAAATGAGTAGTTTTACGTTTCGGCCATTAGCTAGTCTGTAGACGTCGCTTAGTACGCAACTGCCGATTTAAATTCAATTACGCCGTGTTGTGTCGTTTTAAAGTGTCAAAATACTGCTGGGATTAAAAGTGAATAGGGTAGGATCACATTTCACGTGCAAGTAGCGAATTCACAAATAATATTATTGAATTCGATCATTTTACCGTCTGTCAGATTTTTAAATAAAACAAGGCGGACAGTTTGTTACTATTGCGCAGTCGAGTTTTTTACCCGGCTTTCTATAAATAAGCCTTAGTTTAATAATAAACTGCATTAGTTTTTTTTAATAGTGCATTCAGTAAAATATTTTTTGTGGTAATACATAACACAAAATTATCTTACGTTTGTGTTATATTCTTCGCGGTTTGGCAACATTACGCGGCCAATTCACTCATGCGCGCAGGTGGTATGTCGGGTGGGGTGCCCCCTACTGTATTTGGAATGCACGGGAGCATTTGGAAATTTTTAGACACAGTGCGATGTGTGCAAACTTGATTCTACGCGCCTTCTGGTATGTTAAGAACTATAAGCATTCCCAGCGCAAAGCTCATTATTTTGCAAAAAACCGCACGTAAATCGGTCCAGTAGTTTTTCAGCCTATCGAGGACACACATACGAACATTGCCTTTCATATATATATATATATATATATATATATATATATATACGAGCTGAACCCGGCAATGCTTTGCTATTGCTAGATTTGAGTACATACTCGTGTATATATTAAATGAACACAATCAATGATATCAATTATTGCATTTAGTCCAAATTAGATATATACATAATATTTTTTTTTTTGTGTTTCGGTTTACTTTATTATTATTAGGGATAACTTATATAGCGCCATTTTCGTAACAAAATACCTCAAGGGCGCTTTACATGAAAGGACAGTAAAATTGTAAGGACAGAAAATTTTGAGAAATAGGTATTCGATTTTTTTTTTCTCTCACTGTCTTGCAGACGCCTCCCCAATACTGTGCGAAAAAGACCACTGCATGTCAGACCTTTCGTTAGAATAGACAAAATCGACGTTTCTCTGTCCCGTTTTCCGCACCTCAAAACTGAACCGGTTTCGTTATTTTTTTAGAGCATCCGAATATTTTTTTTGTATAGGTACGTTTTGCGTTTTTCAAAAATAGTTATATTTTTATACCGAGCGCCAGAAGACAGCAGATATAACTGTGCTTTTTTAAGGGTTTGGATTGAATTTTATTTGAATGCACAAAAATTGTGTGCATTAAATAAATAAAATAAAAAAATATTACACGCATTCTCGTCGAATGCAATCCTGGTGATGGGTAAAAAAACATTTACGCTTCTAACTTTTTTCCACTTAAAAAATTTAAGATTTTTATAGCTATAAACACGCTAGTGGGAAAGATCTACATTTCGCTGAAAACCGCGAAAATTTATTCAGTCCATCGAGGACACACATACAAACATTTATATATTAGAAGATAGATATAGATATTGCTCGCGACATCGTCTTCACGCTTTATTAAATTTTCTTTACTGACGCGCTGATGTGTACATTAAATAAATAAAATAAAAAAATATTACACGCATTCTCGTCGAATGCAATCCTGGTGATAGATAAAAAAAAAACATTTACGAATCTAACTTTTTCCACTTAAAAAATTGAAGATTTCAATAGCTATAAACACGCTCGTGGGAAAGATCTACATTTCGCTGAAAACCGCGAAAAGTTATTCAGTCCATCGAGGACACACATACAAGCATTTATATATTAGAAGATAGATATAGATATTGCTCGCGACACCGGCTTCACGCTTTATTAGACTTTCCTTACTGACGCGCTGATGAGTGCATGATGTATGATGTATGACTAGAGATTTTGTAGATAGCAGATGGCACGTTGGACGTAAGTGGGTACAGTTTTCAGCAGTGATATCTCTTTAGTATTACTAGTGGATATTTATAATGCATGTATATACGAGTAGCCGCGAACAAATAATTAAGTCATCTCATCTGCTCCTCTGGAGAGGGCGCGTTGTTTATTTTATCAAACTATCACTTTTTATTACGCTGCCGCTAACCGCCAACACGTGTTGCCTAACCGTTTCAGACCGGAATTACTTCCAAACAGACAAACCATCACGCCGTATCCCCGTAAGGGTAGGCAGAGAGGATGGATCGCCCAATCAGATCTCGCTTCCTATACATTCATTCATCTTCTCAAACGCGCACGCCGATTATTCCGACTTTATAGCAGTGGCTAATGGTGATTTTATTTACAGGTAAGCTATAAAAATTTAAAAAAACATATATTTACATTTTTACATTTACATTTTTTTACATTTTTTTGCACCACAACAGGCCAGGAGGCCTAATTACAGTGGTGAATTACATCACAGAGCACCCAGGCTTGAGAAAAATCACATTTTAATTTTTGTGTTCTCACCGGGAATCGAACCCGGAACCTTCCGTGCGTGAGTCAAGCGTCTTGACCACTACACCACGGAGGCCGCCATATTTGTACCTACATAGGAGGTACATAATATAATGTAAGTAATATATACTATAAATTGATATTTTTCTGTGGTTATGTGCGATACAACAACTCTCATCCATGAAATCAACTCAAACGACGTAACTTCGTGATATATTATATAATATAGATATGTTATCCATTACTTTAATATATAATTCATTAAAAAATAAATAAATAATACTACTATGAATTCAGTCGATATTAGGTATTCAATTGAAATGTCAACTGGCCGCATTGTTCTAGTAATTAATAGTGCTAAAAACGGCCGCGTGGAGCGCTTTAAATCCTGCAATATGACGCATAAAAGTAATTATAGTCTTAAAAGTACTATCTCAAAGAAAAATAGTCCTATGGAAACAATGTATGAAATACTATTTTCCAAATCAAGAATCTTCAAATAATTGGTATAATCTGCAAGTTTAATCTAGGAGAAAAAACCCTCACTGGGGTTAATACATTCAAAATATAGTATACTTATTTGTATGAAAAAATAAGCTGGAATAATCGGCTAGTTTCTTAGCTCACCTCAGGCGCTGGGCGCGCTTTATTAAAATTAATATTTATATTAGGATAAAAATATAAACGGTGGAAATGATTTAAAATAAATGGTAATTATTTATTTATTTTTCTGTAAATAAAGTTACAATAAAACATTATTATGGTTAGTCAAATATGATGGTAAGCTGCGCATAATCGCTTCTATACACGGTTCGCCCCTGCTTTATAGCCCCGCCACACTCTCCTCGCGCTGCTGCCATTTTGCCCGGTGTTGCCATCTCCCCCCACACACTGCTCTACTCGCGCAATTAATCGCGACGCTCCGCACTTGTCATTTGTCTTTCTATACAATGGACGATGAAACTGTGACGGCGTGCGCGCTATACATTTTTAGTATAGCTAATTATATCAACGTCATACAAAGAAACATACATCATTAAAAAATGACGCGTGCGTTTTGTGTGAGCGCTCGATGCGTACTGCGACCGCGCGATTATGTGGCCAGCCACTCGCGATCATATTGCCGGTCCTTTGACTCGCGCTCAAAACCGACAAAATAGGGAGCGGTGGGCACGACGAGGAGCATGACGTGCGGCATGACGACATGTTGCTACACTACGTCTCTGTCTCCTTTCCTCGCTACTTCCCATGCCACTCGTCGAGTGTGTGGCAGGCCCATTAGACTCGTCCATCTTCAAGTAGTTGGTCATGCCACGTCTTTATCGGTCTTTCTCTATTTTTGCATCCTTCAACATTCGCACTGTGAATATTTTAGCCGTTCTTTCGCAGTCCATTCGCTCTACATGTCGAAACCAACGCAGAGCTCCTTTCTTGATATTGTCCATAATGCTTATCTCAGCCCATAGAATTAAGAATAGTCCGGGAGCGTAGAATCATATTTGAATACGTCGGACTGTGTCCAAAAATCCCCCCACTTTGCCCCACTTTCGCCGCGTAATGTTGCCAGATAGCGAAAAATATTACCATAACACAAATGTAAGATAATTATATTTTTTAAAAAAAAGCTATTTGTGAATTTCTCTAAAATATTATTGTACACGCGGAAACATTGATTGACACAACAGAGTAGTTATCTACTTATGTAAAGGGTCATTTAATAAGAGTAATTGAATTAATGAACTTTGAACTCTAAAAATGTAACAAATTTTATTCTACGTGAAGCGGATATTTTTATTTCATGTTAAATAATGCATGATGAGCGAATTGCCGTAAAAAATTTGACTACCCTGGCAACACTAACAAAATGTCCATTTTGTTTTCTTTGACAATCTGACAAATGAAAAAATGATTTAATTTTTAAGTAATGCATTTGCTACTTACACATGAAATGTGATCCCATTCTGTTTTTTTTTCTATCCCGGCAGTATTTCTATACTTTAAAACAACACAAAACGACATAGTTTAATTCAAATTGGAAGTTGCGTACTGAGCAACGTCTCCTAAGAAACTAATGGTTCAAAACGTAAAACTTCTCATTTAAATTATTTATTGACAATTCTTGATGGAATTCCATTGTAATGATGTAATAACTTATATTTACATATAAGTTATTAATTTAAAAAATACTCGGTACACTTCTTGGTATAATATTCACCAGTCTGAAGATGCCCATTAGAGGGTGAAAGCGCTTATTGGTCAAAATAAATAAGTGAAAGTGTACCAAGTATTTTTTAAATTAATAACTTATGTGTAAATATAAGTTATTACATCAGTAAAACTTCTCGTTTAAGAGTAGTATAGTCGCCTTTTGTTTGATGCGCGTATGCGGTTTCTCGACTATTCTTAATTCTATGTCTCAGCCTTACATAAGTAATGTACGGATCTCGACATTTGTGCATCTATCGTACATAGTTTTACCACACATTCGCCTGAGAGATAATTCTCTCTAACCAAAAGAAATATATAACATAGACATATAATATAGAATTGAGAAGATGTACGATTTAGACATCTTTAACGACTCAGCTCTCTGCTACAAACGGAAGCTGAGTCTTATAGATTTTAATGTTTAATATTACTAATGTTATTATTGGAGCACATAGGGGAATTTGCTTATGTGTGCCCTACTTCAAAGTTTAAAGTTACTGTAATATTAGTATCATTTAGCCTCTTTGTAAATAAACAGAAACAATTAATACTAAACTAGGTACTACCAGAATACACACTACATAAACACCACATCTTATACACATCACTCCATACACCTCACTCCACGCACTACATTTCATACTCACAACAATAAAAACACCATCACTAGTAAATTCACACAAAGCACAAATTCTTCTTACATCTTGTTGTACTGTTAGATAGTTGTTTCATATATTGTGTTGTGTACGTAATTGGTGCTGTGTTAGGTTTATTTTTTGTTCGTAATATTGTCTAGATTTATATTAACATAGCACTGTGTGCACAACATTAAATTTAAACAAATAAACAAATATCCATAGACAAATTAGATTCTTGTATGTGTGTGAGGACAAAATTAGGTATCATTAAAACCCTAATTTACGGCTGACTAATATGCAATAAAAACTAGCAGAGTAACAGTGAGTCACGGCTTATTAAAGAAAATAGTTCAAATCTGTTTTGTTAATCGGAAAAATACGGCACACATGTGAGCCAATATGTCAGTTTAAAACGGACAGTTGTTATTTAGAATTTTAAACGAATTGATATGTATTGTACTGCATTGGCGGCCTCCGTGGTGTAGTGGTCAAGACGCTCGACTCACGCACGGAAGGTTCCGGGTTCGATTCCCGGTGAGAACACAAAAAAATAAAATGTGATTTTTCTCAAGCCCGGGTGCTCTGAGATGTAATTCACCACTGTAATTAGGCCTCCTGGCCTGTTGTGGTGCAAAAAAAATATGTAAAAATGTAAAAAATGTAAATTAAAATATTTTATTATGCTTGACTCTTGTGTGGCTGTGATGTAACACGAGTCTTCATCACTAGACTTGTTATATCTCTCGTATTTTTTTATTTATTTAAACGCCTTTCAGGCTTTGACATGTTTTACATACATATATATACAAATAAAGACAGACATGTATTTTACACAGAAGTAGCAAAAAAATATATAAATGATTTTTAGAAGAAAAAGAAAAATATTAAAAATATCATCTTTACATATTAGTATAAAAGTGGAAATAACAGAAGTGCATTTTTAAATATGAAGACAGATATGCATTTTACACAAAAAAGGAGCAAAAAATAAAAATGAATTAAGAAGAGAAAGAAAAAAAAATCATAACGTATTAGTAGAAAATATATGAGGATACATAATAATACATACAGAGAGAACAGACGTACATTTTTTCGTATAGGTTATATTAAAATAATCTTACAATGAGGAAGTTCAGTGGTTTTTAAAAAAAATATATTTGTTAATAGACTGTTAAACTACGTCAATTTTTTATTTTTTATATTTTTATATATCGTATTATCGGCGCTACGATTTTTCAAAGTTTTGTATTTCTGAAATAACTCCGCGTGTAACGTCAGAGGTTCATTTCCGCTTATTCTCATTCAGTTCTTCCCATTGGTCCAGAAGCGACAAGCGTACCGGAAATCTTCCAAAGCTCTCAGATCATAGGTCGATTCACATGAACCAGTGACGTCATTTAAAGTAGTGCGTTTTTATCAAAATATTTTTTATTACTTTTTCTGTACATTTTCAAGAAACTTTGCCGTAAAATTTAATGCTCTAAATTTTACCCCACGTAAGAAAACATTTTTTGTATCCAATTTCCCGTAGGGCTGAAGTTCCTCATTAGAAGAAGTTAGAAAAATACTAATTTAGAATACATGTATAAGTCAATAAACGGTAAACAATTGAAATCAACATAGTTTTATTTGGGTATTACAATTTGAAGATAGTAAATTGATACACTGCCTCTTAAAATTCAAAAGTGTTTTATTAAATATATCTACGTCATTGGCGTATTCATTTGCAAATGTATAAATTCTCCTTATTGGCGATTGTGCACTGTGCACTGTAGTTTGTTGTAGATACATTTACATAGAATAGTTTATTAAATGATGAAGTTGTACTTTTTGTAATCTTCAAATGGACATTTGGAAAGTAAAATTTGTTTAAATATGTAGGATTTTAATATAAGAGGCATATCCAGAAAGAAAGAGTACTCGATTTTCGAATTAAAAAAAAAATATGTAAAAAAAACTACATTACATTGTTTGTATACAGGATGTTCTTTAAACCCTGTCACACCCAAAACCACGATGATCAGTATGGATAAGAAGACATATTGGCATATAAAAAAAATATATTTAGGTTAAAGAAAATTTTTAAAAATAAAATTTAAAAAAAACATTTTTTTGCTAACTTCTGCAAGAGAGAAGTGAGGGGAGCGCGGCCGTGAGGTTGTCAGCGTATCAGACTCCCCCCCCCCCCCCCTTGCAGAAGTAAGCAACTATTTGCTTTTTTGATATTTTATTAGTTCCAAAAAATATATTTTAATGTGCCAATATGTCTTCTTGCTCATACTGATCATCGTGGTTTCGGATGTGACAGGGTTTAGTGAACACCCTGTATACGTATATGAATAACAATGAAGACAGCCGCGATTTTATATATTTATTCCCGAAGCAATCTGATACACTGGTCTCTACCCCTCGATACAATCCAATTATGGATCTTCACCTTAAATATAGACGTTGTTTCGGAGAACTTAATATGTTCATCCAAGACGTTGAACACTCTTGGAGCTATATATGAAAAGTATCTCCGAGCAAACATCGTAAACATGTAAAAATTAAAAACCAGAATTTCCTCATTGTGTAAAAATCGTGCAACTACAAAAACGGATCGCCCAACGCGCCGCGCCTACTTTCGAAAGAAATGCAATTTTTTAAAATCGTCTGTGTAATCAGTAACATAGTCTATACTTAAAAAATATTACGTTTATGAAGAATTATTATAGATACTGACAGTACGACGAGAATAAATACAAGATAATTATAATGCTTCCCAGCTATGATTTACTGGCGTCATTATCACACGATATGTGCATTATAAATTATAATGTAGAATTGTGTATAATCAACTAGTACAGTTTATGTTTTAAAAATATAAAAAAATGATGTCAAGAACACGCTAAGATTTATTCCCATACATCGAAAATTGTCCCGAAAGGCCGTTTTCGCAATATAGTAAAAGAAAAATGAAAAGCATTTTAGAGAAGGGAATGTGATAGTCTAGGCATTTACAGTGCCTGTGACCTGTCATCGGCTGGTTTAAGTGGCCACTTAAGACACTGTGTAACATTCACCGTTTTACCTGCGTTTAAACATCTACATTTCTTTGATTCTTCCAACTACGGCAAGATTTAAGATTTCATTGGTAGCTCCTTAGATGCGCGGACGCACACGTTCTCTTGTTTTGTCTTCTTACGGGGGATGGTATTCGGATTCTCTGCCTCTGATCACCCAGGGAGTCCCTTTTTATTCAAGGCCGTTCTCCCATTGCAATTATCTTCCGACCTTTATCACAACACGGACTATCTCTTCGTTCTAGTAACGAGATAACCCTTTTAATACCCTTTTATCGCTCTAGTTTTCTTGCCTCCCCTTTCACAGTAGTAGCTGCTCGATTGTGGAATAATCTACCCACTAATGTAAGAGACGCCCCTTCTTTATTTACATTTAAGTCAAGATTGAAATGTCATTATCTAAATATTTAAATTGTTCCTTTATCCTTCTTATTTCCTTCCCATCGCCTCTCCTCTCTTCGTAGTATGGTATTATTTTTTTATATTCACAGTATAGTGTTAATTTTTATATATTTTTATTTTGTTAATCTTTGTTTTTAATTTTTGTATAAAATTGTATGATTCGATATGTCCATGTACTTGAACTTTTCTCAAACTGAACGGTTTGGGTAGGTAGGAAATAAATAAAGAGAAAAAAAAGTTTGTAATTGATTTTTTTTAAATTGGCTAGCTTAATTGATACTAATTGTTTTACTAACTAACATAAGGGACTATTTGATTTTATAAATTGAACGTAGTTATGCAGAAAGCAGCCAGTTTACAATTTTTGAAAAATGATATATTGATGCTATCGGGTGCAGTAAGGTCAATTCTATGTTCTGCTAAAAACAGCCAGACCGCTATCATACAAAAAACTATATTATCACCTTCTGAAAAGGTGTCGATCACAAAAGCAACATTCCTCAATTTGCAGAAAACATCCACAGCACTAGAAAAATCTTACGGTACTTTAAAAATCATTAAAACTGGTCAAATGCATAATAAGATTCTTATTTGTGATATAAAAAATAAAAAAAGTATTCATTGTTCATCGTTTGTTAAAGTTGAAAACATTCCATTGATTCGATTATTCACTCTTTTCACAAAAGTGCTTTTATCTCAGTTTCACTTTTCTATGGCTGGCTGCTTACTGTATAACCACGTTTAATTGAAATATCAGCATTACTTTCTACATTATTATACAATCTTAACATACGTGATAAAGCATTAAAGTTTCATTTGTGTTATATTTTGTCGGCCTCGTGGTGCAGTGGTCAGCGCGTTTGCCTACCATGCAAGAGGTCTCGGGTTCGATTCCCGACATGGTTGACATGAAATATTTATTTAAAAAGGTGTTTTTACAGTAGCATATTTCACAGTCCCTGGACTGGTGCCCGGAGCGTAAGACTGATCATCTTACCTTCATGTAACAAAAATGATCAAGATACACTGCGATTGGTGTACCAATGCAGTGCCCTATGCACCATAAGGTGCGGTAAATGAATGATGATGATGATATTTTCTTTTTTATATTTATTTATCATGTTTTTAAATTATTATTTTTTGAATTTTTTAAGCATCATTTAATGAAAAAAAAACACATGTTAAAAAAAAAGGTCCTGCCTAAACACAGGAATTTTATAGCTGGTCGGGACCTGAGACGAAGATCCTCAGTGCATTTTAAAACTTTGAAATAAATATTGTGTATGAATGTGTGTATATATATGTATGTATATGTGTGTATATATGTATGTATGTGTATATGTATGTACGAAGTATGTATGCTTTATATTTGTGTATTTAATTGTATTTTTACATTTAATGTAAACGTAATTTTTTTTTTTTCTCTTTTCTTCTCTTTTGTTTTTTTTAAATTTTTTTTTCTTCAATATTGTTTTTTATCTATAGGAAAAATATTCGTAAACCAAATTTGCCGCAACAAATCGGTTTCTTAGAACAGGCATTTGCCCATATAGGAACCGATTGCAACATAAGGCGTATTAATATTTCTGGCTTGCCGACCCTTCATACACTGAGCCTACTCCTAGTACTAGCAGAATTTGCCAGAGTGTTTTTTGTGCCATTTTATAACATTGTATGTATAAACTAATAAATAAATAAATAAATAAATAAATGTAACTGTTTAAATTTTATATTTGAAGCACTAACTTTGTGGTTATTCATTATAATAAAATAAATACAACTGTACTGTAATTATATTTTAGAGTTCTGACCACTATATCAGTGGTTTTGTCTATATTTTTATAACTTTTTTTGTCTATATTTTTATAACTTTTTTGTCTCTACTCATATTACTACGTGATGTATATCTTCTTTGTAAATCCTCACTTTGTTATATATATATATATTGATACAAATATCATGATATTTTAGAACCCTGACTTTAGTCGAGTGTGTTCGTAGGCGCTAGGCTAGACACCTTTAAAGTTTGCGATCAGAGCGTGGATTGACTGACGTGTTTTGCTAATAAATCGAATCTAACATCCTTAATATATTTTCAAAATAGAAGACGGAAAAATTACTATCTGCTTGCAAAACATCATCTGACTGAAAGAGTTTCGTGGAAAATCATTTGAATAAATTCTTGACATGTGGTGACAAAGTACATTATTTTTCTTAAATTAAAAAGTTAAAATTGTATTTATATAATCACTTTGTAAAACGCCCTTGAGGTATTATATTACGAAAATGGCGCTATATAAGGTATCCATAATAATAATACACAGCGCGTAAAATAATCACTTAAAACGGCCAATGAAAAGTTGAAAGACCCGTAAATGTCTAGACTGGGAAATCCTTTTCAAATATTTTTTTTTGTTAATTCTTCATAAATTTTGATATGAAATGTAGTATTGTTAAGAGTTTTGTAGGATTTTGGTAGTTGGGGGTCGCAGTTTCTACCCCAGATTGACAGAGAAGACACGAGATAGCTGTTTAATGCGTATTTATTACATGGCGAATAAGATACAGCACTTGGTTGTGTAGCGCGAGCGTAGCGGCGAAGATGTGTTGAAGAGACTGCACTTGAACTAAATGCTGGAACTGTGTGACTTCATCGAGCTGGACTGACTGAACTTGTTGGGCTGACTGACTGGCGTTGCCACGCCCTGACGTCTCTTTATAGGCGACGTTCCTTTGTAGTTCATTTCTTCATGGCAGGGACGATGTGAATGTACTGCAGAACGATGCTCCCGATTTATGTGCAATACTGTTAGAGTTGCATTATAATTTTGTATTGGATTCTATGGAAAATGATGACGTTGCTTTCTTCGGTCATCACACTATTTCTTTATCGATCATAGACTATGAACCATACAGTTCATTTATTTAATTATACAAATACATATATACAGGTTGTTCTTTAAACCCTGTCACATCCGAAACCACGATGATCAGTATGAGCAAGAAGACATATTGGTACATTAAAATATTTTTTTAGAAGAAATAAAATTTTAAAAAATAAAATATTTTTAAAAAACCAATGGTTGCTTACTTCTGCAGGGGAGAAACGAGGGGGAGAGGGAAATCTGACACTACGCCGCGCTCCCTTCACTTCTCCTCTACAGAAGCAAACAACCTTTTGTTTTTTTTAATATTTTAATTTTTAATTTTTATTTGTTCTAAATATTTTTTTTAATATGCTAATATGTCTTCTTGCCCATGTGACAGGGTTTAAAGAACACCCGTATAACAAAAAAAATATAATACATTCCATGTTCGCTCCCTAGTTGGAGCGTATGGTGTCCACGAAGATCCTACAGCATCTCTGTCGGCTGCCAGCTCCTGTGCATCCTCCCAAATCAGAATCGCGTCCCGTGGTTTTGACATGAACTGCCGACGAACAGTCAGCAGTGGACGTCCCGGACGTCGAGAACCTGATGCCTTGTAAAGTAGGCAAGCGTGGTTAAGGCTCTCGGGAGGCATCCGCGGTACATGGCCAAGCCAACCGTTTGGCCTCCGCTTGGTGACAGTTGTCACCGGAGTTTGCGGCGTCCTAGACTTCCATATTCCCTTCTCGAAAATGTTTTCCCTCTCTGCTGAAATAAATTTATGTAAGATTCTTATTTAGAAACTTTGCTGGTCTGTCTTTAAACTGTTTTTTTTTTTTTTATGTTACTTTATCACTGTCGAATATTTGTTTCTTTAAAATAAATACCATAAAACGTTCAAGAAGTGTGCGGTGTGACAACGCTAGGGAGAAAGAAAGGTGATGCGTGGTGGGACGACGAAGTCAAAAAACTCGTTAAAGAAAAGAAGGATGCGTGGATAAATTTGCTTGCTGTAAAAAAGAATACAATTGAATATGAATCGGCTAAACGCGTGTATGGTGAAAGTAAGAAAAAGGTTAAGCAGGGTGTATGTGAACGGAAGAAAAAATTGAAGGATGAAGAAGGAATGAAAATGACACACAATTTCCATGAAAACATTAAAGTTTTCTGGAAAGCTGTGAAAAACTCCAGGAGTAGCAGTGAAAGCGGAGGCATGACAGTTGTTAAAGATAAGGATGGAAAAATGGTGACTAGTGAGAGTGGAATAAAAGAGAGATGGAAGGAATACTTTGAGGAAGTTTATGAATCGCACACTGGTAACTCGGGCGGTGCCGATGTATCGACATTATCCGAGGTGTGTCTGAACGCAAATGATGAGGTAAGTCAGATTAGTATGAAAGAAATTATCAGCGTTGTCAAATGTATGCGGAATGGTAAAGCGCAAGGGTATGACTGTATTGCAGCAGAGTTTATTAAGTCGGGTGGCAAATTAATTCTCACATGGCTACATAAACTTTTTAACTTGTGTCTCAAGGAGGAAAGGACTCCACCTGATTGGAGGAGGGCAGTTGTTATGCCGTTATACAAGGGAAAGGGTTCTAAGGTGGAGTGTGGGAATTACAGAGCTATCAGTCTTCTGAGCGCTGTCGGCAAAATGTATGGAAGAATACTGATAGAAAGAGTAAGAAACGTGACCAAGGAGAAAGTATGGGATGTACAGAGTGGATTTATGAATGGTAGAGGATGTATGGATCAAATATTTGCATTACGCAATATGACAGAAAAGTTTTTGGCGAAAAACCAGAAGCTTTTTTGCGCTTTTGTTGATTTGCAAAAAGCATTTGATCGAGTTGATAGGAAAAAATTATGGATGGTTCTATCGGAGTATGGAGTGAGTGACAACCTTGTCCGCGCTATTGCTTCCTTGTACAAAGATAGTGTAGCGTGTGTAAGGGTAAATGGGTCATTAACTTCCTGGTTTGACATCCCTAAAGGAGTCAAACAGGGATGTGTAATGTCACCGTGGTTATTCAACATATACATGGATAAATGTATGAGAGAATTGAAAAGTATGGATGTGGGAGCGAAAATGAGTAATCTTACTGTCAGTTGCCTTCTGTACGCCGATGACGCAGTCCTCCTAGCTGACAGCGAAGAGGAACTGCAATCCTTGGTTACAAAGGTTTACGAAGTGTGCAAGGAGAGTGATCTGCTAATGAATGTGCAAAAG
This sequence comes from Micrasema longulum, assembly GCF_059751315.1. Taxonomy (NCBI): domain Eukaryota; kingdom Metazoa; phylum Arthropoda; class Insecta; order Trichoptera; family Brachycentridae; genus Micrasema; species Micrasema longulum. The sequence continues at coordinate 149,926 of NW_028278444.1, forward strand.
TCGAACGTCATGGTCTTTGAAAGAAATGTAACTATGACTGAATGTAAGATTGTAGTAAATGGAGATAGTTTGAAACAGGTCGAAGAATTTGTATATCTGGGTAGTATGTTTACTAGAGATGGAAATATGGACAAGGATATTGAAAGGAGGGTTAGTGCCGGTAACAGAGTTAATGGTGCCTTAAAGTCTGTCGTAGCAAATAAGTGTCTATCGCAAGAGGCTAAATTAGCAGTTCATAATGGAGTTCTGGTACCAACCCTAATGTATGGAAGCGAAGCATGGAGTTGGAAAAAAAGGGACGAAAGTAGACTGAATGCTGTTGAAATGCGATCCCTCAGGCGAATGTGCGGAAAAACAATGTATGATAGGTGCCCTAATGTCGAAATTAGAGCAGAATGCAAGGCTGAGTTAAGCATTATCGACAAAATTAAGAAAGGTCTTTTGCGATGGTTCGGTCATGTGGAGCGAATGAATGATGAAAGAACGGCTAAAAAGATTTATGATGCGAATGTGTCTGGTTGTAGAAGTCGAGGAAGGCCGAGAAAGACATGGCATGATCAAGTACAACAAATTCTTGAAAGTGGTCATGTGAAAAGTCGGAATAATCGACGTGCGTGCATGAGAAGATGTATGAATGTGAAGGAAGCAAAGGAAGTGTGCCAGGACAGAGTGGTGTGGCGTTCTATCCTCTCTGCCTACCCCTCTGGGGAAATGGCGTGATGGTTAGTTAGTTAGTTAGTTAGTTAAAACGTTCAATAAAATAATAAAAACAAACGAAACTATACATTTGTGGAGCAGTTTTTTAAATATTGTTTTGGGCGAATGAGACGGTTCATTTTACCCATCTACCCACTATCAATTTTTTTATAGCCTTTTTAAACATTTTCTCGTTACTTATTGTTTTAATGGGCAGTGGAAGTAGGTTATAGATTTTAATTAGCTAATTTATTATTTTTTATTTTAATTAGATTATTTTAATAGTTTGTCAGTACCGAGGTTTGTAAACAAGTATGGCCAAAGAACACTTCTTTATACAATTACTAAAAATTTTAATAAGATTACTAAGACGATTTTAAAAGAAAATATTGACAAAGATTTTAAGAAAAAAATTATTAAATGGTTAATTTGTAACAGAGCTTTATATTGATTATCATTTAATGTCATCTATTTTAATTTTTATAGATAAATTTTGTGTGAAAATTAGGTATGCTTTTAGTTCTTAATAATGTTTATATTACTTTTTAAATTTATATAATTTCTCTAACGTTTCTCTTTGTAAAGGAAAAATAAGAAACCTGCTGACAAGCCGGTTTTGCGGTTTAGTGGGTTTCATTATTTTTCCTTTTATATTTTTTGTACATGTTTTTACCTTCTTTAATAAAACATTTAAAAAAAAAATTGCATAATACTCAAAATATCTTTGTCCGAAAGTGGTATTGGTATGTATTTGTTTAAGTTGTCTTTGTGTTAAGGTTCTAGTGATTGTATTATTTTTAGATGTTGTATTGCTGGGGTTATGTCTTTCATTTGATTAAGAGTAGTTTATTTATTGTGGATAACTTATATAGCGCCATTTTCGTAATAAAATACCTCAAGTTATTGAATCTGTAAGCGAGTATTGTTTAAGCGTATAATTGCTTAGGTGTCATAAGTTGGAATATTTCTTCAGTAGATGTCTGTATCGGGACTCTTAAGTATTATTACCTATTATAAATCTATGCAATATCTCGCAGCAGTCTCCTGCAATGGTCTCTTACCTTCTTTTTCTCTTCTGTTTCGACCAGTTCTTAAGATGTTTTGAACTATATAATTCAATAAATAAAAAAACTCTATCTCGTGTAGTATATAAAAGAATATACGCTTTTGTGTGAGAAATATAAAATAGTCTATAATTATATAGAAAATTGGCGAACAGATAAAAACAGAGGACAAGAAAAATACACAGAACATAACACTATCTGCTCCATTTTAATCATTTATTTTCTTATCTCAATGGCCAGTAATTACAACATACATAATGACACGATGTGTTTTTTAAATTAATTTTTATTTTTTAAAAGACTCAGACAATTTAAAAAATATTATTTTATGAGTCGTATTATCAGCGCTGCGATTTATTTAAAATTTGGATTTTGATATTCCTCCGCGTGTGACGTCACAAGTTCTCTTCGGTGAGTCCTGTCGATCGGTGACTTGGCTTCCCGCGAACCGGAAATCTATCACAACTATCACAGTATTGATGTAGACATTTGTAACTGCACATTGCATTTGTACAGAAAAATTCTTCATGGAGTTGATTATTTGGGATAGTTGCTGAATGTGCATCTCGAGTGGTTTGTGCTATGTATATGTCCGCATGTAATGTATATGTTTGTATATGTGCGTTCATGTGTGTGTGTGTGTGGATGGCTCGTGGTGTGCATTCGGTATTTTTATTTATTACCAATGATAACCTCCATGGAAAACCCAAATGTTAACAATTATTCTTTTGTCACTTAAGTTTTTAATTTATTTAATTTTTTGTCACATTTAATTTTTAAATCTTTCGCATAATTTATGAAAACTTGATTGGTCTTTTTATGTTGGAAAATTGTTGTTTTTAATACTTTTTAAGTATGCCTGTATGTTTTCTGGAATTTAAAAATTAAATAAAACACTATATCATTGATTGATTCTCGGAAAAACTAGTGATGTTGTGCAAAGTATTTCGTTTTTATTAACATTTTTTTTCATACATTTTCAAGAAAAACTTTTTTATATCTAATTTCCCGCAGAACTGAATCCCCTCGTTATAATTTTAATCCTCATTTAGAAAATATCACACTCAACATTTTAAAAATCACTATTTAAATTGCGTCACAACAAAAAATTAATACCTTCTAAATAAAATACAAATAAATGCAGCATTGAGAACACTCAGACATCGGGAAATATTTAAACTGCCTTTGTTTTCAAATAATGCTACATACCACACACCTATGGCCCGCATGTGTCGGGAATATAATATATTTTGTTGATTTGCAAAAAGCATTTGATCGAGTTGATAGGAAAAAATTATGGATGGTTCTATCGGAGTATGGAGTGAGTGACAACCTTGTCCGCGCTATTGCTTCCTTGTACAAAGATAGTGTAGCGTGTGTAAGGGTAAATGGGTCATTAACTTCCTGGTTTGACATCCCTAAAGGAGTCAAACAGGGATGTGTAATGTCACCGTGGTTATTCAACATATACATGGATAAATGTATGAGAGAATTGAAAAGTATGGATGTGGGAGCGAAAATGAGTAATCTTACTGTCAGTTGCCTTCTGTACGCCGATGACGCAGTCCTCCTAGCTGACAGCGAAGAGGAACTGCAATCCTTGGTTACAAAGGTTTACGAAGTGTGCAAGGAGAGTGATTTGCTAATGAATGTGCAAAAGTCGAACGTCATGGTCTTTGAAAGAAATGTAACTATGACTGAATGTAAGATTGTAGTAAATGGAGATAGTTTGAAACAGGTCGAAGAATTTGTATATCTGGGTAGTATGTTTACTAGAGATGGAAATATGGACAAGGATATTGAAAGGAGGGTTAGTGCCGGTAACAGAGTTAATGGTGCCTTAAAGTCTGTCGTAGCAAATAAGTGTCTATCGCAAGAGGCTAAATTAGCAGTTCATAATGGAGTTCTGGTACCAACCCTAATGTATGGAAGCGAAGCATGGAGTTGGAAAAAAAGGGACGAAAGTAGACTGAATGCTGTTGAAATGCGATCCCTCAGGCGAATGTGCGGAAAAACAATGTATGATAGGTGCCCTAATGTCGAAATTAGAGCAGAATGCAAGGCTGAGTTAAGCATTATCGACAAAATTAAGAAAGGTCTTTTGCGATGGTTCGGTCATGTGGAGCGAATGAATGATGAAAGAACGGCTAAAAAGATTTATGATGCGAATGTGTCTGGTTGTAGAAGTCGAGGAAGGCCGAGAAAGACATGGCATGATCAAGTACAACAAATTCTTGAAAGTGGTCATGTGAAAAGTCGGAATAATCGACGTGCGTGCATGAGAAGATGTATGAATGTGAAGGAAGCAAAGGAAGTGTGCCAGGACAGAGTGGTGTGGCGTTCTATCCTCTCTGCCTACCCCTCTGGGGAAATGGCGTGATGGTTAGTTAGTTAGTTAGTTAGTTATATTTTTATTATAAACCTTATTATGTTTAAAATTTGATTTACTTTTTATATTAATTTTTAAAGTTCTCGTATACTTTTTATTTCAAACTTTTGTTTTATTTAAACTTTTTTTTTAAAAAATATTTTGTTATATAATTTTTAGGCTTGATTATTGTTCCTTAGTTTTGAGTGCAAATATGTAGTTTAAAAAATATCAAACCTTGTATGTTTATATTATAAATTTGTAAAAGGCAATTATGCCGTGTATGTTAATAAATAAATAAATATACTGCGGAAACAATAAAATTGTCATTTTTCATGATACTCTCTCAGCTTTTGCGAATAATCTCTTAGGAATAAATCTTATTCAATAAGTACACACGTACAACTTATTTTTTATTGCATTGTATCCTGTATAAACAAAAATATTAAAAAATATGTATTACAACTTAACGTATAAATCTATTTTGTGTAATTCTATAATTGAAGATATATATGCATGTTAAATTATTTCGACGAATACTTTAAATTGTATGTTTTCTAGTATGTATATTTGTTGAATTACCTAATAAAATAAAATAAAATACGAAATAGGAATATCAAATTCACATTTTTTCGGGTGCTCCAATGAATTAAAAAATGTGCAAAACCATACAATCTAAGTATCACGCAATATTTTTCATATTGTGTTAGTGAAAAAAGCATGAAAACAATACATACAATAAAAAATTGAATATTTAAAGTTGAAATTGCCAAAAACAATATGTCTCTTGTGTTTGGCAAGCAAACCAAATAATATAAAGAAGAAACCAAATGCATAAGAAATAAACAAAAAAATGAGAAAATATAACAAATTAAAAAAACAACATTGTATTTATTTATACTTTTACATTGTTTGTATTCTTTTTTTATACAGAATAATGTTCCCTCCCTCATTGGGGTGTCCCGTGCCGAGGGAAACATTTTACAAAATGTGAAACATGCCTAAGATTAGCTATTTAACAAAGTTAACATAATAATAACAATAAAAAAAACGTAATTAATCCATTGAACCTAAGTATCATTAACATAATAAGGTAAACGGCTGTAATACTGACCGTGCCCGTATTACTGATCTATTTCAACAAAAACAAAGATAATAGGAAAAAGCAAAAAAAAAACACATTTATGAATATTGGCAACACTAGAACACAGCATCTGTTAATTGTTCACACTTGTTCTATGGTTGACATTCGAATTTTTCTGTTTAAAAAATCAGTTAGAGTTTGGACACCCGGTGACTAACAGCAGTACACAGGAAATCCTTACGAGGTAAGCCTAATTTTCAAAGTTTACTTTAAACCATATATTTTCTGTATTCAATTGTTATTCAGTTATATTTCTATTCAGTCAGTAGGATTTGACTCTTGATATTTCATAAAACAAAGTATTTGTAAGATATTTTTACTATTTGTATCATAAATTTTAAAAATAAAAGTGGTCAGTATTACATCCAACCATTTTTTTGACTGTTTCTTTTACTGACCTAAGCAGTCAGTATTGCATCCGGCTGATATTTTAGTCGTTTTCTTTACTGACCTATGGGTCAGTAATAAGTTCAGTGAGAATATTTCAAAAATTTAAATTAGTTTGATTGAAACAAAATTAAAAACACATTTTTTGTGTGATTTGTAGAGCACAAAGAATTTTGAATTAGGAAATGTAGTTCTGACTTATATATTTTTGCTTTATTTTAATCTTATAAATGAGTAAAGTTAGTGGTCAGTAATAGAAACAAATTTCGGTCAGTATTACATTTTATAATCTGATGTCAGTATTACATATTATGTCAGTAAATAAGTTCTGTGCCGAGACATATTTTTACATATTTATTTTGATTTAAAATAAAATTAACAAAGTTATTTCCAATGTAATATTTAAATACGCATTTTTTAAATAACGGAACATAAAACTTAAATTTTACTTGTAAATTGATCCAATATCTGACTACCAAACACTATTGTATACGATGTATAAATAACACAAGATAAAATTAAGTAAAACTGGATTTCAAAACATACGTTTTAAGCTACTTTAGATGGAATTTTTGAAAATATAAATTTCATAAACCTTTTGTTTTAGATATGATGGCGCCTAAAAGAATGCAGTATAGTGAACAGTCAGTGAAAGATGCGTTGTTAGCTGTGGAAAAAGGAATGACAATATACAAGGCCAGCAATTTGTATAAAATCCCAAAAACAACATTGTTATACAAGAAAAAGGGCAAGTATCCTGTAGAAAGAATAGTTGGACATCCTACAATTCTAACTAATCACGAAGAACGTCAGATAGTCGATTGGATAATATTTATTGGAGAAAGGGGATTTCCGGCGACCAAAGACCAGTTACTTGACAGTGTTCAATTACTATTATTGAAATTAAAACGCGAAAATCCCTTCAAAGACGGAAAACCTGGCAGGCGTTGGTACGAAGGATTTTTAAAAAGACACCCTGGCATTTCGCAAAGAGTGTCACAAAATTTAATTAGAGCAAGGGCGAACGTAAGCGAAAAAAATTTAAGGCAATGGTTTTCTACTGTTAAGAACTATATCGATGAAAATGATTACACAGATGTTTTGAATGACCCAAAACGCATTTATAATTGTGACGAAACTGCTTTTTTTTTAAGTCCGAAGGAGTCGTCTGTCATAGTGAAAAAAGGTTCGAAATCTGTTTATAATTTTATACACAACGATGAAAAAGAATGTCTTACTACACTTGTGATGGCTAATGCAGCAGGAGACCTCCCCCCCCCAATGATAATTTATAAATATAAAAGAATACCACTTTCGCTAGCCAGAAAAATGCCACATGGTTGGGGAATGGGCAGATCTGATTCCGGGTGGATGACTGGAGAAGTGTTTTATGAATATATAGGAAACGTTTTTTTTCCATGGCTCAAAAAGAACCAGATAGTATTTCCTATAATTTTATATGTTGACGGGCATTCGTCGCACATGACTTTGGCGCTCAGTGAGTTTTGTAAGGATAATAAAATTATATTGATTGCTTTGTACCCAAACGCAACTCATATATTGCAGCCCCTCGATGTAGCCCTATTCCGTCCAGTCAAATTAGAATGGAAAAAGAGAGTTCACCAATGGAAAATTGATAATGAGGGTAAAAAGCTTATGAGAGAAGATTTTGCCCCTTTATTAAAAACTGTATTAGAAACAGCTGGTAATATGAATACTCTTCAAAATGGATTTAGGACTTGTGGGTTGTATCCATTTTCCCCAGAAGGAGTCAACTATAGAAAACTTGATTTTAAAAAAGCGCGTCCTTGCACGTCAACACCATCATCGTCTTGTCCTAAGCACGTCGTTACTTCTCAAAATCTGTTGAAAATTCCTAACAACAAATACAACGCCGTATTTCTACGTTTATTTGAAAATTTACTGACAAACAACCAAATTGATGCATTTAATGATCAAACAAATGATACATGGAATGGTCCAAAGGAAGACGAAAATTTGTTCTACATTTGGAAAATTACGAAGAATTTAGTCAATGAAAATATCGGATTGGTCACAGGGAATAATGACGAATGTCATTTAGGGTATGAAACTTTCGTTAACAACGATACGTTGAATGAGTCTCTCATAGCGTTTGACGATAGTTTTTGGTCAACAACAGGTGATGAATCTGAAATTATGACAATGGTGGTAAAAGATAGTGAACTAATTCCCGAGAAAAACAGTGAACCAATGTCCGTTTCTCTTACCGCAAATTTAGATCGAGAACTCCTAGAACAAGCGGGCACAAGCGATACTAATCTCAATGAAGCGACGCCTTGTAAAACTCCTAATTCTAAAACAATTATTAATGCTCTTACGCCCTTTAAGCAGTGTCTGTTTTGGCCAGAAGATAAAGTGGTAGAGAAAAAGAAAATTACAAAAAGAATTCCAACTGTCATTGTTTCATCAAACGATTATATTAACTACCAGCAAAAGGTCAAAGATGACAAAATGAAAAAAGATGAAGAAAAATTGGAAAGGAAAAGATTAAAAGAGGAGAAAAAAAATGTGGTGCTTGAGAAGAAACAAGGAAAGATAAAAAAAACAGAAGTGCAACGGAGTTGTTTAAATGACTTTGGCGGTTATAAATTGAATGAGTATGTAATTGTAAAGTTTGAAGAAGAATATTTTCCAGGGATTGTGGTGAAGAGCAAAGATAATGGTTCCGCCTTAGTCAGAGTAATGGTTATGAGTGGCCAGAATTGGAGGTGGCCAGAAAAAGAGGATACTATATGGTATTCTTCTGAAGAAATTATAAAAACAATTCCAGAACCGGAATTGCTGAATGCGAGGGGAATTTACTCCATCCCTGATATAACAATATTACGCTGTTCATCTGATAAGTAAATCAATATTTTAGGTATTTCTTTTAGTAAAAATTATTTTACTATTTTTTTTAGTTACCTCTATGATTATTAATTGATATTTTTCTTATGTGTTGTTAGATTTATTATCAAATATATTGAATAAATAAATCAAAATCTTTTATTTCACTCCCGGTCAGTAATAGGATCACCATAGGTCAGTATTAGAGTGAAATCCATTTTCAGTATGTCAGTAATGAATACAAAATCTGGATATGTTTAATATTTTTTTTTAATTTAAATTGCTTGATTTTTTACTTTTATTTTTTTAACGTATTGAAGTAAATTCATCAATTTTAGAAATAGACAAAATTATATAGTTTCAATTACCAGGTATTTAAAAACAAAAAATGAATAAAAATGTCTGTCAGATTAAGACACGAAATGGGTCAGTATTATAGCCGTTTACCTTAAACAATAAAAAAATAAAATAATCATAAAAAACATAACCAATTCATATAGACCAATGGAACAAATTTCATAAACAGTACACATATTTTACCTATTTGGCTTGATCTACTCATCGATCCGTGCGCAACCCACCTCCACTATCCATTTCTTAATAGCAATTTTATATTGTGAGAACTTACTAATTGTCCTTATGGATAATGGAAGTAGATTGTACACTTTAACCGAGTAGTAGGCTAATCCTCTTTGACCGAAGGTTGTATTTATTTTTTTGCAGCATCAGGGTGGAGTATCTAGTAATCAATGTACACAGGCACACATTACATGCATTTTATTTTCTATATACAGTTAGTATTAATTATGTAAGGAATGTTTTCTTTAATAAATTTATCCTTCAATTTTTCGTAATTTATTTCATCCCGTAGATTTCGTGTTAAATAATTGAAAAGCTTCCTTCCTACATATGTATAGTGATGTTTGGCCGTAGTAGTTTTAATTCTCTGTAGAGCGAGGCATCCTGTTCTACACCTTCCCGCAATTATTCATTCGATGTGTATCAGTTAAATTTTAAACGGTTTTGAAATTTAACATACTTTTAAAAAAAAATACAATTTAAATCATTTCTTCATTTGTATTTCAACAAAAAGGTTTCTAACTTTTTACTAAGCTCTTTATTGTACCATTTTTAATACAATTACAAGTTTTAAACAATTATTTTTTTATACTTACGCACCCACACACACGCACCCTCTCCCTCATTCATTCCCACACGCACATGTATCCTCTCCCTGATTCATTCACGCATACACATATTCACATACACATGAATACAAACGTCACACAAATACAATTACTAAACTTCTTTTCTTATATATTATGTGTCCTTATATTTACAGTGGATTTTTTTAATTGGCTTTAGCATTGTTAAGATTTTTCTACTTATTTTGTTTATGTAATAGCTGTAAAATTTCCAAATAAAATAAAATAAATAAATAAAATAAATACGGTCCGATGGGAGGCTCTCCTTATGTACCGGGGTACGTTTTCTAGTACGAAGTTAAAATTTATCTTCAATTTTATCTACCGAGTAAAATTAAGTTTTCTGTATAAAAAATATAATATGTTTACAATTTTTTTTTCTAAACACATTCAATTACCGGTTACCGACAAAGATACTTTGAATTTTCATACAAATATACACACTTTTGTACATAAATATCGATATTAGTTTATACCGTTTCAGTATATATATACCAATGAAGATAGCCGTTCACAATCGCGGCCCAGGGCCAAAATGTAAACATATTCTATTTTTCATACAAAAAAAAATAATTTAACTTTGTAGATAATTTGTCAGAAGCCATTTGGAATACGCCTCTCAGATATGGAATCCCCAGTATGCCATATATATAAGTAGAATAGAAAATATTCAGAACAAATTTATAAAGTACCCTTAATACAAAACCGGTATTTCTTATGTATCTACTCTCACTGCCTCCACCTTCCATGGAATCATTTCTCTACAATACCGCAGAGTCTGTGCGGACCAACTACTGCTTTACAAAATTATGACAGGAATGGTTGACTGTACAGAGCTGCTTGGTTTAATAACAATATATGTGCCAGCCAGGATTTGTAGACGGTACCGCCTGTTTCATGTACCAATAAGTAAAACATCGTATGTTAAAAATGCTTTTTTTCGTAGGACTTTTTCAATGTACAATACAAAATTTAAAAATATAGATTATACAAACATCACTCTGTCAGATTTAAAATTTACACTAAAAATGTATAATGTAACTTAGTAGACATTATAATAATAAATATGTACATCTCCCCTCCCCTCCTTATTGTTATTGTTATTGTGGATAACTTATATAGCGCCATTTTCGTAATAAAATACCTCAAGGGCGCTTTACATGGTGATTCTATTGTTAAGTTAATTTAATTGAAGCTTTTAAATTTGTAATTTAATTAAAATAATTTATTTTGTTGTCACGTGCTACGGATTTATTCAAATGATTTAGAGAACAAGTGGGTTTATCTTATTACTTATCCTCTCTTCAAGCATTTTTGTCCTTATTCCGCCCAATTTACAGTAACTTAATTTTCTTAAAATTAATATTTAAAAAATCTTTGATTATTGAGTACATGAAAATAACATTTTTATATGTATAAATTGTATATATTTATTTGATATGTAATATATTTTCTTTACTAACTTTGTATACTATGTGGAAATCTGTTATTAGTTCTGAGTTTATACACTATATCTGTTTGTTTACCTAAAATATGTATGTAGAACTGTTGATTTCCCTAATAAAATAAAATAAAATAAAATAAACTAGATATATTCCAAACGTTCTCGCGGCCGTATTATATCGCGTATTTACAGACTAAATACACGAGAAAAAATATTTCATTTGGTGTACTAATGTAGTGCCCTATGCACCATTAGGTGCGGAAAAGGTTTTTTTTGCACCACAACAGGCCAGGAGACTTATTACAGGAGACAATTACAGCGGTGAATAACATCACAGAACACCCAGGCTTGAGAAAAATCACATTTTTAATTTTTGTGTTCTCACCGGGAATCGAACCCGGAACCTTCCGTGCGTGAGTCAAGCGTCTTGACCACTACACCACGGAGGCCGCCGATTATGATGATGATATTCAATTTACCGCAATTTGCATCTTTTAAAATTTTTGCGTGATTTTTAAATATATAAAAGTTACCACCATTTTTTTTTTTAATAATACAAGAGGTCAACCATCTCAGTAGTACGTAACGCTCCGAGAGGTCAATCATCTCAATAGTGAGCGCTATAAAATATCAACAAACTTAGTACCTATTTATACTTTGAGAGGTCATTTCGATAGTAGCATTTCTAAGTCAGCCGTATCTATCCAATCCTTACATCTCAATAAAGACAAATACGTACTCCAAGAGGTCGACCACGCTTACCTCGCAACCTATGCCGAGAGGTCAATAATTCCGAAATATTGATTGGCTCCACGAGCGGTTCGTCTCATCCAAAGTCTCAAAATTAGTCTTAGAGGCCAACCATCTCAGTATTAGAACTCCAAAAGGTCAACCATCTATATATTAGCATCGGGCTGTTTCACGTTCCACCCTAGTGTAGTAACAAACACGAAGCCTGACCAAGATTGTAGTACGCAGGTAGTAATTTGGCAAAATCCTTGACCGGTTAAATGCTCCATCTTAATTACGATAAAATTCTGTCAGAATATTCACGCGATCAAGATCCGGGGAATATAAAAGCCGTAAAAAATAAAATGAGAAAATTGATTGCGTCCGGGCAGACGAAGAATACAGTTATGTGTGTAAAAAATAGAATCAGAAACCTGGACGAGCGTTTTGACTCGATGACTTCTCAGGTAAAAATCCTGAAAAAGGAAAATCGAGTGGAGATCAGGTCTGAAAGGGGTATTATTAAAATTCGTTCCAACAGAGAGAAAATATTTTTGAGAAGGGAATATGGAAGTCTTAACATTTACAGGGCTTATAAACTATCACTGGCTGGTTAAAGTGGCCACTTTACACACTGTGTAACATTCACCGTAATGCCTAGACTTCCATATTTCCTTCTCATAAATGTTTTTCCTCTCTGTTGCGACAAATTTAGATCTGAATAACTCCCTAGGGAGGAAACCCAGCCTGTCTGCAAACATTTGGACAGTGTGTAAAGTAGCCGCTTAAACCAGCCAATGACGACAGGTCATAAGCCCTGTAAATGCCTAGACTACCATATTCTTATATATATAAATTATGGGTGTTTGTTAAAAAGCATTACTTGAAAACAAAGGCATTTTAAATATTATTATTATTATGGATAACTTATATAGCGCCATTTTCGTAATAAAATACCTCAAGGGCGCTTTACATAGTGATTCTATTGTTAAATTAATTTAATTGAAGCTTTTAAATTTGTAATTTGATTAAAACAATTTATTTTGTTATGTCCCAATGTCTGAGTGTTGTTCTCCATCCCACATTTATTTGAATTTTATCCATTTTTTTTTATTTATCAACAATATTTTGAGTTTGTCCAAATCATTGTAGACAAGAACTGGACATAACTTCCTAGTGGGTTGAATCCAGTTCTTGAATCAAAATATTTTATTAATATTGCTATTACTACCATCACGTCATTTCCCCGTAGGGATAGGCAGAGATAATACAAAGGGCATACATTCCTAGCTTCCTCCACATTCATATATGCCCTTCGGTTCTGTCTGCTTTTTTTTATATTTTTTTTATTTAAATCTTAAAGTAGGGCACACATATCATACATATTGTTATGTGTGTTCTAATAATAACATTGCAAATATATTTAATTTATAAATTGTTTATCACATATGTCTTGACCATTATTTTAAATTTTGATATGTTTTTTTCTTCATAAATATTTTTTTCCATTTCGTAATACTTTTTAATTGCTTTAAATAAAATTGAATTTTGTGACTTTGCCTTTTTCCTAAATGGAAGTCTAATTTTGTTCTTTTCTCTAGTATTGTGATCGTGTTCATGCTGGTTCCGATCAATTTTTTTCCAAAATTCTGTTTTTTTATTAGAGTTTATAATTTTATGAACAAATATCATTGTATTGTAAAATATTCTTTGTTTATATGTTAATAATTTCATTTCATTTACCATCGACTTTACCTTCGTATATCTGTTTTTTTTTAAATGACCAGACTTAAGATTTTGGTTTATCTGATCATGCCACGTCTTCCTTGGTCGTCCTCGTCTCACGTTGCCGTTCATTTTCGCCATATATACTTGTTTTACCATTCTTTCGTCGTCCATTCGTTCTACGTGACCAAACCATCTCAGAGACCCTTTCTTAACATTATCAATTATACTTGACTCAGATTTACACTCTCGCCTGATTTCATCATTCGTAACCCTGTCATACATTGATTTTCCAGACATTTTTATACGTCTTTATATTGTTTTTTTTTTAATTTATGTTGATTATATATTCATCTTCTTTTTTTTATACCAACTTTAATTTTAAATACTGTTCTATCTTTTATTGCTTTATATTGTATTTTTAATTTTACGTTGTTTATACACATGTTTTATATAACTACCATGTATGTAAAAGCCTTATGGGTATAAAAAAATAATAAAATAAAATAATATTAAACAAAATATTCTATATAAATAAATATAAATATGTTAAATAATTTTTAAAATACGGTAAAGGTACCTAGGTAATATCATTCTGACATTCTTTCTTTAAAAAAAACAAATCGGTTCAGTTTTGGGGTGCGGAAAACGGGAAAACGAAACCTCGATTTTAGTTAGGCATAATCAGTCCGACGTGCAGTTGTCTTTTTCGCACAATATCGGGGACGCATTTGCAAGAGAGTGACAGAAAAACTATATTCAAATTCATCAAATTTCTCTGGCACCGCATTTCCTCTTAAGAAATCTGTCCTTACCCCCCCCCCCCCGCCATTTTATGTCTGCGACCCACCCCCGAACAAGTCATGCTGGTCCTGAGGGGCGGGGTAGCCAGTTTTTTTACTCGTAAAAGGGTCGCGTAATAAAGTTTTAAAAACACTGAACTAAAGCAATATTACCATATTTCAAGCTAGTCCAAATTCACACCCTGGGAAGGCATAAGGTCATAAGCCCTGTAAATGCCTAGACTTCCACATTTCACTATCTAAAATGTTCTCCACCTGTGATGAAATTTTGAAAACTTTATTTATTTATTTATTCATTCATAATTACACTCGTTTAAATATTAATGAACTTATTACGGCTTTTTAGGCTGTGCCCGTTGTTTATTATTATATAATAATTAAGTGAAATCCAGCCTTTTGTCAACAAACATTTAGACAAACACAAAGTGTTGTATTTAAACTAACAGATCCAAGAAAAAGTATTAAAAAAATTAAATAGTCTTCAGGCGTTCGTATATGAAATAATTAAATCAGATAAATATTTTTAAAACGATCAAGGTTTTATCTCTTTAACTTCATCAAAATCAACAAATGGAAGAACTGAAGAAATATGTATGTCCAAACATAGGCAAAATGGTGAATGTTACACAGCGCGTAATGTGGCCACTGAAACCAGCCAATGGCAGGTCATATACCCTGTAAATGCCTAGACTCTTCTATAAAATGTTATTTATCTTGTTAAAGTTATATTAATTATTTAAAGTATTTGTTATAATAATTATTAAAAGGATATTTACAGTCTCCAAAAATTTACATACCCAAAATAAAGTAAGTACCTATCTATTATATGGTTACGATTTTTTAAGTTTACGACCGCGTGTCTCCGTGTTTTTTAGTCCTTATGATAAATTACGTGTGAGTCATAACAGCAACATTTTTGCAAGATTTACGAATCATAAGGACGACAAAAAATTATAGAAACCAGTCCATATAAACATATTTATCACATAAAAGCGACGTTTTATTTAACAAGCGAAATTAACTCATAGTTATAAACAAAATAATTGGACGAAAGTGAGTATAAACACACGGGCGAAAAGATCAGTGACATTTATAAGAAAAAATGACATAAGTAATCTTGAACTATGCGTTTTTTTGTTATCTTTAATGGGACGATGTCAATGTTATCATTGACTATATTCTTATTTATGTTTATCGTAAGTTTATTATGCTAATACGAGCGTATAATACGCCTCTGTGGTGTGAACACAACCCTCCCACGATTTTTTTATCACTCGCAAAACAGTATTCAGAGACGTCTGGTGAAAATGTGACAAGAATAAACAATTAACTACCTTATTATGAGGACTCTGAGTTATCTCCCGGTGAAGTTAATCCATTGGGCACGTTTTTGCACAAACAATTCACACAAAACCAGACTTTACACGGTTTATTAGAAGGCAGTAAACGCCAAATTCGAGGAAAAGCGACCGGTCGAAACACACAACAAAAGCTACTGAATAGTTCTGAAAGCGGCCGTTCCTAGTAAATTTAAGTGGCGCTAATTCGTACAACAGTACTTACCTCGCGGACTTTTTATGTAATAGAGGAAGCTGAGTTAACCATTATTAGTTTGAAATTCTGCCGAATTATTAAAAAAACTCTCATAAAAGTTTTGAAACGATAATAAAAGACATAGAAAAGAGAATTTAAATATTTCAACCAAATATGAAAGATATGGTTTTAAATATCATATGTTATTATTACGGCATACGTTAAATTTTATACGTGTATTAGTTTATGATTGAAAATAACAAATAAAATAAACTATTTACCCATTCGCAGAAAGGAATCCTGATATTTCAAGGTTTTTGTAAGATTCAAAGGTGAAGTAGTACCTAAAAGTAGTGAAAATAAGAAAGACTCGTATAAAAGCAAAAATAATGCATAGTTGTGACTTATATGAGAAAACAGAAAAAAACACTAGCAATCTGAGTAAAATGTTAAAAATACAAAAACACTAATTACAACAAGGTTTTTATTATAAGATTATCCTACACTTCTATTTAAAATCACCTCTTATCACTTAAAAATAATTATATTTATATTTTGTGAAACATGTATAATTTCATAATGTGTGTACTTCATGCACAATTAAATTAAAGGTTTAATTAATTTATTTTATTTGGCCTCCCTTGTCCTACGTTTTCAGTCGTGTTTATAAATCATCCCTTTTTATCAATATGTTTTCTGATTCTTTAATATTTTTGTAACTCTTATAAATATATATTTAATTTAGCAAGTTATTTCATAAGCTGTTTAGCTAACGTCACATTTAACACTTTAAGTACCGGCCAAATACACATAGAACTTACCCTGTGCCCGGCCCATTTTTGTGAAATTTTATTTTGTGAAGGGTTTTTTAAAAGTGTCATAATTATGAAAATGCTCGGTTAAAGCAATTAAAACTTAACATGTTTATTTTAAACAATTTAAGTTATTTTTGTATGATAGTGTTGCCAACTGCCTTTATGGAGAGCCACATTGCGCATCGCACATTTACAGGGCCTCACTCCTTTTTTTGTGCTTTGTATCTCGGCGCCGTGTAAACACGAGATTATAATAACCATGCGTTGTGTCCCGGTCCCGTGTTTTCTCGCGGTTTACCAGCAACGAAAAAGTACTAATAAAAGTCACTAGATGTCAATAAAATGCACTTTTTTTAGACAGTAGGTAAATCACGTGAAAACACGGGACCGGGATGCAACGCATGGTTATATAATCACGTGTTTACACGGCTCCGGGATACAAAGCGTTAATACAAAGTTATTTCAAAAATATATTAAAAAAATTTCATTAAATATTTTAAGGCTTTCTATTTCCTTTTAATCGTTTGAGATTCGGATATCACCCTGCATTATCTGCACATTCAACGAAATTTTCGCATTTGCCTTCATCAAACTCCAAGATATAAATAACTTTCATTACTTGTATTCATTTTTATATTTTACTTACATTTAAAGTATACTGCTTTTTGCCAAAATATGCTGACCGCGTGTTAGTAAGCATGTTTTACTAGTATCCTTTTCAATAATAAATCATTCTTAACTGTTGACTTTTTTTACGTACATTTTTTGTTTCAAATATCGGGAGATAAAAAATAACCAGGAAAAGGACAATAGACCATGTTTACATAAAACACCCACTATTCGATTATTGGCCACCGTTTTCGTTATCTTGTTAACCATATTATATTAAGGAATGCTTTCTTCGTCTAGTTTGTTACAGTTTACTTTTTGTGCTGTTGCATGTTTACTAAACTTGCCAAACTTACTCGTTCTTTGCTTGATATATTATTTTTGTTTTTTTTCAGAACTTTTTTAAATCATTTTTTTTTTATTTTATTTTTTTTATTAATATACACGGCATAATTGCCTTTTACAAATTTATAATATAAACATACAAGGTTTGATATTTTTTAAACTACATATTTGCACTCAAAACTAAGGAACAATAATCAAGCCTAAAAATTATATAACATAATATTTTTAAAAAAAAAAAGTTTAAATGAAACAAAAGTTTGAAATAAAAAGTATACGAGAACTTTAAAAATTAATATAAAAAGTAAATCAAATTTTTAACAAAATAAGGTTTATAATAAAAATATATATAAAAAAAATAAAAAAAACAGAAAATCATATATGAAGTAACTACATTAAATATGATTACTGCTCATCTTTGAAAAAGTTTATAAGGTTTGTTCTATAAGAACAATACCCCACATTAAATATATCCGATATGTGGGAACAACTATTGCCGAGTTCATGAAGTCGGCTTAATACGGCATTACAATTATATACTGTGCGTGAGTTGTTACTACAAAACGGTGGCACCCGCCTAGTTATCCAGGCACCCTGAAGTTGACGAGTGACAAAAGTTCTGGGCAATCCCATATAGAATGCACAATTTTATACAAATTTAACAGGTCTATAATTTTTCTTCCATCGTTAAGTTTAAGAAAATTTAATGTTTTTAATAAAAAAATCGTAATTTAAAAATTCATGACTAATTCCAAGTTTAAAATTTATGTATCTTAAGAATTTTTTTTGGACCCTTTCCAGAGAATTTTGATGACAATTGTAGTAAGGAGTCCAAATTGTCGAGTTGTACTCTAACTGACTTCTCACTCAAGAAGTATACATCAACTTCAAAGTGCCTATGTTTTTAAATTCATTAGTCACACGTAACACGAATCCCAACATTTTCAGAGATTTACTAGTTATGTTGTTAATGTGACTAATGAAGGATAATTTTTGGTCGAAAATGACGCCTAAGTCGCGCACCTCAGAAGTTGAGATTAATTGAGTATTTCCCATCAGATAATCGAATAATATGGGATTTTTTATTCTAAAAAATCTCATTACCTGGCATTTTTTAATATTCAATTGCAGTTTATTAGCAGAGCACCACTGAAACATTTTATCTAAATTACGCTGCAGAATATTACAATCATTTACAGTATTGATTATTTTAAAAATCTTCATGTCATCGGCAAACAGCAATATCTCCACATCATCAAATACATCCATTACATCATTAACAAAGATGATGAAAAGTATTGGGCCCAAATGGGAGCCCTGTGGAACTCCACTAGTAGCACAGAAAGTTTGGGACAAAGTGTCACAAATTTTTACCGTTAATGTTCTATCAGTCAAGTAGCTTTGAAACCATTTAATCATAGGACCACTTATTCCTAGTTTAGATAGTTTGGCGATAAGAATTTTTAAACACACTTTGTCAAAGGCCTTACTGAAATCAGTGTAAATAGAGTCTACTTGTTTTCTTAATGTAAATGAATTAGTTATGACATTTTCGTATAATATTAAATTAGTTAGCGTAGATCTAGCAGACATAAATCCATGCTGAGAAGTGGTTATTATATGCTTTAAGTTAGTTGATGCAAGTAATTTATATAAAATATTTTTTTCAAAGAGTTTGGGGATGGCAGATAATATACATATTGGGCAATAATTAGTTATGTCACTCCTATCACCACTCTTAAAAATTGGAGTAAGGAAACTGGATTTCCATACAATAGGAAAGTGTCCCTCAGACAAGGATTTATTGAAGATTATATACAAAGGATACACAAGATAATCAACACATTTTTTCAAAAACATAGATGGAATTTTATCGGGGCCACAACTGCATTTAGATTCAAGTTGTATGATGCTGTTTTTAATGTCTTTTAATTGAATATAAGAATAGATAAATCAAGGTTAGAATTACTATTTAATTCGGGTAAACAAGTATTCTCTGAATTATTGTCATAAACACTTTTAAAAAAATCGCCGAAAAGATTGACTATATCGTTTAAATTGTTTCCAGATTTTAAGTTATAATGCATAACATTTGGTAAGACGGTATTATCATTTTTAAGGCTTTTGGAATAATTGATTTTTTTTTTTACATTGTTATTTACGGAATTTTCAACGCTTCTTATATAACTTTCATGGCAAAAACGAGAGAGCTTATTACACTCTCTTCTCAACCACTGAAAATTTATGTAATCAGACGAATTTCTCGACTTTTTGTAAATTTTGTGTGTAATTTTTTTCTTAAAAATTAGATCTATTAATTCTCTACTAAACCATATAGGAAAATTAGAAGTTCTACTTTTAGATATTGGAACATGTAAATCAATAATATTATAAAATGTATCAACAATACTGTCCAAATTACTGTCCTGCAAAAAAAAATAATCAGCACTAGAGAGAGATTCGCAAATGATTTCATAGTTCGCTTTGTTAAAATCACGATAAGACGTTGTTGAAGTAACATTACGTAGATTTAAATCAGGAATAATTATATCCAAAACTGGATGATGAGCATCCGGAGCGAAAACAACATCAAGAGACTCACTTACAGAAACCGATGCATCACTACAAAATATTAGGTCCAGTATACGGTTGTTTTTGTTTTTTACCGAATTTAATTGAAGCAGATTTAGGAACTGGGACATTTCAATTATTTCTCTTTCGACAACGGTTGAATTATTATAATTAACGACTTCAGCGGGTAATGCCTCAACATTATCCCAAGTAATATTAGGAAGATTGTAATCTCCAATAACAAGAAATTTTGCGTCCGGATATAAGAATTTCATGTGTTCAACCTCTTCACAGTGATTCTGATATACAATCGGATCAGACAGCGGTGGAATGTATACACAGCCAATCACTATTTTTACCTTATTTACACTAATTAATACGAAAATGTGTTCGATATTTTCATGGACTTCCACTCGTTAACGCGATTTGTAGCTGCAAGATTTTATATGACGCTAGCTTTCATATTATAACTAAATTAAACTTCAATTGTAAAATAAATCTAGATTTTTAACCACCCGTGCGCTTTGTAGCTGCAGGACATGTAATCTAGATTCTATTTGTAAACGATCATTTATGCATTTTGAAAAAATCTTACTAATTTTTTTGTGCAGTGTAAATGGGTGCTTGTTTTCTAAACGTCCGTGTGCTATGTAGCTGCAAGACGTGTTGTAATCTAGCTTTTATATAATTATTACAATTTAACCTTAATGGAAATGGGGAACTAGAATCCTAACCACTCATGCGCTCTGTAGTTACAAAGCGTGTGGGGGTGCTTACAGCGTACAGCGCCTTTGGGGTGATTTTTACAAAAATGGCGCTTTGTAAATTGTTATAAATAAACATTTTATTTAAGAATTGATTTTAAAAAGTGAACGGTAATCATTTATCTTAAATCTTAAAATATTTTTTTTATTAAATAAATATTTTGAAATTATAATCTATTATTATTCTTAGGTTAAAAAATCATTGAATAAATATTTTATGTTAACCCGTCTGGAATCGAACTTAAGACCTCATGTACGGTAGCCAAACTTACCAACCACTTCACACGGATGTTTTTTTTATCACTTTCCATTTATTTCAAAAGAAGTAAAATGTGTTTATTCATTATTTATTTATTTATTCGTCGACTTATTCAGTCCATTCAATAATGGCAATCACATTTCTTTAAAATGCATACAGGTATAATCAAAATAAAAAATATCTCCAGTAAATTAAAACTAGGTCAAAAAATAAATAACAATTGCTACTTCAAAACATGATCTGGTATATTTTAGCGATTGTTGAATAATAATTGAATAAAATATAGTATGGACCGAAAAATAATACCATATACAAGCTTTACATCATCTGTGTGAGACAGTTTTCTTAAGGGTAAGGTTGCGTTATCAGTTACCTGTAATACTTTTCAAGCACCACGTATATCACCCTGGGGTGATATTCTGAACGCAAAAAAGCGAGTACAAAACGTATTTTTAACCCGTATTTATTACATGCTAAATACATACGTACTAAATACATGCTTACATGGCGATCTCTTCGCGCGCAATTCTGTTTAGAATACCAGCCCTGGACTTGATGTACCCGAATTGTTTCTTTTAACAAACTGAAAAAATGTCTATGGTATTATGAAGAATTTGGCAGATGTCAACCCCAATTAAACTTTAATTGTCTATGGAACTTCCTCTAATGGAATTTTTATTTATCGTCAGAGCTGTCATTTCGCGATATAATTACTTTGCGTATTGATTTCTTAGTGAATATTACAATTATATATGCGGTTAAATCATAGTTTTTATGTTTCGTGTAGTATCAGAACTACGCGTCGTGTTCGAAAAAAAATATTTATAGGTTATGTTACATTGTCTTGATATGACCAAGTGAATTACTTCGACAAAATATGAAAATATGTTTATGAAACATGGCATTCGTAAAACGTGAACTACCCTTAAGTTTCAATTTGGACGACGATATTTATGGAGCATTCGACGCCACAGTGAGTACCTAACATATATTATTGAATAAAACAATATGTAAAATAATTCATTGACGTATAATAAAATGAAACAAATTATTTTCATAATGCCAAAATTACGAATTAGAACAAAGTTTGAAACGATAAAATAGCTTATTTTACTTCTTACAAGTTAAGGGTTTTTATATTTCACCAATAAACATATGTTTAAAACAGTTTTCTTAATGTTTTTAAAACCCAATCTTAGTAATTCTTTCAAGGATTTTGTCAATTCGAATTGCCAGGTGATCAGTCTTACGCTTCTGGTGTTAGACTAGAAACATTGAAACATTGCAGTTTTCACGGAAAAATCATATTTATTTTTTAATTTGCAAAATGTCATCGTTATAGGATTTTAAAAATCTAAAACCATTTCCATAAATATAAAAAAATCTTATAAAATCGTATGAAACTGAAAATGAAAATATGCAAGTTACTAGCTTGTACCCACAGCTTCTCTCAAGTGGTATTAGGGAAAAATAAGTTGGGTAATTAATTAGTTTCGTCATTCATTTTTTTTTTTCTTTTCTTCCTTTCTTTCCTTTCCAACTTTCCCAATGGAATAATATTTTTTTGCAATAAAAAGAAGCCTGTATCTATTGCCGGCTCTCCAACTATTACCATGAAAAAAATAAGACATCCATTATAGTCCTTAAAATATAGCTTGATTAAAATGACAGCTGCCAAACTAATGTCAATAGTGATGGGAAATTACTGATCACTGATCATGTACCGATCAAATCGATTTTATCAGTTTTTTCATGCAAACATGAAACTTTGCTTCCTTAAATTGATATAACAATGCAAAAACAAGTCTATTATTTTATTTTATTTATTTGGGAAATCAACAGTTTACATACATATTTTTAGTAAACAAACAGATATAGTGTATAAACTCAGAACTAATAACAGATTTTCACATAGTATACAAAGTTAGTACAGAAAATATATTACATATCAAATAAATACATACATAAAAAAATGATATTTTCATGTACTCAATAATCCAAGATTTTTAAATATTTATTTTAAGAACATTAAGTTACTGTAAATTGGGCGGGATAAGGACAAGAATGCTTGAAGAGAGGATAAGGAGGGGAGGGAAGATGTACATATTTATTATTATAATGTCTCTATAGTGTGTTTAAGACAATTATTCACCAAAAAATAAGACATTTATATTAACACATTACAACAGAGATGGAGAATACCTTAAATAAGGGAATATGAAAGTCTAGGCATTTACAGGGCTTATGGCCTGTCATTGGTTGGTTTAAGTGGCCACTTTACACACTGTAACGTTCACCATTTTGCCTATGTTTGAACATCCATATTACTTCAATTCTTCCATCTGTTGATTTTAGTGAAGTTAAAGAGCTGAAACCTTTATTGTTGTGAAGAGATTCATCTGATTGAATTATTTCACATACTAGGCAACGCCTGAAAACACTTTTCCAATTTTTAAACTTCTTCTTGGACCAGTTGGTTTCATTACAATATTTGAGTTTGTCCAAATGTTCGTAGACAAAATACTGAATTCAATGGCTGGTTTAAGTGGCCACTTTACACACTGTGTAACATTCACCATTCTGCCTATATTTGAACATCTATATTCCTTCAATTCTTTCATCTGTTGATGTTTGTGAAGTTAAAGAGCTGAAACCTTTATTTATGCGGGTGAGATTCATCTAATTGAATTATTTCACCTACATACTACGCAACGCCTGAAAATGTTATTTTTTCAATTTCTATACTTCTTCATGGACCAGGTAATTTATCAACAATATTTTGAGTTTGTCCAAATTTTTGTAGACAAGGACTGGATTCAACTCCCTGGGGAGCTGTTTATATTAACATATTACAACAGAGATGAAGAACATTTAAGAGAATCTCACCTGCATAAATAAAGGTTTCAGCTCTTTAACTTCACACACTTATGTTTATACAGATGAAAGAATTGAAGGAATATAGATGTTCAAATATGGGAAGAGTGGTGAATTTTACTAAGTGTGTAAAGTGGCCACTTAAACCAACCAATGACAGGTCATAAGCCCTGTAGATGCCTAGACTTCTATATTACCTTCTCTTAAATGTTTTTCATCTCTGTTGTAATATGTTAATATAAACAGCTCCCCAGGGAGTTGAATCCAGCCCTTAGAATATGTTGACCGTCACATGTCAATATATATATGAAAACTTGATGTATGTACATGAAAATATTGTTGATTTTATGAGAAACTGAGATTTCCATAGGCACAACACTAGAAATAAAGATATGCTAGTTGTGCCCACTACTAGACTGCAAAAAATTAACAATGCTTTGCCTCAAACTGCATACGATTTTACAATAAGGTACCTCTTGAAATTCAGGCTTTGCCAACAATTCAAAGATTTTTTCAAGCACAGCCTGTTTAGAAAGAGCTACATAGAGTGGAAGAATATTTGCAGGACGAGACAGCTTGGCATCAGATTCGTGTTTGTTGATTCAAATTTATTCACTTGGTAGGTTTAATTTATTAATTATTGATTTATATTTCACAGTTATAATTTTATTGACGATTATAAAAGATTTGACGAAATCTACATAAAGAATAATAATAATAATAATGAATTAATTTCAAATGGTTTCTTTTTGGCATCCTTTCTTATGGATCTCCCCTGTTCAGAATCTATGTCCAGGACTGCCATGTGCGAATGTCAGCTTGAGGAAGAAGACTTAAACCATGTTTAATCTTAAATGTTAAATCTTTTTGATAGTGATAGTTGTTAATGTAATTTATATAGATGGTGTAAAGTACTGTGTTTTATATTTTCCAGTGAGGTTACATTATTTTTATTTTTAATTATAGTTTATAATGGAAAAAATATGAATAAATAAATAAATATTAAAAAATAAAAACAACACATATTAAGGACAACATAAAAACAAAGTAAGTTTAACACCTTTATAACTAAATATTACACCACAATATATGATTGAAAATATTTTTTCTTACACTAACAAAATAATAATATAAAAATGCTTTTATGAACGGAGGAAGTGTAAATCTATAACTAAGGGAGTTAAGGTCGTTAACATCACATGCCACCCAAACGATGCAGCCATAGTGGCAGTGATAATTAAAACATATCCATCTCAGTTAGTTAAAAATCTGGATGCCCAAGAAATGTGGTTTAGTATAGCGTTGTTTTTCAATATGCATATCTGAAAGGGCGCCACAAGAGTGGATCCGGTTGGGTGGAGGAGCATCGATGCAATGTGCACACAGCAGTGTGATACAATAACCTGTGTTGAAAAGTGACCCTTTGTTCCAGATCATGAGGAATCAGCCGGTTGGCAATCCTCAGCAGAACGGCAACGGTCCGACGGACAACGACCTCCAGCCATTCCCGGTCCCTTCCGGGGCTGACGACAACCGGAACTCTGATTCCCTCAAGGACAAGGTCAGCGATGAGAGGCACCAGTTTGTCCCTTTCCAAATCAAAACCGAATACGATGAACTCGCCTGGAACCAGCGCGATAACGCAGACCTGAATGGTAAGAAGAAATGAGATAATTTGTTAATGCTTACCATACATTTATAACCGTAAAATACTGTACGTTTTGTATCATATTCAAAGAAATTATAATTTTGCACTGTATTTGGAAACTTCGAACATTCTTTCCGAAGGATTATTTTTCTTCAATAGGATACCTTTGACTTATTATTTATCACATACGACATTAGGCGTTTGCAGTGGCCGTTTTTGGCACTATTCCGGCGGCCTCCGTGGTGTAGTCGTTAAGACACTTGGTTCGATTCCCGGTGAGAACACAAAAATTTAATTTGATTTTTCTCAAGCCTGGGTATTCTGTGTTGTAATTCACCACTGCAATTGGGCCTCCTGGCCTGTGGTGCAAAAAAAAAAAGGAATCAGCCAGTGCTAAGTGTTGATATTTCAATCATAATGGAAATATCTGCTGGATGTCATTGTGATATTTTTATTTTTAAAATAGTTTAGAATAAAGCTTTGTATATCGCAAAGCTAATCATAATTGTTGTTTTAGTTGATTTTCACAGAATCGTGGAAAAATAGCCATTTATAATTGTATTATTTATATGTTATATACTTATATGTATGTACAAATTAATGATAATGTTTTGTAGATTGCCTATAAAAAAAAATCAACGCTCGCCACTGCAAGGGACCTGCTCATATTTGCTCTTGTTTCTTTACCAATATATTTAAAACAATAAAAAATTACAGTGATTTTATGCTCTTTATACTAAATACTCTTATCACCTAAATTCATTCACTCTTCCTACCTGTACACAATTTCTTATGATGGTCATCCCATACTTGTTAATTTTTTTTGCACAATTACTTCTATTTTATTAAATTTATTTCAACATTCTTCATAACAAATATTTATATATTTTTAGCTCAAATTAACGCAGCGATCGGTCGGACGTCCCAGAATCCACCGCAGATGACGAATGCCTACAACCATCCACTGAATTATCAAAGCATACAAAACCCTTCCAACTACCAACAAATATTCCCTTTGGCGTATGAGAGGCATCACCAAGCCTTCGCCAACAGTTTCCTCTCAGCCTACTCTCAAGCGAACTCTTCCAACATGCCGTACTTTCGGCAACAGCCGGACCTGCAAATCTCCAACCTGGTAAGCAAGGACCTCGACCTCTTAGATTCTAGCAGAAAGAGAGACATTGACAATCAATTCTCCAAGAACTTAATACCGAACGAATTGAACGAAAGGTTACAGGCGCTTTCGAACCAAGAACTCCTGTATAGCTCTGTTGAAAAGATTGATAAGGACAGGGAAGAGAGTTCGCTAATGAACAATGATACGTTGGCGAGATACGGGAAGTTAAAAACAACCAATGGAATGCGTTTATCACAGGCGACGAATGTGTATTCAAGTGTAGAGGCAGTACTAAATGAATTCAATGAAAAGAAGCAATATGATGATTCGCTCCCAGCTGGCGTAGAAAGAGTCAAGTCATATCAAAGTACTTCCTGTGACAAAGGCGAACCATCCGGGTTAAGTGAAGATGGCAAAGGTAAGTTTAACTGCGAGGATTGCCCCTATGCCTGTCAGTCCTCTGCCATTCTAAAAATTCACGAACGTACTCACTCCGGCGAAAAACCGTTCAAGTGTAAATACTGTGATTACAAATCCGGACAAAAAAACAACGTAGTCAAACACGTCTTAGTCCATATGAAGGAGAAACCGTTTAGATGTCAGTACTGCGTCTACACCTGCGCCCAAAAGAACAATCTAGTAGTTCACGAACGCACACACACGGGCGAAAAGCCGTTCGTTTGTACGTACTGCGAATACAGAACTGTACAGAAACCGAACTTAGTCAAACACATGTATCTACACACAAACGAAAAGCCGTTTTCTTGCGACGTTTGCGAGTACAGATGCGTACAAAAGACGAATCTTATGAAGCATAAACAGAAGCACTCGACGGAAAAACCGTTTGAATGTTCCGAGTGCGATTATAAAAGCACCCAAAAAGCCAATTTGAATAAACACCAGATACTGCACACGAAACCCAAGCCGTTCCAATGCGAATTGTGTTCTTTTCAATGCGCTCAAAAGTGTAATCTTTCCAAACACAAGCAGAGCAAGCACGGCCAGCCGTTGTTCGATGACAAAATCAATCCCGAAGACAAATTCCCGGACCCAGAAATCACATACGACCAGGGGATCGAAGGCCAGACCGACAGACTTCTGCCGATGGTCAGCTCCAATTCCACTCAAGATTTAATCAAAAATGAATTCCAAGGAGACTACTCGCAGTCTAACACCAGCGAACAGCCGTTAATCGATCAAAACTGATATTAGTAGATCTACTGTTCAAATTATATATACATCGACGGTAAGAAGGAAACGTGACTAATGCCTCATAAAGTGGATTCAATGAAGTATGAGAGTTACTTTTTTATTTTTTAATAAATTCCTAAACAATATAAGTAAGACAGGTGTTATTTAAAATTATTAAGGCTACGTAGGATAAATACCTAAAACAGATTTGAATGTAAATCTAAATAACAATTGAAGACATGAGTGAATGAAGGCATTTTAAAAATATCAGGCAAATCTTTAAAAATATACTTATTTGTTTTACATAATTGAAGATTTTACATTCAGCCGTTTCCCATAAAGCCAACTACACCATAAAAAAGTAGCAGAAAACCCTTTATGTACACTGTGTTCTTTAAACCCTGTCACATCCGAAACCACGATGATCAGTATGGGCAAGAAGACATATTAGCATATTTAAAAAAATATTTGGAACAAAGAATTTTTTTTAAACAAACTATTAAAAAAACCAAATGGTTGCTTACTTCTGCAGGGGAGAAGCAAGGGGGGCGTGGCCGTGCGGTCGGCAGTGTATCAGACTCCCACCTCCCCCTCCTCGTTTCCCCCCTGCATAAGTAAGGAACCATTTGGTTTTTTTTTTTTTTTTTTAATATATGTTCTAAAAATTTATTTTAATGTACCAACATGTCTTCTTACTCATACTGATTATCGTAGTTTCGGATGTGACAGACTTTAATGAACACCCTGTATATATGAGGGTGTACAGAGGGTGTTTGGGTAGGTAGGAAGAAATTGCCTTAAGGCAATATGCCCGCCCTTATATGTATATTTATTGTATATGTATAAAAAGTGTCAAATACAGAAAATAACGGAAATTTTTGTTTTTTGAAAAAAAATAATTATACTTCTACATTAATGTTGTCGCCTTCAAAATAGTCCCCATTAGATATTAGGCACTTGTGCCAGCGCTTCTTCCAATCCTCCACACACTTCTTAAACTCCATCTTTGGGATAGCCTGTAGCTCTTTCAGCGATGCGCTTTTAATGTCATCTATGCTTGTAAAACGATGGCCCTTTGAGGTTCTCTTTATTTTTGGAAATAGGATAAAGTCACACGGAGCCATGTCTGGCGAATATGGAGGTTGGGGCATCGTTACAGAATTGTTTTTGGCCAAAAATTTATGCACTAGCGATGAAGTGTGAGCAGGTGCATTATCGTGGTGCAAAAGCCACGAATTGTTTAGCCACAAATCCGGGCGTTTTTTCCAACGGCGTTGACCTTGTAGGTAGTACTCCTTATTGACCGTTTGACCTCGTGGCGAGAATTCACGATGCACTATGCCATTAAAATCTGAGAACTCAGTGAGCATCACCTTCACTTTTTTTTCTTTTTTGTTCAAAATTTAAGAATGTTTTGAAAATTGCCAAGCTCATAAAAACACATCTAACCTTAGTGGCTGCCACAGACAAAATAAACATCATTGTTGCACTCATGTGCAGCCAGCGTTGCCAGACCCGATCAAGCGAAAAAAGGTAGATTCAGAAAAATAAATCGGTAGTTTCCGGAGAGGGGGTAGGAGGGGAGGAGGGGGGCAAAAATAAATTAGACAGTTGTTCGAAATTAAAGCGCCATTTTGCCTAAGGCCGTTGCTTTAAATAGTTGAAAACGCTTGGTAAATGAACAATTGAAAACCAAAAGGACTGCAATAAGTGAATCACCAAAATATAGTGATTTATAATGTATTCTTTTTCTTACAAAAAAATGTAAATTACAATATTTCATTTCAATACTCAAATATTCATTTAAAAAAGGATTATTTGAGTTGGTTATTATAAAAAATAATAATACATAGATTAAAATTCAAAATATTATTTTATTGAATGAATGACACAATGTTATCAAAATATATAGTATTTTTATTGTCAGACAAAGAAATAATTAAGGTTTTAAAGTTCTTTTAGTGCAAATTAAAACTTAATAAAAACTGCTAACTGCTGAAGTACTGAACAAATTATTTAAACAATGATCAACTAAATTGACATAGATATTTAACTGAAGTTAAAACCATTTATATTATTTTCAATATGAAAAGTAATCACTCTACATTTCACTTCATAACATAGACATATATACATTTTTCAATAATGTCATGAAATTCTATGCCATGATTTATTTTACCATATTATATTCAACAATACTAGCCAATTCCATAATTAATATATCATTCATTGTATACTTATGTACGATAGATAAGCAGTTTTTTAAAAAAGCAACTGATGGCAATCGAAGTGAGCAAACAAGCAATAAATTATTATAAAATAAATTCATTTTATTTGCATTGAAATTTTGTTCTGTGGAAAAAACAAGGAAATGTATAAAAATCGGTAGAATTTCAATCGAATTCGGTAGATTGCTCCCAAAATCGTTAGATCTGGCAACGCTGAATGCAGCTGACAATTTTAGCATACTTCAGGGGCATGTATACCAACATAAATTAGCAATCGGACTCTGCAAACCTGCGAAATTTAAAAATTCCCGTTATTTTCTGAACACACCTCGTATGCAGTTTACATACATATGCATAAGGGGGGGGCATATTTTCATTGTAAAACAAAACATGAAAAAAAACATATATATTTTATTTTATTTGACACTTTATATACATGTACAATATATATATACATATAAGGGCGGGCATATTGCCTTAAGGCAATTTCTTCCTACCTACCCAAACCGTTCAGTTTGAGAAAATGGTAAATACATGGACATATTGCATCTTACAATTTTATACAAAAATTAAAAGCAAAGATTAACAAAAATAAATATATATAAAAAATAAAAAAATTAACACTATACTATGAAGAGCTGTATACATTTTTATGAAATAAAAATTAACTAAATATCTACACTATACTATAAATAAAGAGAGGAGGAGGGTAAAGAGGGCAGGAAGGAGGGAGGATTTTATTGGATACAAAACTTAAACCGTAGATATTTCTGTTTTTTTTTTGTAGTACTTTTATCCACTCACGTCTTCAATTCGTAAAAATGAGTCCAATTTTGTGATGTAAATCCTTTGATTATATTGAAAATAAGCGGTGTTTCTTTAAAAATGATTTTCTTACATAAATATTTGCATTATGATTTACCCATATATTTAAATTTTGGTGCCATTTTCAACGAGTTGTAAATAACTCGCTATTAGAAAATGGGAATCAAATCGGGATAGAGTTAGATTCGAACCCCGGACCTCTGATCCGTGAGTCCGCAACACCAGCCACGGGATGCAACCAATGTTTTTGACTGCCGACATCAAACTATAGTCCTTAAAATATATCTTGATTAGAATGACAGTTGTCAGCAAAAATGACGACATAACTTTGTAGTGATGTCTGAAGAGTGATTTATATTGACACACGAAAAATCATTCGTATCTGGTATGTTAATGAATTTTTTTAAATACAATGCTTGATGTATAAATCAACATAAATATATAAAATCAGCTTTAAAACTAAAATAAACCTAATTAATAACGACATTCTTACAAGATTACATCATTTTGCAAAAACGTTAGAGATGGACAAATTGATCGAATAAAAAAATATTTAATTCATTTGTTCATGAAAAAAGTATAAATGTCTTATTTTTTGGTGAATAATTGTCTTAAACATACTATAATAGGCTTGTTTTTGCGTTTTCATATCAATTTTCGGAGACAGAGTTTCATGTTTGCATGAAAAAACTGATAAAATCGATTTAATCGGTACATGATCAGTGATCAGTAATTTCCCATCACTATTGGCATTAGTTTGGTAACTATATTTTAAGGACTTTAAATGACGGATCGCGCTCAAACTTAGCGTCAATATAGAGTACATGTGTGCCAACTTAGCGGAAAAAAAAACTGAAAAATAATTTACGCAGGCCTTTAAATAATTATGAATTTGACCAAATGTATGCCTTTTTAAAAACTGTTCTAATAAATTAAAACAGAATCCTTGATGAGCATGTTTGACTTGATGTCTATTCTCAGTTAAAAATCTTAATGGATTTTAAATCCTCCAAAGAAAATCGAGTGGAAATAAGTCTGCCTCGCAGTATAGTGGTTTGCGCGTTCGCCTACCATGCTTAAGGTCTCAGGTTTGATTCCTGGTAAGGTCGACATGGAATTGAATTTAAAGATAGTCCCTGAACTGATATCTGACCCCCCCTCCCCGTCAAGGGTGCCGCAAGTAAACAATTTTTTTTTTCGAGTTAAGTATGACATTTAATAGAATTTGAAAACCACTGTGCCAACCTGCCGTAGTTAAAAAGTTCTTTGTTACCGCACATGGAATGCATACTGGCATTCTAAGATGATATTTATCTATAATCTTGTATCAATTAATAATATCATGGTCAATATTACTACCCGACATTGGCGAACCTAGCGTACAGTCCATTGAAATGTTTTATAAACAAATGTACGCGTGACAGAACGATTTCAAATAAATTATTCTAGTGTGCCTACGAATCGAATTTTGCTTGTTTATTTGGTTCACCGACAGACACAAACACATCAACATACGTTTATCAAACATCAACCAACCCAAACTAACCAACAATAATTTAATTGTAGTAATTTCGAAATTGTATGTGTTCAAACGGATGAAGAATACGGTTCTGTCTAGAACCAGAACCCTTGTTAATGGAAAACAAATGAAATTAAGTCCACATCGTTGTGTAGTGGTTGGTGCGTTTACCTATTCCTGATTTCTTGGGTTCGATTCCTGGCCGGACGGACGTGAAATATTGGTTTTAAAGGTGGTTTTACACTGCATTATCTTAATGTTCCTTAACTGGCACCTGGCTGATGACCTTACTTTCGATGTAACAAAAATGATTTAGATACGCTAGAATTGTAGTCCCAATGCAGTGCCCTATTCTCCACGAGATTTGGACAAAGTTGCGAGGATTATTTTTCTGCCAAATTTTTTAATATGCTTGAAATTAAATTGTCTGATAACAAACAAGATCACAAAAGAGAAATCAAAATCTGGCTGAAGAAAATTAGGATGGAAGAAATAAAAGATAATATTTAAAACACAAGAGGAATTAAAATCTGGCTTTTATGCTTTTAAGAAAATTGGATGGAAGAAATAAAAAAAAATATTTGAAAGAAGAGAAATATGTAAAAAAATAATATTTGAATACTTGACAGTCCTCCTCAGAACAGGTTTTCCTAGTGAGGACTCTTTAATTACTTTTGTATATAAAATAGTTTTTAGTAAAAATAAAAATAATAATAAATATTCAAGACTATACTAATATGAAATGTGGCAGTCATATCATAATTTATTAGGTTTAAAAATTAACTATTGATGACATTTTGAATTTAATCATGGTTGTTATTTAATGTATATTACAGTATTGTATATTGAGTAAATTGTTTTATTTGTGGTAAAAAATTGTGATCTGTTGGCCTTGTGGTGTAATGGTCAGCGTGTTAGCCTACCATGCAAGAGGTCTCGGGTTCGATTCTCGATATGGTTGATATGAAATATTTATTTAAGAGGGTGTTTTCACACTAGAATATTTCATAGTCCCTGGGCTGGTACCTGAAGCGTAAGGCTGATCATCTTACCTTCATGTAACAAAAATGATCAAGATCGTCTGCGATTGGTGTACCAATGCAGTGTTCTATAATAATAATATTTGGCTGATTTATATAGCGCCATTTTTGTGAAAAATCACCTCAAGGGCGCTTTAGAATTGTATACTTAAACTTACATTCTAACTAAGCTAAAGTGATATATTATATTTTCTGATTTAAAATTGAGGTTATGATAAACTAAAGAAGTAAGATTTTAGTTGGGATCTGAACTGACTGGGACTGTCAATGATTCGTAAGTTTGAAGGCAATCGGTTCCAGGCAGTGGGGCCGGCAACGGCAAAAGCACGATCTCCGAATCTAGTATTTGGGGAGCGCCGGATTTCGATAAGTTTTCCTCTTCCTGAATCAAATGCTGACATAAGAGTAGATGTTCTTTGACCTGTATTTTCCCTAATACAAAGGTCCGATAGGTATCTTGGAGCCATATCATGAAGAGATTTAAATACTGTCCAGCAAAACTTGTATTTTATTCTCTCTGGGCTTTTTAACCAGTGCGAATCTCGAAGATGTTGTGAGATGTGAGAATATTTTTTACTCCCGTAATAAGCCTCGCTGCTGCATTGAAAACAGATTGAAGTTTATTAGTTTGATATTTCGGGAGATTTGCGTATATTCCATTACAGTAATCTAGACGCAAAACGACATAAGCATTTACAAGAGCTTTAGTTGCGTCCATAGGAATGTTTTTCCGCACGAATTTGAACTTTCGGAGATGGGAGAAACCAGCACTTACCGTTTTATTGACCTGAGAATGAAGAGAAAGATCTGAATCTAAATGAACACCCAGTAGTTTAACATTTATACTGGGGGTACATTAGGTGCGGAAAGGGAATGTTGATGAATAAATCACAAATGTCAAAATCTTTTTTCAAAGTCGTTTTTCTCAGTTTCACGCATTTAGACTTGTGAGACTCCGGATGGTGGGGGGGGTTACGATATGTTATCAAATGGTCATTTTATGACAGTTGTATTTTTGAATAATTGACTATTTCTTTATATAAATTTTATATTTGAAGCACCAACTTCGTAGTTATTCATTACAATAAAATAAATAAAACAAATTTCTTTTTAACCACTTATTTATTATTTTTTCTACCAACCGGTTTCAAAGCCACACGAGCTTCTTTATCAAGGTATACTTGGCTAATGAATTATATTCTGCTTTATTCTATCAATATTAGTCATTCAAATAGATCAAGTCAAAGAAGGAATCTTGTGTTAGAAATACCACATTGTAAAACGAGGCTAGCACAGAGACATGCATATTTTATAGGCCCAAAAATTTTAAACTCCTTACTGATCCCAAAATTTAAAATTTTCCTTCTTTTAAAAAACTCGCACTATCCTGGATTCAAATTAAAGATATGAATTCTTTTTTCTATGATATATTTGGTTGTCTTTTAATAATAAGGAATATTTTTATATCCTTTTTAATTACTATAAAAAAAACTTCTAATCTTTTGTAGAATATTTTTTTTTCTCTTATGTTACAAAAAATATTATACTTGTCTATTTATTATAGGAGCAAAAATTCATAAACATTTCTTGTATACCCACGAACAGGCCATGCCTTTGTGGGATTTTTGTTTACTATTTTTACTGTTAATATGTATTTCATTGCTATGTAATTATCCTTTATTTTTTCAATACTCTTTTTTACCTCTTATGTGCATTGTAAAAAAAAAACTAAAAAATTTTAATTCAAAAAATTAAAAATATTATGCTTTGTATGGAACCAACAAATCAAGTATCTTTGTCTTGTAAGGATGGGAATTGTAATTTGAGATGGATACGCTCAAAACTAGACATGAGTACATACACTTACAAGATAAAGATTATTTATTTATTAGTTCCGTGCAAAGCACAATATTGATAGAATAAAATAGGATAGAATTCATTAGTTGAGTATACATTGATAAAAACGCTTGTGAAGCTTTGAAACCGGTCGGTAGAAAAAAAAAATAACTGGTTAAAAACTAAGTTGACCGTTTCTTTTTTGCAACAGTTTGACAAGAGCTGACATTAAACATTTAAGTATAATGCTTTTATAATATGAGATTTCTTTATATAAATCTATATATAATGATGTTTTGAGTATGTCCAAATGTTTGTAGACAGGCTGGATTTTTGAACAGAGAGGGAAAACATTTTCAAAAGGTGTTCCCTCTCTGCTGCAACAAATTTAGATCTATGTATAATACTTATTTTTATTGAGACCTATCAACAAAAATGAAAGTTACCATTTCTTTAAAATTTTGAATAAGAAAATTAAACTGGCAGCTGGCAGATTGTAGTAAATGGAGATAGTTTGAAACAGGTCGAAGAATTTGTATATCTGGGTAGTATGTTTACTAGAGATGGAAATATGGACAAGGATATTGAAAGGAGGGTTAGTGCCGGTAACAGAGTTAATGGTGCCTTAAAGTCTGTCGTAGCAAATAAGTGTCTATCGCAAGAGGCTAAATTAGCAGTTCAAAATGGAGTTCTGGTACCAACCCTAATGTATGGAAGCGAAGCATGGAGTTGGAAAAAAAGGGACGAAAGTAGACTGAATGCTGTTGAAATGCGATCCCTCAGGCGAATGTGCGGAAAAACAATGTATGATAGGTGCCCTAATGTCGAAATTAGAGCAGAATGCAAGGCTGAGTTAAGCATTATCGACAAAATTAAGAAAGGTCTTTTGCGATGGTTCGGTCATGTGGAGCGAATGAATGATGAAAGAACGGCTAAAAAGATTTATGATGCGAATGTGTCTGGTTGTAGAAGTCGAGGAAGGCCGAGAAAGACATGGCATGATCAAGTACAACAAATTCTTGAAAGTGGTCATGTGAAGGAAGCAAAGGAAGTGTGCCAGGACAGAGTGGTGTGGCGTTCTATCCTCTCTGCCTACCCCTCCGGGGAAATGGCGTGATGGTTAGTTAGTTAGTTAGTTAAATTAAACTGTGCTGTACATACTGCCGTGCCTTCTAATTTTGCCTTTTTGGTATATAAATAGTTGCCTTTTTTGTTGTGACGGCAGTCAAAACTCGAAGATATAGGGTCGAATCTGTATCTTCGTTATCACTCGCGAGAATTTATCTTCAACTATACTGTCACAGTAAAGATATGCTTCTGTATCTTCCAAGTGTAATCGCCTCTTGGTAGCTGTAAAAACAGGTTATTTTTAAAAATTAATTCCAAAATTTTAAAGAAATCGAGGTTTCCATTTTTGTTTTTATGGGCCACTTTTATCTTGACTTTTTGTCATTCCAATTATGTTATAATTGTTTTTATATAAAATTTGATATGACTAAGTATCTTGTAAATACATATAAATATATATATATATAATTACCACTGTATGAAATTATTATATTGTGTATAAAATAACAGATCTCTAAAAAATACATTTCTTGTTTTATTGTTATTATTTACTTAACATTTTAAATATTTTGTCACAAACTGACCAATGTATAAAGATTATTAAGCTGTAGAGGGATAGGTTGTAATGTCAGCCGTTCGCACGGGGGCAAAGGAAATATAAATGTGAGTTATTATTGAAAGAATTAGTCGTAGAAATATTTTAATACATTCTTAACACTATGGGGTATGATTATGCAAAAAATTTAATCAATATAATGATCAACAAAAATATGCTACCTGGGGGACCCTAGATACCTCCCTCGGGAAAGATTAATAATAAAACAATGAATCATTTGCAGTAATGGTTTTATTCTCAAATAAATTAAAATAGTATAAATTAATGGAATGGTTGCATTTTTCGCTTGCTGAAAGTGTAAATTTAATTTAAATTTACATAAAACAAATTATTTTTAAGATCATTAAAAATTCAGGAATATTTCACTGTATTATACTTACTATTTTATAAAACGGGCTTTAGCGGTGAAGTGAGTAAATCCAAAAAGTATCTTTTTCTGTGAGTGATCACAGAATTGTGATTCAAATGTTCACTGCGACAACTTTCATAAAACAAGACAATATTACGAATGGTAGTCAAATTGCATGAAGAATGAAATATTGTGATGTAATTGCTTTGTAAGATATGCAAACTAGTGTAATTGTCAATTTTTACTACTCAGTAAGGCAAAAAACTCTTCAACATGATTGGAAATTATCGTTAATTTTATTTATCAGCATTTTTGTGCTTTCCAACACTTCAAAAGAACTTTTGTAGCATTTTTGTGCTCTGTATTGACTGAAAATAACTTTACTGGTAATTTTGTGCTCGCAAATAACATAAAAGAGCTTTAACATTTTTACACTTTTGAAAATGCTCAGAAGCATGGAGAATGAAGTAATGTGACAACATAATTAGAAATTATCGTATATTTTATTTAATTATGTTTTTTGGCTCATTCCTGTGAATGTTTTTTTTGCTTTGAACTATTGTTTGGCATTATTTAAAAGTAATAAAATTTATATTGGTATGGGTAAAATGTCCAGACCGGAAATTGGAAAAGGACACCAGGCATTGTATGTTACCAGGGTTTGAATCCCAGCAAGACCACTAACAACATTAAAGAAAAGTGCTAACAGCACGTCGATGTCAATTTGGGTTTCAAAGGCTCGAATCGGGCAATAGAAATCTAAAAGATGCACCTACATCTTGGACAGCCTTCAAAATTTAAACACATTAAAATCCCTGGTGGAGTTAGATCCCCAATACACCATTGGGGAATTATCGCAGAGGCTCAAATTCCCATGGCCAACTGTGCAGTTACATTTACAATGCATCGGCAAAACAAATAAAATGGGAATCTGTGTGAAAACGCACAATTGGTCATAAACGCACATAAGGTCCTTCATTATTATATTATATTTAAGATTTTCTCACTTCACCTCTAAGCTGCCCGTAAAACATGCATTTTCCTATGAGAAGTAGGTATATTATAATTTTTAAAATAAAAGTTTTAGCACAAACTTCACCTTAATCCTAATTGGTATTAAAATACAAAATAATTTAATAATAAATTTCTTTGATTCATAAATAAATGTCTATAATTAAATTTAAAATCTATACAATATCACAAAATCATACCCTTTAATGACAAGGCTTGGGTTTTGACAGATACTCATCAGTAGCTTTGAAAGTGTAATTATATTGTTATATTTTTTTTAATTGTTTGAAAAAATTTGCACTTCTTTGATTTAATGCATATAAACATATCTTATTTTAAGTTGAAAATAATGTAAAAAATGACTATAAATTTAGTCTAAGTTCTAATCACTGAGCAGACATTTTAAATAGTCGACCGCATTTTATACTGTCTAACAATTTCAAAGGACTTTTATCGACAATTCCATGGTGTCTAACAACTCTAAACAACCATATCAGCATTTTTGTGCTTTCTAACAACTCAAAATAACTTTTGTAGCATTTTTGTGCTCTCTGACAACTCAAAAGAAGTCAATCTGCATTTTTGTGCTCTCATTGACTGAAAATGATTTTATCGACAATTTTGTGCTGGCAAACAACATAAAACAGCTTTAAAGCATTTTTACACTTTCGAAAAAAAAAATATTCGCATTTCTGTGCTGTCTAAAAACTCAAATGAACCGTATAAGCATTTTTGTGCTTTCTAACAACTCAAAATAACTTTTGTAGCATTTTTGTGCTCTCTGACAACTCAAAAGAAGTCAATCTGCATTTTTGTGCTCTCATTGACTGAAAATTATTTTATCGACAATTTTGTGCTGGCAAACAACATAAAAGAGCTTTAAAGCATTTTTACACTTTCGAAAAAAAAAGAATATTCGCATTTCTGTGCTGTCTAAAAACTCAAATGAACCGTATAAGCATTTTTGTGCTGTCTTAACAACACGAAGGAACTTTTATGGCATTTTAGTGCTGTATATCAACTAAAAAGAACATCAGCATTTCTGTTCTGTGCTACCTTGTCATTCGGGTGCATTATACATTTTATTTATCTACAGTTTTAAAATATTTGTTTCTTCTTTTCATTTTCATATCCCAGAAGAGTTTTTTTGGCTAGTATGTTTAGTTTACTATGGCGGGTGATGGGAGATTTGCAGCACTGCAGTTTGCAAAATTGGTACATGAATACCAGACCGGCTAGTATCATAACTGTACTAAACATGGCCTGTGCTGTCGGCACGACTTTTACCATCATCACAATCAGGGCCCATACGTAGTTGGGGAGGCGTTGCTGACTCTGAAAAAATATTTAAAACAAATTCATTTTAAGCTATTCAATGAAAAAAAAAACAAATTTATTACATCATCTAAGCTGTAAGCTGATCAATCTTATGCTACAGGGGCCAGTCCAGGTACAGTCCAGAAACAGTGATAGGTAAATAATACTCAATGATTGAATATGAAAATAATTTTATGGTAATGTTCATAAATATACTTATATTAAATCTTCGAACTAATCAAAAAAATATACTTCTAGGATTTTGTCAGTTGTTGTTAAGAGAGATTCTACACCAGTTGGAGATGACAGAAAAAAACAATGTTTTATGCTTAGAGTTATAATGTGCAGCCCACTTATAGAGATGTCATTTTGCTCAATTGCATAGAACAAAAGCTTTGCAAATTTCAAAATTTTATTTGCTCTCTCTTTACTTTTTTTCTAGTTTTTGGATATTTTTTGTGAATATATATTATATGTTTTTTGGATTCCTATTTTTAACTTTTAAATTAACATTTTTTCTCTTAAACTTGGTATAATTACTTACATTTTGTAATTTTTTTTGTTCAATCATATGATTATTGATGTCTACCTGTCCTTTATTAAAAAAAAAACTTTTTTCGTACTTTTTATTTTTATAAGC
The DNA here is from genome assembly GCF_059751315.1 of Micrasema longulum. Lineage (NCBI taxonomy): Eukaryota > Metazoa > Arthropoda > Insecta > Trichoptera > Brachycentridae > Micrasema > Micrasema longulum. Next base: position 190,531 of record NW_028278444.1, read on the forward strand.
CTTTTAATGATTTATTTTTCACACAATATGTCAGCGTGTTACTTGAGTGAGACCATTGTGTTATAATATGTACATATGCTTTTTTTTCTCGTTTATCTACTGTATATTATTTGAAGTGCTTATTTCTACACACTGTGTATTTTTTGTAAAGTAAAAGGCACTACGTGCCGTGTATATTTATAAATAAATTACGACAGTATTCAGCCTACTTTCATCCTTGTTGACTTTGTCAAATTAAGGGAGAGTGGCTTTTTAAAATGTAAATGAATGTTTATATTCGTTTGTAAGACCTTATACACTAACTAATAAAGCATAAATAAATAATGAACTCACATATTCTGCCCAAAACAGGGGAATGGTGAAATTGCTGAATCTTGATATCTTTTCGTTGAATCCAGTCACTTCTCCCATTACAAGATTACTTTGAGAACGCGCACGGGACTGCAGAGGAATGCCAGTTGTCTAAAAAGAAAAAAAAATCACAGCATAAATACCCGGGTTACGGCCGAGTGGCTAGTGTTGCGGACTCACAAATCAGAGGTCGCAGGTTCTAATCCCACTCTACCATAACTTGGTTACCATTTTCTAATCTTGAATTATTTACAACTCTCAAAATATTCTGATGTAAAGTTTATATTTACAAAAACTCATAAACCTTAATTGACATAATTCGCAATAGCAAACACTTAAATTATCCAAAAAACTCTAATTATGTCAATATGTTATGCATTTGTTAGAAGTCATTTAGAATATTACGCATCTTGGATATAGAATCCCCAATATGCTACATTTATGATAATAATAGAAAACTATAATTAATAATAATATTTAACCACATGAGGGCATTGGAAGCAAAGATCGCAACCTCCAAAAATATTTTGTTTTAGTTATGATGTCATTCTGTAGTTTATCAACTTTATTTTTATAAAAATCATGAGTTGAGTTGCAAATGTAATTTGAAATCATACTTCTGATGGTTTGAAAATAGTGTTTTGAAGCATAGCAAAATCCATTAGCCATTTTATTCGACTAATGACAGTCTTGAGATTTAAATTTTCAAAATGGCCGTGCCATACAAATATATTTAGAAAGTTTTTTGAATTCATGTTTCTATTAAAGCTAATTTATTAGTATCTTAAAGTTTAAGTTCAGTGAAAATAACATTTCTAACATAAAGACTCTCTTTGGCATTAGTGTAGCAGTTTTTGTTATTTTTCTCGAAAACACCAAAACGGGAGTTTACTATCTTTGCTTCCGACGCCCTCACATTAAGTATGTAAAAAGTGAGATCTGTTTGCAAAGGCAAAGTGATATGACATTCTATTCTCTCTCTTCCTACCTTAATGGGGAAGTGGTGTGAAGATTTGTTTACTTCCTTTCTTTTACAAGTATGTAATTATAAACAAAAGAAGGGAAGGAGCTAAATAAGAATTGAAAAGTAAGGAAAAACAATATGAATAAAAGTTCCTATCGGACAGTTGATTTAATTGCAGCTGTCCAACAGCTCTGCATAATTATTTGTAGTTCTGCGCATGCAGCCAAGGGAGAAAAGTGAGTGTAGTTTGTGCTATTGAACTCACTCTGGAACATGCGTTAGAGTCCTTGTGGGTACACGGAACTTTATCAGGGACAATCTGTCAGAGCCCAGACCGCCTTGTGCATTATATTGAGGTCAGCAATTTTACTTCTGATGGAGAGCCACGGGAGAATGGTGAACGTAGTTTAAGCTGTTGTACTCGCACTGGAACATGTGTTTGAGTCTGGTGGTCCTTATAGATACACGGGACTTTATCAGGGACAATCTAATAGAGCTCAGACCGCCTTGTGCATTAGATTGTAAGGTAACTCACCGGTTCTACGATGGCATATGATTTATGTTTCTCAAGGTCCGGTCGGAGTCCTCCGATGTGACTAATCACCGATGGATCAGTTCCATAGAAATGGGGTAGTGACAGAGCCATAGGGAAATCTATTGAAAAAACAATTAACTTTACATTAATTCATGATGCAATCAATCATTTTTCTTTTTTTTCAACAGTGTTAAATGAACAATATTTTTAGTTTGTCCAAATGTTTGTAGACAAGGAGTGGATTCAACTCCCAGGGGAGCTGTTAACATTAACATATTACAACAGAGATGAAGAACATTTAAGAGAAGGTAATATAGAAGTCTAGGCATCTACCGGGCTTATGACCTGTTATTGGCTGGTTTAAGTGGCCACTTTACACACCGTGTAAAATTTACGATTCTTCCCATATTTTAACATCTATATTTCTTCAAGGACTGGATTGCCTAGTATGTAGGTGAAATAATTCAATTACATGAATCTCACTCGCATAAATAAAGGTTTCAGCTCTTTAACTTCACAAATATCAACACATTAAAGAATTGCAGAAATATAGATGTTAAAATATGGGAAGAATGGTAAATTTTACACAGTGTGTAAAGTGGCCACTTAAACCAGCCAATGACAGGTCATAAGCCCTGTAGATGCCTAGACTTCGATATTACCTTATCTTAAATGTTCTTCATCTCTGTTGTAATATGTTAGTGTAATATTTAGACACTATAAGTAATATATAATCAATCATGTAAATGAATGCCTCGACACGGGTTGTGCCCAGTGAGGTACTCATATTAAAAAAAAAGTTTTATGTAAAACGTGAAATAATAAATAAATAAATATGATGTTAAATCTTCTTACATTTTTCCCACTTGTTTAATTATTATAACCAATGATGAATAATTAAATAAGCTCGTCAAAAGCGAGAAAAAAAATGCATTTCAATTTGTACAAATGAAATAAATCTACAATGTTTGATTATGTCCATATGCTTGCAGACTGGCTGGATTTCCTCCCTAGAGAGTTGTTCATATTTAAATTTATTTCAACAAAGAGGGAAAATTTTTGAGAAGGATATATAGGAGGTCTAGGCATTTACAGGGCTTATGACCTGTCATTGGCTGGTTTAAGTGGCCACTTTACACACTGTGTAACATTCACCATTCTGCCCGTGTTTGAACATCCACATTTCCTCAACTCTTCGATGATGTGTTGACTTTTGTGAAGTAAAAGAGCTGAAACCTTTATCACGCGGGTGAGATTCATCCGGCTGAACCAAATCACCTACTAGGCAACGCCTGAAAACAATTTTCAAATTTTTATACTTCTTCTTTTACCAGGCAGTAAGTAATTCAACAATGTTTGGAAAGAGTTTGGAAGAGTTGAGGAAATGTGGATGTTCAAACATGGGCAGAATGGTGAATGTTACACAGTGGTAAAGTGGCCACTTAAACCAGCCAATGACAGGTCATAAGCCCGGTAAATGCCTAGACTTCCATATTTCCTTCTCAAAAACATTTTCCCTCTCTGTTGAAATAAATAGAAATATATCTACTTTTACTATTTTGATGTTTGTTGTGAGTTGTTGTTATTGTTGTGAGTTATTGTTATTGGTGTAGTTTTAACTGTGTGAATCAACTTTCGGATGTGACCAGGTTTACAATACACGCTGTACAATCAAGCTTACTGAAGTAGCATTTTGAGATGTCACTGAGTCCATTGGGAAGCGGGGGATCTGCTGCAAAGCAGTCCGGATTACTAGGGTCCTTGGTTCTGTGGTAGGTATTGTTGGGTACAAGGTACCTGAAGGCAGGAATCCCTTCAAAATCGAAATCATCTGAAATCATAACACAATCATCCTTTCATTAGACAACTTTCCTTGAAAATGTGTGTGGAAAACAATGGCTGCTATTATTATTTATATAACTTATCGTAAATCATATTTGTTCCTTGGCAAGCTTATTGCCAAATGGCAATTTCTTTCAACCTATTTATTGGGCATAAAATTCGACGTGTTTAACGCTTTTAAAAAACTGTCATTTCCAGCCTGATGGCGAGCTTCACGATGAAGTTGGTTGTAGTCATAGAATTAAGAATAGTCCAAAAGGAGCGTAGAATCATATTTGAATACATCGGACTGTGTCCAATATTTCCCCCACTTAGACACACTTTTGCCGGGCGTATACTTGAAGTCACCGAGTAATATTGCCAGATCGCGAAGAATATAACCATAACACAAATGTAAGTTAAAATAAAAACAATTTGTTAATTTTTCTAAAATTTTATTGTGCACGCGGAAACATTGATTGACACAACATAGTAGATAAGTAAAGGGTCATTTAATAAGAGTTATTAAATTAATTAACTTTGAACTTAAAGTATAAAACAAATTTTATTTGACATAAAACAAATATTTTTGTAAAATGTTTAATAATATTTTATGTTTTAAAGATAATGTCGGCTAAATGTCCACCACGGCGTTATTTAATACGAGCTTCGATTGTCATTATTTCTCTTATTATATGAGCAAAGTAGGGTAAAAAAATTTACTGCCCTGGCAACACTAACGAAATTTCCATTTTGTTTTCGACAATCTGACAGATGGAAAAATAATTAAATTTTTAAGTAATGCATTTGTGACAAACACATTTATTTGATAATTACACATGAAATGTGACACAACACGGCATAGTTGAATTCAAATCAGGAGTGGCGTACTGAGCGACGTCTACAAAGAAACTAATGGGTCAAAATGTAAACCTACTCATTTATGAGTAGTTGAGTCGCCTTCTGTTTGATGTGCGCATGCAGTTTCTAGACTTTTCTTAATTCTATGGTTGTAGTATTTTCTCATATAAAAAGGCTAAGATAATATTTTTTTAAAAAAAAAACAGCGAGAGTTTATTCAAGTCCATATTATAATTTAACTTTCACAGTGTGACAAAAAATAAAATACTTAAAAATAGAACTAGCAGAGTGTTTTCAATGGGAAAAAAAAATAGGGTTGTGGCAGAGGTCCGAGGTTCAAACCCCACTTTACCCCAACTTGATTTCCATTTTTTATTAGATTACTATTGTGAGTTATTTACAACTCGTTGAAAATGGCTACCAAAATTGAAATATTTAAGCAAAATTATAAGAACGCTAATATTTCTTTCTATTATTAAAAAAAATAAAAAGAGAGGAAACAAAGTGAAGTCACGGAAGAGAATGGAGATGTTTCTTCAGGCCTGATTAGAACAGAGTTTACTTTAAATGACAAATGGTTGAATTGCTTTGGCTATTGGCTCTAGCAATCTAGCAATTTTTAAGTTTGGTAACTAAGTTATTGATGGATAACTGTAGAAACATCTTTGATAGTGGATGGGAGAAGATTCCACAGTCGATCTGCATGGACACTATATGGCGAATTAGAAGGGGGCTTTGTGGATAAGAACAAAGAGGTAAACAATAAAGTGACAATCATTGAAATTTTTCACGGAGGTAATGCTTACTCGAATAGTGAAGCGCAATCACTTTACAGAGAGACTTTCGCCAGTATAACAGTGACATATTCCTTTGCAATCTCTGAGTATAAATGAGTCCTTCGGTCGATCCTTGGACCGTTTCCCTGCAATTGCTATCTCGTTCGAAGCCGGGAAGATTGGCTCTGCCTTGAAAATTGTCCAGAGTAAAGAATTTAGAATCTCCGAACTTTGTGCCGATGTAAACAGTCACGCGGTCTGTGAAATTTTTGTACATCTGAAAAACAATAAAAACATATAAACAGATAGGTTCAAATAACATGGTAAAGAAGTTTATTCAACAATGTTTGTCCAAATTTTTATAGACAGGCGGGATTTCCTCTCGAGGGAGTTATTTTGACTTTAATTTGTTGCAACAGAGAGGGAAAACATTTCGAGAAGGGAAAAAAGAAGTCTAGGCTTTTACAAAGCTTATAACCTGTCATTTGCTGGTTTAAGTGGCCACTTTACACACTGTCTAACCACCGTTCTGCCTATGTTTAAACATCCACATTTCCTCAACTCTTACATCTATTAACTTTTTTCCCTCTCTGTTGCAACACATTTAGATATGAACTCCCTAGAGAGATATTCCACCCAGTCTGCAAGCATTTGGACCATTTTTTTTACATAATACTAGTATATACAGAAAAAATATTATAGTGTTTTAAATGTATTTTACACTTTCGATTTAATAATTTTTATGAAACATTTTTTTAATTAAGTATGTCCAAATGCTTGCAGACTGGCTCGATTTTCTCCCTAGGGAGTTTTTCAAATATAAATTTGTTGCAACAGAGAAAGAAAACATTTTTGGGAAGGGAATATAGGAGTCTAGGCATTTACAGGGCTTATGATCTGTCATTGGCTGGTTTACGTGGCCACTTTCCACACTGTGTAACATTTACTATTCTGCCTATGTTAAACATCCACATTTTCTCTACTCTTTCATCTGTCGGCTTTTGTGAAGTAAAGAAGCTGAAAACTTTATCGTGTGTCTGAGATTCATTTTGCTGAACTGATTCACCTTCTAGGCGTTACCTGAGAACAATTTTAAATTTTTTATACTTCTTCTTATACCGGTTAGTTTAATCAAGAATGTATGTCCAAATGTTTGTAGATAGGCTGGATTTCAACTCCCTAGGGAGGAAATGCTGATCAACGTAATATTTGCAAAGGAATAGTTGAAGACCTGACAAATGTCATAGGGTACTTTTCATTCAGAAAACAATCACTCCTTTGGGAAAATTCTAAGAGTGAAAATGAATTTATATTAAAACAGAATAACGCTGCTACGTCGCCATAGACTAACGGATCACCGTATTTTTTTTCAAAGAGATAGTTGGAAAACTCCTGAACATTTTGACAAATGGTTCATCATTACAAGAATGTCCAAATAAACAATCCAGCCGCGTGATATCCGACGAAGATTAGCTTTTTTCACACATATTAGTTACGCGTTTGTTTACTACCATTTATGTGTTTTGGTTGTCGGCTTTTCCTTGAGAAATAGGAACCTGAGCAGCCTGGCAGTACCTACCGCATTGCAACAATTCACAAATTCCATATTTAAATATAAAACTGACGGCTGTATTTTTCCTGAAAAACAAATGAATGTCTTCTGTGATTCGCATGATAAACTAACAACAAATAATATTCCTACCGCTATCTTCATATATAGTTACTGCTAAAGTGTTATTTTTTTATTTATTTATTTAATACCTGCCTTTAATATTTTTATTTATTCATATTTTTTTCTTACAAACTATAGTGAATAATAATGTGACCTCACTGGGGTTTCCCGTGCCGAGAACACTTAACAATATACTTTTTTTTAAATTACACTTGAGAATAAACAAAGAAGACTAACTTCAAAAAATGAAGATAATTAACAAGTATTCAGACAGTTTTAAAAACAAGGTATTTATGTACATCTATATTATTTATATTACAAAACACACAATGAAAATAACAAAATCCTAACATGAGCTATACACTTGTGGAGCAGTTGATTCAATATTGGTATGGGCGAATGAGACAATCCATTTTACTTCTACCTAGCTCCACTATCCATTTTTTGTAGCCTTTTTAAACATTTCCTCATTACTAATTGCTTTGATAGATAGTGGAAGTAGGTTATAGATTTTAATATAATAATACTCAAAATCCCTTTGTCCGAAAGTGGTTTTAGTTTGTATTTGTTAAAGTTGTCTATGTGTTGAGGATCTAGTGATTGTATTATTTATATGTGATATATTGTGGGGGTTTTATGTCTTTTATTTGAGTAAGAGTAGTTTTTGAATCTATATTATTATTATTATTATTATGGATAACTTATATAGCGCCATTTTCGTAATAAAATACCTCAAGGGCGCTTTACATAGTGATTCTATTGTTAAATTAATTTAATTGAAGCTTTTAAATTTGTAATTTAATTAAAACAATTTATTTTGTTGTCACATGCTACGGATTTATTCAAATGATTTAGAGAACAAGTGGGTTTTAAGTTTTTTCCGAAATATCACTTCACTTTCACAGCCTCGCACCTCTGCTGGGAGAGCATTCCATGCCAGAGGGCCTGCGACCGCAAATGCGCGTGAGTATTGTTTTAGCGTATAATTGTTTTGGTGTCATAAGTTGTGATTTATGGAATATTTCTTCAGTAGATGTCTGTATCGGGACTCTGAGTATTATTTTAATTATGGATAATAGCATTATTATCATCACTGCATCTAATATCCAAAAATCCTGATACACAAAGCCTGAATTGAGAAGGAACTAAACATCCGCATCGTTCCCGCACATAATATCTGGTGAAGCGAGGAAGAACAATTCAAAACAGGTGAGTCGATTTCCATTGTATATTAAGTGGCAGTAAACGTCCTTAGTAACGTTTGTGTTGGCTGACCTTGTTGGACCATCTTGAATTAGTTCATGCGCTCTCTAAGCTATCGAGGAAATAACTTTCGTGCCTCTCTCTCGTGTCATCATATATCATCTTAATCTAAACAACAACACTGTAAAATTATAGTGGATTGACATTTATTAGATTCGTTTGTACCTATTGAAATTCAATAAAATTTATATGCTTCGTCTTTTTTAATAAAACACCATAGTTTTATGATTTTAATAAAAATATTAATATTAACGCCTCAGTTAACACATTGTTTTAAAAATAATATTAGCGTTATTATAATTTACCCAAATATTTGAATTTTGGTGTCCATTTTTGACGAGTTGTAAATAACTCACTATTAGAAAATGGAAATCAATTTGTGGTAGAGTTGGGATCTGATCTGATATCCGATCTTATATCCTCGGACCTCTGATCCGCGAGACCACAACCTGATTCAAACAATATCATCATCATCATTCCCCTTTCGCACCTAATGGTGCATAGGGCACTGCATTGGTACACCAATCGCAGTGTATCTTGATCATTTTTGTTACATGAAGGTAAGATGATTGGTCTTACGCTTCAGGTACCAGTCAGGTACTCGATAGATTAAAATTATTGATTTAGATAAAATTACCAGAAATATTCTAGTGTAAAAACACCTTTTTAAATAATTATTTCATGTCAACCATGTCGAGAATCGAACCCTAAAACTCTGGCATGGTAGGCAAACGGGCTGACCACTGCACCACGAGGCCGACGAAATAATATAGTAAAACTCAACAAAAAAGATCTTAATCATAGTTTTATCAAAATCATAATTTAAATTTAGCGAGTACTCTCAGGTAAAATCCTGAAAAAGGAAATCGACTGGAGATTAGTCGGTCTCATGGTGTACTGGTTATTGCGTTTGCCAGGCATTAAATAAGTAAATAATTGTAAAACAATAAATATCAATCCACCATATTTTAATTTTATCATGCCGTGGTGTGAAATGGGTCAATCATGCGATATCACGCAATGGGCTCGTGGTTTGCACGTGCGCAGCGGTCCAGTATCCGCTAATGTACGGTAGACGGTGTATTAAAAAATATTTACTTACAGTGGCGAGCATGCCAACATTCCTGATTGGCACGATTCCTGGTAAAAATTTATTTCCTGTCAAAAGTATAGGATCGGTGTAGTTCCAAAGAAACTCATAGGCGGTGATTTTCCTTATCAAAGGATAAGAAGGACTCCATAAAAGCAATTTGAATGGAATTTTAAAAAAAGGAGCTCTACTACTTATATATGATGCGAAGCCCTGTAAAAAATAAAAGGCAATATGTATTAAACAATATTTTTTTTTTTAGGAAAAACAACAGAAATAAAGACAATATAATAAAAGTAGGTAGCTAAACAACTAATCTTTAAGACAATGTTAACTCTTAAAATTCTGAGTTAAAAATATCCTTTGGACGCGGTGCAGTGACGTCAAAAAATATGAAATGTAAAAGTGAAAAAAAAATATTCAGCCAATCATTTTGTATTAAAAAATTTAAGCATACATACATATACACACATGAACATGCATATATATATACATACACATACACACATGAACATATACGCAAACAGAAATGCACATACATACGCATACATATATATAATGAGGAAGTTCAGTGTCTTTTTTATATTTTTTAAACTGAGCCAAATTTTTTAAAATTTTATGTTTATATATCGTATTATCAGCGCTCTGATTTTTTAAAGTTTTGTATTTCTGAAATAACTCCGCGTGTGACGTCAGAGGTTGTTCTATGACAGTCTTCCGATTGGTTCGTTTACGGTGACCAAACCAGATATCCTTCAATGCTCTTATATCATTGGATGGTCCATATGAACCAGTGACGTCATCCAAAGTAGTGCAATTTTATTAAAATATTTATTATTATTATTTTCGTACATTTTTAGGAAATTTTACGGTACAATTTAATGCTCTATTTTTTACCGCACGCAAGAAAAAAAAATTGTATCCAATTTCCCGTAGGGCTGAAGTTCCTCATTAATAATAAAATAATGAAAACTAATAAAAAAAAACGATAAAAAAATAGTAACCAAAAATATTGCTTTCATGACGTCTCTATCGCAATTTCGATATGTTTTTAAAACAGTATTTTCTTTCGTTGAAAAGATCTATCGTGCTAAAATTTGTATTTGAATTCAAGTTGAATTTTAATTGAAATTTATATTTGAATATTCATTGTTTTAAACATTGTTAATCACTCATGAACAATTAAAAGTTACACAATCCTTTTTACAATGTTTATCACAAAGGTTTTTACACGTTTTTGTGACTCAAGTAGGCATTTTTGTTTCGATTCTAAACGTCACGCCTAGCTGGCGGTCAAAGAACGACTAAATACTTATAGGGCATGACTGAACGTTTGGGCATGAATAAGTGTCATTATTTTTGTCAAGAGACGGAGAAAATATGATATACATATTTAAAAATCATCACTATGGCAGCATCATCTGCATGGCATGTGATTTTAATGACCTTATCTCCCTTAGTAGATTCTCAACTTTGTTTTATTCTTAAAAGCGTTTCTTTTTAATATATTCTGCTTGTGCAAGAAAAGGTTTAGGCGTATATATTGTTGTGCTATATTAAGTTTTAAAGGTGCTAAACTTGCTTTGTTTCTTTGTTGTTCTCAATATGTGTTATATTCTAAATGTTAATATTATTTATGTCCCGAATTGAGTGTTTGTAACTCCTGGGAATGTAATTCAACGTATTATACTTGTAAAATACTTTGTGTTATATGATTTATAAATAAAATAAAAAAAATATACAAAAAATGGTAGTCTGATATACTTAGTCATTAAAGTTGAACTAAATATATACTAATTACTTCATGTCAATTATCAATGCAGTGTCAAACACTATTAGGAAGGTAATAAAATAATTGATTCTAGACTAATTACAAACTTGAAATCAAGGCCTACCATTTTTAAAGTGTTCTTAAATATTTCAATTATTATTATTATTGGTTATAGGCAGGCAGCCTTTGCTGATGCGCCTATATCTCGTGTACTGCTTTTTGTCCAAGTTCTTCTTCCTTCAAAAAAGCATCCAAACGGTTTTTGAACCGGTGACCGAAATGAAATGGCCAACCAGACTTGGCAATTTATTCCAGTCTGAAACCGCCCTGCTGGAAAGAAAGTTTATCTTGGGATTGAGGGGGAATCTGAGACGATAGAGCTTCCAGTTATGACCCCGTAAATTTGTGTTGGGATTTAATTGATATGGGCCTGCCACACACTCGGCGAGTGACATGGGAAGTAGCGAGGAAAGGAGGCAAAGACGTAGTGTGGCAACATTACTCGTCATGCTCCTCGTCGTACCCACCGCTCCCTATTTTGTCGGTTTTCGAGCGCGAGTCAAAGGATCGGCAATATGAGCGCGAGTGGCTGGCCGCACAATCGCGCGGTCGCAGTACGCATCGAGCGCTCGCACAAGACGCACGCGTCATTTTTGAATGATGTATATTTCTTTGTATGACGTTGATATAATTAGCTTTACTAAAAATGCATAGCGCGCACGCCGTCACAGTTTCATCGTCCATTGTATAGAAATACAAATGACAAGTGCGATAATTTGCGCGAGTAGAGCAGTGTGTGGGCGGAGAGGGCAACATCGGGCAAGAGGGCGGCAGCGCGAGGAGCAAAGTGAAGAGCAGCGCAAGGAGCATAATAATATTTGGCTAATTTATATAGCGCCATTTTTGTAAAAAATCACCTCAAAGGCACTTTACAATTGTATACCTAAACTTACATTCTAACTAAAATAAAGTGAAATATTATATTTCCAGATTTAAAATTGAGGGTATGATAGTCTAAACATGTGGGATTTTAGTTGGGATCTGAACTGACTGGGACTGTCGATGATTCGTAAGTTTGAAGGCAATTGGTTCCAGGCAGAGCAAAAGCAAGATCTCCAAATCTAGTGTTTGGGGAGCGCCGGATTTCGACAAGTTTTCCTCTTCCTGAATCAAATGCTGACCTTAGAGTAGATTTTCTTTGACATGTATTTTCCCTAATACAAAGGTCCGATAAGTATTTTGGAGCCATTTCATGAAGGCATTTGAATACTGTCCAGCAAAGCTTGTATTTTATTCTCTCTGGGCTTTTTAACCAGTGCAAATCTCGTAGATGTTGTGAGATGTGATAATATTTTTTTACTCCCGTTATAAGCCTCACTGCTGCATTAAAAACAGATTGAAGTTTATTAGTTTGATATTTTGGGAGATGTGCATATATTCCATTACAGTAATCTGGACGCGAAACGACATAAGCATTTACAAGAGCTTTAGTTGCATCTATAGGAATATTTCTCCGCACGGATTTGATTTGTTGGAGATGGAAGAAACCAGCACTTACCGTTTTATTGACCTGAAAATGAAGAGAAAGATCTGAATCTAAATGAACACCCAGTAGGTAAACATTTATACTAGGGGTAAGATCACAACCTGTGATTGAAATTGGAGATCGGTCTAAAAGGTGGTGTCGCTTTTTTGTCGCTGTCAATAGAAGCTCAGTTTTAGATGGATTGAGTTTGAGTCTGTTTGATAACATTCAGTTGTTGACGGTTTGGATGCATTGAGACACGATTTTTTAAATTGTTTATATCTTGAGGAGAGCAGTAAAGTAAATAACATAGTGTGGCGGAGCTATCACATCTAATGCAGAGGGACCGTCATAGTAATTATTGAGTATCTTATAAGATTCTATAAAGCCCCCTCTCTTCCGTCTTTCTTCCAATGATGTAAGTCCTAGTGCTTTTAATCTACCGTGGTGAGGTATTCTTTCGAAATGCAGTTGGTTCAACGATATCACGGGTATTTATTTTATCAAAGAACAATGACACACTACTGGACACATTACATCAGCGTTGCCAACCTCCACCATCAGAAAATCTGGAGATACAGAAAAAGAAATCGGCAGATTTCGACAGATTCTTTGTCCTCGGGGCGGAGGTGGTAGGGAGGAAGGGAGAGATGTATTAAAAATTTGATCACGAAGTTAGCTACAGATTACAGTAAAACGACGGGCCGTACGTACTTGGGTTGAGAATTGCAAGCGTAAACCGAAACCGTCCGTTACACGTTTGTTGTTAAACTAAAAACCAAACAAAAAATTTGGAATGCTTCTATTCCATGCAATAGAGCTTAAGATCTTCTCTAGAGAATTATTACTCTGAGAATATTTCCTTCCGTTTTTTCATTCCAAAATTTGGCTAAACATGTGACTGTTTTTTTTTTACTCAAATCAAATTTGCTGATCAGAAATCAAGCTGTCCCCTTGGATTAATGCCTGACGCTTGCCTGACATGCGGAGAGTTCCAGATTCGATTTCCAGTGAGATCACGATAATTTACGTAAATTTTTACGATTTTTTTTATTTATTTATTTATTTTTATTTTTTTATACGCCTCCACTCGTTTGCGAGTGATTTTGGCTCTTAGAAACAAGAATAAGAAATTTAAAGAATATACGCTTCAGTGAACGACAAAAAAAAACCCATACCCACGAAAAAATATAGTATAATGTGAGGTAGTTAAAATCAGTATGAAAGAGTTATGTGACAATAAAATATTATTACCGTATAAATTAAACGTAAACATAAAATGAAATTTTGGGCCAAAAGTAAAGAGGGACATTCAATTAGACTTATTATTTAAATTTTGCAAATAATATTTAACAAATTCAAATATTTTTATTATTTGTCCTTAAGAATTTAGTCAGAAGTAAATAAGTATCCAAATCATTCTGGGCTAGTAAAAAATTTACGTTAAGAGGGAACGTATTATATTCTTCACAAATATTTTGAAGGAATTCGCTTCTTTCGTAGAGGGGACAGTCAAAAAACAGATGATCTAATGATCTAATGTCTCATCGTCATTTTCACAAAGACACATTGCCGAAGTAAAGACACCTATTCTCGATAAATGCGAGGCAACGAGACAATGTCCTATTCTCATTCATTTTTACGATTATCGTAATTTTAAGCTTAATGATAATATAATATATTCTAATAAGAAGAGGGTTACTAAATTTGATCAGAAAATAGTTACAGGTGACAAAAACGTTTCATTATTATTAAGTCATCTGATGACACTCCATTCAATGAAATATAAACTATGAAATGATGAAGAGAAATGGCATGATTTTAATTCATCAACTTTGAAAATAACCGGGAATCACTGTTGATCAATATTAACCAATCAACGTATGTATAATGTACGACATAACGATAATTAGCATTTATTTGATTTATTTATTTATTCATTTATTACAAAAAAAATAATAAATAGCTGGCAGAAAAAGTAGCTTTCTGAGCAAACAGAAAAAAAGTGAGTACCTATTAGATTTGGTAATGTATCCAAAATAAAACAAGTTTATTGGATTTATAAATCTACTTTATTTTTTTATAAAATATACAAAGGGTATAATGTGACGCGTTTCGTCTTGTTAGGACATTTTTATTTTGGATACATTACCAAATGAAATATGGAATTTTACCAATTGTCTGCATACACAATAAATAAGTACCTATTTGGTTCATTTATTTATAAGTGGATTGCCTATATTAGGGACTAAAAAATAGTTTTTTTTAAATGTTATCAAATGTTACCTCATTGCATCTGATATCTGCTATTTATTTATTTTTAAATATATATTTGGACCCCTGTATTTACTAGCCTTACGTGTCATGTACAAGGCTAAGGTACTCGGAAAAAATCGTTTTTGTTTGTCTGGGAAATGGGATGTTCGATCACTGATTTTGGTTTATTACCTTTATGAGTCCAATCACCATTGTTGCAAAGTTCAAGAACAATGGTGCGTGATAACTACTTTTACTACTACAGTGTGGATATCTGTTAAGGATATTCCATCTTTTCTGCATTCTGCTTCAAGATTATGGCGTTGCAAACTGAAAAATGGGCACTGAAATAACAGATGTTCGATACTCTGTGAAGAAATATCATCTCATGGACAATAGTCACCATTCCTTAATTTAAACCTATACAGATAACTTCTCATATATCCGTGTCCGGTAAAAATTTGGGTCGTTTCGAAAGTACTTTGGTGATTTATATTTTAATATTTTCGACACTTGACACTTGTGCAATATTTACACACATGTCCACCCTCATTCCAATATAACACCCACCCTCTCACTCACTTACACTCACACAAACACACTAGTATGTATTGTACGTGTATTTAATGTATTTCTGTGGATATCTGTCATTGGTTTTATTCTCTGTATATTTTATTTGTTGTATTTTAGTTACATGTATTACTGTTGATATCCCTAATAAATAAAATATAAAAAAATGACGGAAGTTTGCTGCATCAGCCAGCGTTGGGAAAAACATTTTCTCAAGCAGTTGTGGACAATGTATGTTGTTATCGACTATTTCGTGAAGGGAGACGGTATTTTTTATGGTTCTTCTAGATTGCAAGGTATCGATTTTGTGATGTAGGTACTGCAGCTTCTTCATAGTTATGGAAATGCCGTAGACTTAGCATTTGTAATATGTCTATCAAATCAAGATCTTGTGTAAATGGATAAAATGCACTAACACGTAGGTCTTACAGTTGATTTCATAAATAAAATAAAATGGTATGGAAAAATTAAAAGAACAGTGATTTTTAACTCACTAAAATAGGAAGATTAACAACATTTAAAGTTGCGTTCATGTCAATGCCTTTATTGTATTCTGGGAGGAACTCCAACCACCTTTTCGCTGTGTACGACATTGTTCCATTTTCATTGAACACAATGTCCGAGTGCTCCAATTTTTCTCTAAAAAATAAAGTACAAATAATTAACTTCATAAGTAATCTTGGCAGAACAAAAAACATTTTATTTACACATTTGGCTTCAGAATTCCAAAATTTTTTTTTGTTTTAATCTAAGCTAAAAATAACACTTTGAGTACCGGATACCGAACAGCCTATTATAATTTTAAATAAGTTTGCAGGTATTTGTCGAAGTCGTAGCTTGGAAAGAATCATAGGCCACCAAGCATGGTCAAAGGCACCTAAGATATCAAGTAATATAATGAGGACATATAGAAAGATGAACAGAGTTTATTGAAGTTTTTTTATGATATTCACTCATTTTAAGCATTTTTTGAGTTAAATAATCATTTATTACTAAGTAAATTAATACAGTTTAATATTACACTAAGGCTTATTAACACTTTGAGTACCGGCCGAATACACATAGAATTTACCCTGTGCCCGGCCCATTTTTGTGAAATTTCATGCTTTGTGAAGGGTTTCTTAAACGTGTCATAATTATGAAAACTCTGGGTTAAATCAATTAAAACATCTCATATTTATTTGAAACAATTTAATAAGTCACTTTTGTATGATAGTTTGCTAACATCGGCCTTTATGGAGAGCCACATGGCAATGTTCGCACATATACAGGGTCTCATTCCTTTTTTGTGCTTTGTATCCCGGAGCCGTATAAACACGTGATTATAATAACCACGCACTGTGTCCCGGTTCCGTGTTTTCACGTGGTTTACCAGCAGCAAAAAATATTAATAAAGGTCACTAGATGTCAATAAAATGCACATTTTTAGACAGCTGGTGAACCACGTGAAAACACGGGACCGGGACGCAACGCGTGGTCATATAATCACGTGTTTACACGGCTCCGGGTACAAAGTGTTAGGAACACTTTATAATTACTCTCAAAATAAGAAGATTGCAATGGTTTTGCCATGTGCACAGAATGAATGATAACCGTACTCCAAAAAAGATTCTTTATACCACTCCGGAAGGCAGACGAAGCAGAGGCAGACCAAAATTAAGATGGCTGGAGAATGTGGGAAGTGACATTAGAGCGATTGGCCTGACGAACTGGAGAAGAGCCACGGGGTGCAGAGACAAATGGAGACACATTCTGGAGGAGGCCAGGGCCCACAACGGTCTGTAGCGCCACTGATGATGATGTTAATTCTTATGGACTGCATCCTTACAAAATAAATTCCACTAGATCGGGGAATATCCATCTCCCCCTCCCAAAAACTCTGCTACCTAAAGTATGCCATGCCTATGATGCGATTATTAGAAACCTCAGACAAAACTTACTATTTCATACCGATAACCATAGAACTAACCATGGTTTTGTTTGGTCTGCCAACAAACATACCAGTCTTGATTTCATTGATAACAAATTGTCTTTCAAACGATCACTGAATCAAATTCAATTATAAACACCTCTCTTCCGCTTCCACTCCCGCCGAGTCTACTATATACCATTGTGTCTTTCTACTTTTATTTATAATAATTTTCTATGTATAAATATGTATATGAAAATGCGCATTTTATTTTTTATTTTTTTATTTTTTCAGAGTGTTAAAAAAATAAAGCATGACTACATAGTAATGAAATACATATTAATAGAAAAATAGTAAACAAAAAAATCCCACAAAGGCATGGCCTGTTCGTGGGTATACAAGAAAATGTTAATGAATTTTTGCTCCTATAATAAATAACGGACATTTATAATATTTTTGTGTAACATAAGAAAGAAAAAAATAAAGTATTCCGTAAGAGATAATATGGTTTTTTTTTGTAATTAAAAAAGTAAATAAAAAATATTTAAAAAACACAAAAATATTCCTTATTATTAAAAGGCAACAAAATAAATCATAGATAAAAAGAGTTCATATCTTTAGTTTGAATCCAGGATAGTGCACGTTTTTTAAAAGAAGGAAAATTTTGAAAGTTTGGAATCAATGAAATATTATCAGTAAAAAAAGAATTAAAAAAATTTGGGCCTATAAAATATGCATGTCTCTGTGTGAGCAATGTGGTATTTCCAACACGCGATTCCTTCTTTGACTTGATCTATTTGAATTAATTGTAAATAAATTTTGGTTCTTAAATATATATTTTAAACATTGAAAACAATATATTTGTCTTAGATCTAAAAGTTTAGCTTCTTGGAACAATTGGAAAGAGGGAAAAGTGCGATTTTTGTGAAGCATTATTTTTAATATAATTTTTTGAACAGTTTCTAATGGTTTAACATTGGGCGTATATATATATATATAAATAAATAATTTATTGACGATTCAGTCAGGGGTCTTCAGGTCACTGTAGATAAATTAAATAGGTACTCCGCATGCATGGGTTTAAAAAATCATATTGCTAAAACCCATGTACTGAGTAATACTTCGTGCCTTGATACTCAAAATCCCCTGACTATCAAACCAAATCATCGAAAGGATCGAGTTTCAAATGCCGTTGTTTAATCATAAATAACCATCGACGTGCTAATAAGCGACGTGATAACAATTTCTCACCATGGTTGTTCATCGTATTCGCGATCCCAATGAACATCCGTGAACGCCTAATATTAAACGTCAAAATAATTTCGTTTCGCGACGTATAATCCTGCTGCGCAATAACATATTTGAATTTCACCGGTGTAAATATGGAAAATATTCCAAAACTGCTATTTTTATATATTTATTTATTATTTATCACGCTATTTATTTCATTTAGCCGGCGGTTGGCGAGCCAAATGTCAAGAAAAGCAGTCGCCATAGTAATTGTAATTTAATTTCCACTTTTTTGTATTAGATACTCCTTACTATTTTTCAAATGCAATATATTGTATTATTTTTATAGTAAACGCCGATTTTTTGCCAGTGAACTGTTTTATTTACGAGGAAAACAAAAACAAGCCGACACGAACGTTGACTTAGACATTACACACGCGTCGACTTATGACTGCGATAACTTAAGCATGTTCATCATTGTTCATTGTGATCGCTCAAATGCTTAGCATGTTTTTAAGCACGTAAATATTTATTTGTAATTGAGCTACATGGGAGTATATATTTAACGGCAGCTTTCTAAAAGAACTGGGAGTGCGGTTAGGAGTAGCGGGCGCCTCACTCAACTGTATAAAGGATGTCTGTAGAGCGGATATTTACTCAGTAAAAACCAAATGCCGCCTATATAACGCTTGCATAACACCTATTCTCCTCTACGGATGCGAATCGTGGCACCTCACAAGGGCCCAAAATAGCAAAATTAAAAACTAAAAAGACTAAAATAAATAAAAAAAACGACTAAATATGCGTTGGGCATCAGTTAAGTGTTTCAATTTTGAGGGCTCAGGGCGCAACATGTATGATTCCATTAATTTTATTGTTTGGTTTGAAGAAATTGCTGTTTGCAAACAAGCCAGTTAACTTGCAATAATATTGTACAAACAGTAAAATAACTCAAAGTAATCAAATAAATCCATTAACTTACAAATATGTGATTGGTCCATACTCCGCCAGCTCTAATTTGGAGTCGGCTCCTGCCAGAAATCTTTCTCCATTAGTGACATTGAACAAAGTGATCTTCATAAACACAGCATCGGGGGGTTTGAGCCACCAGTCAAACGCTGGTAATCCTATGGAAAATAAATAATATGATTATAATATTGTCTGTGTCCGCGCGAATAAAGGAAACAGTTATGTGTGTGAAGTGTGTAATAGAACCAGAACCCCTGACGAGTGCTTTCCACCGTATGTCTACTCCCAGCAAAAGGAAATGGGAAAATATCACATACTACGAATACCGTAAAAAAGATATGAAATGGATTTCGAATAATTAATTAAATTTTCATACGTAAATGTATAAAAGAAATTCAGTAAAAATACGGTCGTAGAAAAACGCGACGTGTTTGGCCTTGGTTGTTGTGACGTCAAGATTCTTCAATGGCCAGAAACAAATAAACATGAATCGCGACGTATTAGGGGCGTGGCCAATGGAATGACCGCTATGCGGGAATTCAAAATTACAAATTTAAAAATAAAAAAATTTACGCGACTGTTTTTATTTCATACTTTATTACTTTAAAAACGTTAAAAAAAATATTTCCCTATTGTCTGGAAATAAGTCAGCTTCGTAATGGTACCTTTGTGTAATAAGCTTGGTTCTATTTCACACGCGTAACTTTATTTATCATCCGCCTGGAAACAGAAAGTATTTTACATATCGTAGCCACTCAAGCAAAAATCACTAAACCTAATGTTAAATATTTAAAAAATGTAATTTGTTAGTTAAAAAATCTATCTCCATTGATTACAAAATTGACAATATTTATTTAGATTTTTTTTTATTTAAATTTATTCGTTTGTTTTACAATAAACAAAAATGATAAAACAGAGTATTAAAAAAATGAAGCATAATAACATACCAATGAAATACATATTAATAGTAAAAATAGTAAACAAAAAATCCCACAAAGGCATGGCCTGTTCGTGGGTATACAAGAAAATGTTAATGAATTTTTGCTCCTTTAATAAATAATGGACAGTTATAATATATTTGTATAACCCAAGAAAGAAAAAATAAGATATTCTGTAAAAGATTTTATGGTAATTAAAAAAGTAAATAAAAAATATTTTAAAAATCACAAAAATATTCCTTATTATTAAAGGGCAACAAAATAAATCATAGAAAAAAAAGATTTCGTATCTTTAGTTTGAATCCGGGATAGTGCATATTTTTTAAAAGAAGGAAAATTTTGAAAGTTTGTAATCAATGAAATATTATCAGTAAAAAGGAATTAAAAATTTTTGGGCCTATAAAATATGCATGTCTCTGTGCGAGCCTCGTTTTACAATGTGGTATTTCTAACACACGATTCCTTCTTTGACTTGATCTATTTGAATTACTTGTAAATAAATTTTGGTTCTTAAATATATATTTTAAACATTGAAAACGGTATTTATTTATTTTATTTTATTTTATTTTATTTAGAAAACATACAGTCATACAAAATAAGTACTAAAAACAACAATTTTTTAACATAAAAAGACCAATTAAGTTTTCATAAATTAAAAAGATATAAACATTAAATGTGACAAAAAATAAATAAGAATTTTAAGTGAAAAAAGGATAATTGTTGACATTTGCGTTTTCCATGGAGGTAATAAATTAAAATAAATAAAAATACCGAATGCACACTCCGAGCCATCCACGCACACACATGAACGCACATATAAAACATACACAAACATATACATTACATGCGGCACATATACATAGCATAAACCACTCAAGATGTACATTCAGCAACTATCCCAAATAATCGACCCCATGAAGAAATTTTCTGTACAAATGCAACGTGCAGTTAAAAATGTCTACATCAATACTGAGTCCGTTATAATTTCTAAAGGTACGTCTAATGAATGAATTCGAGGTATAATTGCTTTTACAAGTTGGTACATAAAAAAGGTATATGTGTCTTAGGTCTAAAAGTTTAGCTTCTAGGAACAATTTAATCTTTAGACGTCAGTTCTCCGGCCACCTGTATATGATAGTGGAAAACTACTCACCGGGAGTCATCCTGAGCCGCTCTTTCATAAGGAATTCGTATGGAGTCCAAATTATTGTCACGATGCCAATTACGAGACACAGTGTACCCAGCACGCATTTCATTACAGGACCTGAAATCATAATAAAATATTGTTTTTCATTGTAAAAACATTCATCCGATTAAATACGCTATTATTACAGACATGATTAAACTTGAACGACTTCAGAATACATGCATGGGGTTCATTTTTGGTGTTAGGAAATATGACCACATTTCTGATTATCGTAGGCAACTGAATTGCCTCAAAATTAGACAGCGGAGAGACTATCACTCCCTCTCACTTCTGTTCAATGTACTTCATAGTCCTAACGCTCGTATATACCTGCGTGAAAAATTTCAACGCTTATCAGTTCATGGTTTACCTCTTCGTTCTAATTCTCAAGGCACTCTTTAATACCCATCCACAATTCCTCTTTCTTCTCTAACTCATAAAGTGTCCATGCGGCTCGACTGTGAAATCATCTCCCATCCACCATCAAATATGTTACTACATTATCTCTATTTAAATCACGTCTAAAGAAACATCTTCTTTCTCTTCCTTAATCTCTCCTCCTTTCCTTTTTCCTTTTTCCTCTTTATTCCCTTTTCCCATTGAGTAATAGTTTTGATTTAAGGTAATTTGTAAACAAATACGTTTATTTCGATTTTAATATATCTTTAGATTTTTAATATTGATTTTCTTTTGAATATGTTCTGTTACTTGAATTATAAAAATAAAACTTTTATTTTATTGGTTGGTTGGAAGAAATTGCCATTTGGCAATAAGCCCGCCAAAGTAAAAATAACATTGTGTTCAAAAAGTTAAATAAATAAATGATTATAATACTTAACCTAAAACTTACAAATATATCATAAAATTTGTTGCTTGATAAGATACTTCTATTTTATTTTAGAAAACAAAATTTAGGTTTTTTTTTAATTAGCTTTTCTGTTGTTCCTGTTTAATTTATTATCTTAAAATAGTGAGATTTTTTAAAATTACATACTTTGTCTTTATTGTTTTGAGTAGAGGAAAATACCCATATTTCGAAATACTATTACTACTACTACCATCACGCCATTTCCTTTTAGGGGTAGGCAGAGAGACTGGACGCCACAGACGCCCATCCTGGCATACATTTCTAGCTTCTTCCACATTCATACATCTTGTCATACAGCCCTTCGGTTCTGCCTGCTTTTGACATGGCCAGACTTGAGATTTTGGTTTATCTGATCATGCCACGTCTTCCTTGGTCGTCCTTGACGCACGTTGTCGTTCATCATATACTTGTTTTAACATTCTTTCGTCGTCCATTCGTTCTACATGTCCAAACCATCACAGATACCTTTTTTTTAATCTTATCAATTATACTTGACTCAGATTTACTCTCCCGCCTGATTTTTATCATTTGTAACCATGTCATAACCGTTGTATAATGTATTTGTATTTATATATAAAGTGTTTAATAACCTCATGCCAAAGTATTTTATAAGTGAAATTATATTAAATAGAAATGTACATAAATATAGGACAAGAAATAGAAATAGGATAAGACTACCACTTAAGAAAAAAACAAAATCACAAAATAGCTTAATGTATAAAGGGTTAAAACTGTATGATGAGATGCCTGAAAGTATGAAGAATGAAAGAAAACTTACGGATTTAAAAAAAATGTTATGTTTATTGTAATAATGTACTTATGTAAGAAATATTTAATAAGTATTTGTTATAATTGTAAATATATTAGTTGATATACAATGTAATATTAACTATCTTAAGTAAATAAATAAAATAAAATAAATACATTGATTTCCCACACATTACAAAAAAGCTCCAAGAATTATCCTGAGAAAAAATAGTCGATACTAAATTACTTAATTAAAGTACTTGCTTATTGTAAACAATAAAAACCCCTTCAATACAACGATTTTCGTTCATAAAATCATTAAATCATAATTTTGGAAAACCCAAAAAAAATAATCTTTTTTGAAGCCAACCCGAATATGTTTACTTTTTGAGAGCTTACTTATCTGCTACACACATGTTGTTCATAATGTATTTTTTCCATTGCGATGTGTGTTCAATTTTTAAGAATTAATAGAATATTTGATAAACTCGTAAATCCAAATGCCAAATCGTAAATCATTATTTTGATATTATCAATTCTACATCAAGTAAAAAAAAATGTTATCCGGAATATTGGCATTTTCCTTTACCAATGTACCTAAGGTCTTTCGAAAGGGCTGGTCTGAAAGTCACGAAAAAGTCAACAAGATATTGTTTTAAATTGAATATTACAACCAGAATTATCTTGTTTTTAAAAAAAAGGTAATAAAATCCTATAAAAAAAGGTTTCAACTAAAGCATTTCAATTTTTTTAAAAGTATTACCGAAGACATAATTTTAAGTAGAAATAAAGGAAAATGTTACAAAAATGTATGTGATTTAAAATGCTTGTATTTTTTTTCAAAAACAAATAATTGAAATTTGGACGCTGCTACTTTTATGTTAAACGTATTATCTTCAAATTATTATGAAAAATTTTTATTCAATACTAAGTCTTTATTAAGATCCCAGATACCTAAGTTTAGTCTAAATTTGAAATGGCGTAATCTGCCGGTCTTTTTTTTGTCGGAAAAGTCGGAAAGTAATTATATTTTAGTTACATACATAAAACTTTTAAGTATATTTTGTACAAGAAATACCTTTAAAAATATTGTTTTTATCTATTTTTTTTAAATATTATTATTGCACGATTAAAAAAAAACATTCGTTTTAAAATGGCAAAATCGAATGATTTCCTAATTTTGCGTTCGTTTTACCCGACTACAGCCTTAATCTAAATTTCAACAGGCGTAATCCGCCGGTCGAAAAATAATTACATTTAAGTTATATAAAACATTTAAGCATATTTAAATCAGAAATACCTAAGAAAACGATATTATTTATCTAATGTTTATTTTCTTAACCTTTTTAATGGTGAGATTTTAAAAGAACGGCGTTTTAAAATAGCAAAACCGTATAATTTCCTTACTTTTTATCAGACTACAGCCTTAACCCAAATGGTCCGAGAAGTACAAAAATTAAAAAGTATTTACTATGCGCTTGTAGCGTGTCGATTTAATTATACGTCACTAATTTGGCCTAGACTGAAAAATCATTAAACAGTATTGTTCATCCGCCCGGACACAGACAACACTGAGATTTGTGGTTTATTAATGAATAATGTATGAAGAATTGTTAGTTATGTCACATTTAATCATCGTGATAAAATCACTTTAAATTACCTTCATAGTACTTCGTACAATGGGAAAAAAACCGGTAGATTCATGATTATTTTCACACGAATGTAAAATGAATAATCTATTGATATTGAAAAATGTGAGAAATTATGTAAATAAAAAGTATTATGTTACTATGTATGACTAAATCTGCATCTTAGAATAATTGAACGTAGTGATGCAGAAAGCAGCCAGTCCACAATTTTGAAAAAATAAGATATTAGTGTTTTTATTTTTTATTTTTCATAAATATTTGGACCCTTGTATTTAGTAGCCTTACGTGTCATGTACAAGGCTAAGGCACTCGGAAAATCGTTTTTGTTTGTCTTAGAAATGGGATGTTCGATCACTGATTTTGGTTTATTACCTTTATGAGTCCAATCACCATTGTTGCAAAGTTCAAGAACAATGGCGCGTGATAACTACTTTTAACTACAGTGT
This sequence comes from Micrasema longulum, assembly GCF_059751315.1. NCBI lineage: Eukaryota > Metazoa > Arthropoda > Insecta > Trichoptera > Brachycentridae > Micrasema > Micrasema longulum. Next base: position 215,928 of record NW_028278444.1, read on the forward strand.
GGATATCTGTTAACATTTTAAGCACTGGTCGAATACACATAGAATTTACCCTGTGCCCGGCCCGTTTTTGTGAAATTTCATGCTTTGTGAAGGGTTTCTTAAAAGTGTCATAATTATGAAAATACTGGGTTAAATCAATCGAAACTTCTCAGATTTATTTGAAATAATTAAATAAGTAATTTTTGTATGGGAGTTTTGCCAACATTGGCCTTTATGAAGAGCCACATTGCGCATTGCAATGTTCGCACATATACAGGGCCTCACTCCTTTTTTTGTGCTTTGCATCCTGGAGCCGTGTAAACACGTGATTATAATAATCATGCGTTGTGTCTTGGTCCCGTGTTTTCACGTGGTTTACCAGCAGCGAAAAAATACTATTAAAAGTCACTAGATGTCAATAAAATGCACATTTTTAGACAGCTGGTAAACCACGTGAAAACACGGGACCGGGACGCAACGCGTGATTATATAATCATGTGTTTACACGGCTCCGGGATACAAAGTGTTAAGGATATTCCATCTTTCCTGCATTCTGCTTCAAGATTATGGCGTTGCAAACTGAAAAATGGGCACTGAAATAACAGATGTTCGATACTCTGTGAAGAAATATCATCGCATGGACAATAGTCATTCCTTAATTTAAACCTATATAGATAACTTCTCGTAGCTCCGTGTCCGGTAAAAATTTGGGTCGTTTTGAAAGTACTTTGGTGATGATGACGGAAGTTTGCTGCATCAGCCAGCGTTGGGAAAAACATTTTAGTGATTTGACCTGTAGAAGAAGCGCGGTAATGATCCTCCCAACGCTGCTGCGTATTTTGTTTTATACAGCGTTTAGCAAAGCTAAGGGGAAATTCTGAGAAGAAAGGCGCCGTTCATTTACAAGTTGCGGCTCTTGCTCGTTCATCCGCTCTCTCATTTCTCACGATACCAGCATGTCCTCTAATCCAGCATATTTGAATGATCATCCCTCTTATTTTTAGATGCTTAATTTTACTCTGAATATCTACAATTAATGGATTTACCGACTGAGTATCCGCTATAGCTTGAACGCCCGAACGACAATCTGTTAATATTTTTGCAATAACCTATCTCTCTGGTGGTTTTTTTCAATAACTATTCGAGAGCTTCTTGTATTGCGAGTAGTTCAGCCTGAAAAACTGAGTAGAAATTATCTAATTTAATGTTATCGGGTGCAGAAGGGTCAATTCTATGTTCTGATAGAAACAGCCAGGCCGCTTTCATACAAAAAACGTTAATAATCACCTTCTGTAATAAACATGTCTCATTTTGCAGAAAACACCAAACAACACTAGTAAAATCTTACAGTACAGATGCTGATAGAAAGATTAATAATGCCTCTGGAAATCTAGTTCTCTTCAATAAATTAAAGTGAAAATACTCAAGTTTTAAAAAAAAAAATATTTGAAATTTATTTTTTAACCCTTACGGATTATTACCATTTTGCAAAAAAAATAAATTTTTTTTTGAGAAAAGAAATATTTGTGTTTTTATGATTTACCCAACTCTTGATTTTGAGGGCCATTTTCAACGAGTTGTAAATAACTTACAATTGGAAAATGGGAATGAAGTTGGGGTAGAGTGGAATTCGAACCACGGACCTTTGGTCCGTGAGTCTGAGACACTAGCCACAGGACCACAACCCTTTCAATTTTATTTATAGTTCGTTTTTATTTATACTCTGTTGTTGATAATTATATTTTTAAGGCCTTTTGAAAAGTTTGTTTGAGTCTTTTGTTTAGTTTTGTCTGGTAGTTTATCGTATAATTTTAGTCTCGATTGTCCTTGTCTTCTTTTGGAATTTGTTATGTGGTATTGTTCTAATATTCTTGTATTATGTCCATGTTTATTACATTTTTTTTTCAAGTTTTAGTTTTTTGTCTACAATAATATTAGTGGCTAACTTATGAATAAATTTTAAAGATTCTAGTTTAAAAAGTTAATTCACAATGAATTGTTTATTTTTTTTAAAGAGTTCTTTAGTTGGTGTTAGATAAGGTCGTATATTATTTATCTTATTTTATTTTATTTTATTTATTTATTCACACTCTTTATCAAAATACAATTCCATATTCACTTTGCCCAGCTAACAAGGGTACATACCCCGTTCCAAGCTAGGCAATTACATTTTTATATATTATAATAGTTAACAAATTAATATAGAGCACAGACAAACAAAATATAAACTTATTTGGATACACATTTTGATTCATATACATACAGACATACACATATATACACACATGTATATATAAATATACACATATATACACATGTACATACACACACACGTACATACACCTATGCGCCTACACATACATACATTCATAAAAACATAGACAATTTATTTATGCGAAACTTCATGGTTGTCATCTATAAATATATATTTTTTTAATTATTCCTTATTTTTTATATTTTATTTTTGACATCCAGTAAGGTTCTCCAATCCGTGGCATGCATCAAATTTTCTGACTCCCTACGACCAATGTCATGAAAGAGCGAGGTCAACACCTTCCGTAACTTGACAACACTCCCGTCTTTCCACGATTCTGGCAAAAGGTTATTGACCTTTTTGCCGACGTTATAGTGTTGTCTCGATGCCAGAACAGTGTTGACCCCTTCACTTAGTATCAGATCCCTATTAGAGTATCTTGTATTATGGTTGTGGTTGACGCTCGGGTAAATGTCTCTCTTTATATGTGTAACCACTACCGTTCTCAATATATACTGTTGAATAATATTCAGTACTCTGAATTCTTTGAAGAGCAAGTCACTTGGATAGCGAAATGTTTTTTTTAAGATGACTCGGATTAAAGATTTATGTGCAATTGCTACAGGTTCAAGGGCGTTATATTAGCTTCAATATTTTATTTTACTGTCGTTGTAGCCTGTTTATGTCATTTTGGTTTACGGTTCCGTATAGTTGTTGCATATAACATATTTTAGATTTGACATAGACTTCATATTCATTAATTTAAAAATACCTGCAATAAAAAATATGTTTTAATACAGAATTTCACCTAATATATTCAAAGTTTTAATAGGGTATCATTCAATATTAGATTTGGCTGTTTTCTGCAAAATACATATTATATGTTGTATGGTAAATTACTTGTTGCTATTTGGTTACTTATTTCCAGCGATAACAACACAAATCCGGGTTTCATGCGTTAGATTTTACATGCCCCCTTCCAATTTTCCGCTGTACCTTCCGGCTGACTTTAGGTCAGTGTTATTCAACGTGTAGCAGCGAGAGAAGCGGGATGTTATATAGCATGGGAGGGTCCGATGTCTTGCAGGGTACCCGCTGGCACAGCGCCGGTTTAAACTGTGTAACTCGGTTATAAGCTTAGACTATACCCTGTCTGCGTAATCTATAAGTGTGAAAGCACTACAATTAATGATATGAATCGGTTATAAGCTTAGCATCTTTTCGCAACAGTATTTTATGAAAAAACGTATAAATTTTGCAGAAAACTCAAAATATTATAAAACAGTTTTATAAATACTACCATGAAAATCATTATGACGTATTCTAGGAACTCACGAATTTTTTTTAACGCTTAGGCTCAGAAAGGTTAAGCTAAGCGTTTCTAATAAGCTGATTATATTTCGCGCCTACATAATTTACATCAACACGAATTGAATCTGCTAGGGGCTTATTTATCCAATATTCGTGACGAAATGACATTGTTTATAATACAACTAGTTATAGGTAAAATAAGTACCCGTCAATTTGAATATTTATCTATCACTAGCGGACCCGACAGACGTTCTGCCCGAACGTTGGCTTGCCTGCTCTTAGCTTTGAAAAATATTTGTCATTGATAAGTAGGTACCAAGGTACTTGTTTATGATTGATTCTAAAACTAAAAATTAGTATTCAAATATGGAATTTAATTAGGTACCTAGGTACTTATTAATGGTTGAATTCCCAATAATTGATTTTTAAATACGGAATTCTATTTGCAAATGTCAAAATCGCTCTTCTACCAACAGGGGTGCACTTAAATCATGAATGCGATTTTCAAATATGTATTCAATGTCAGTTAATATTATTTTAGTATTACCAAAAATCCAGTAAAAATAATTAAATGGGAATAAATTACAAGGAATATAAGGAAAGAATCTGATTATCATCAATAAAAAGCGAATGTTGTTTTTAAACATTAAAAAATAACCTTTTTTTAAACACAAAAAAAACATCATACTTTCATTTTTTTGTGTATCCATTCTCATATATCCATTCGAAATATCATTTCGTCATTTGAATTTTAACAAAAAGGTTTCTAACTTTTTACTAAGCTCTTTATTGTACCATTTATAATACAATTTACAAGTTTTAAACAATTATTTTTTTCATACTTACGCACCCACACACACGCACCCTCTCCCTCATTCATTCCCACACGCACATGTATCCTCTCTCTCATTCATTCACACATTTCACATACACATGAATACAAACGTCACACAAATACAATTACTAAACTTCTTTTCTTATATATTATGTGTCATTATATTTACAGTGGATTTTTTTAATTGGCTTTAGTATTGTTAAGATTTTTCTAATTATTTTGTTTATGTAATAGCTGTAAAAATCCCAAATAAAATAAAATAAAATAAAAGGCTGATTCCGCATTTCACCTAAATTTTAAAATAAAAATAATCTTATTTACCATTCGATTTGGATTTAAAAAAAACAAAATAATAATTAAACTTTGGACTAAGCCGTGGAATTTTTAATGAGCAGTATTCTCGAATCGTTAAGTAGTGTTAAGAATAAACGTGTACATCGACTAATATCGATAAATCTATTAACTCTTCCTTTTGATCGAGGACATGCCATTTTTTGTATGAAGACTATTATTCTACCGTCCTTGCGGTTGATGTAAAAATTTAAATACGTCATAAATTTTAACCAGAAACCATTTTCATTTTAATCATAAATATCGATAAAAGTTATTAAGTAAAGTGTACAATAAATAAGAGAATAAAATTATGAGGACAAAAGCGTCATTTTACGTATTAAAAATCTATTTTGCGTATCATGATAGCCTAAAAACACCTTTAAATTTTTTACATTACATTTTTTTTGCACCACAACAGGCCAGGAGGCCTAATTAAAGTGGTGAATTACATCAGAGAGCACCCAGGCTTGAGAAAAATCACATTTTAATTGATTTAAAAATTTTAATGGTTAATATATTACTTAATCTAATAAATGCCTATTTGAGTTTTCTCATTCTATTTACAATATTTTTTTTTTCTCCTACCATTTTATATTTTTATCGATTATAATAATTATAATTTATTTCATCATCATTCCCCTTTCGCCCTATGCATCATTAGGGGCGAAAAAAGAATGATGAAACGATGATGATAAACCGATACATCCTCCAAATCTTCCGAGGTTTGGTTTCAAAGTTTGCATGTATCCTCTTAAGAACTTTTAAATGTTGTGCCGCTTTCAAAAAATATATGAATAATAAATTGGTACTCACCGCAACAAAATCCACACTTCGAAGGTTTTTTTGATTCGCCTCTCGACAAATTGGACGCCGATGTTGTTAAAACTTGACCATTACTAACTACTTTATTCACATTTATTACACTCCTCTCCACATTCGTTTCTTCTCTGTCCTTCAACGGTATTTCTTCTTCGTTTTGCCTTTTTCTGGACACATCCATTACCCTCTTCAACAAGCCATCTTCCTGGTCTTGAGATTCATTTTCGAGAAGTTCGTTCGAACTCTGTAAGTCTGGGCATTGCTGCGATTCATTATCAGTATTAAATTCCAAATTTTCATTTTGGAAACTCGTAGGTTCGTCTGATTTAAAAGAAATATCATCAATCTTTTCACATTCGACTAGTTCCCCTGAATTTTTTGATTCCAAATCATTTTTCACTATTTCACTTACTTTAAAATCTTCTATACTTTTGAATGTAGCTTTGACATCGTCCGCAGGAGTCAATTCTTCACTTTCTTTGCGTTTTATTTTTTGAAATTGTATTTTCTTTGATTTTTTATAGTTTTCTAAGTCCATTTTTAGCTACTGGAGCAGTTTATTCTTAGGCCAACAGATTCATCGACGAAAGATGATTAAATCTGAACTGACCAAGGCTCCTTTCCTTACTCAGCTTTTCTGATTGTTTTACATCATTTTATGAAGGTTATCGATCGTATTTACGAATGATTTGATCTATCGAGACCCGTTGTATCTGAAATAGACAGAAAAAGTAATATTATATTAAAATATAAACCGTACTTATACAAACATATTTATTTATTTTATTTTAAAGTCCACACGGCACGATGAAATAACAAACGGAGAATTGATTTTTATTTAATTATATTACAACAGAGATAAAGAACGTTGAAGGAAATATATAGGTGTCTAGGCATTTACAGGGCTTATTTAACCTGTCGTTGGCTGGTTTAAGCGGCCACTTTACACACTGTGTAAGATTCACCATTCTGCCGTATTCCTTCAATTCTTCCATCCGTTGATATTTGTGAAGGTAAACAGCTGAAACCTTTATTGATGCGAGTGAGATTCTGACTGAATTATTTCACCTACATACCAGGCGACGCTTGAAAATATTTATGATTTGTATACTTCTTTTTTTGACTAGCTGGTTTAATCAACAATCATTTGAGTTTGTTCAAATTATTGTAGATAAGAACTGGATTCAACTCCCTGGGAAGATTTTAATATTAAAATATTACAACAGAGATGAAAAACATTTGAGAGAAGGTAATATAGAAGTCTTGGCACCTACAGGCCTTATGACCTGTCATTGGCTGGTTTAAATGGCCACTTACACACTCTGTATCATTCACTATTCTGTCTATATTTGATAATCTATATTCCTTCGATTCTTCCATATGTTGACGTTCGTGAAGTTAAAGAGCTTAAACGTATTTTGTATGTAAATAAGCGAGATAAAAGTGATTTATGTTTGTCTAAATTTTTGTAGACAAGGAGTGGATTCAACCCCTACAAAAACTCAAACAACCTCAAAACATTGTTGATAAAAAATAAAAACTGACTATAGTTAGTAGTTTTAAGATCTTTCTCGTTTTTATTGTTGTAATTCTTTTATAGTTGATAAGTTAAAGTTCTTATTCAACACTTTTGGTTAATGAACTCGTAAGGCTTTACAATAAAACCGTCTAATTATGTGCGTTTTGACGTGACTTTTAACTTATTTAGATAAATTTCGGTTTCAATTTCGGGTGAAAATCTTGTTTCAGTCGGTTACTAGCACAGTTATGTTCTGAAACCGGTCTGTATAATTACTGTGTAAAGAAAACAGCTGAAATTATTTGTCAAAATTGTGCCAGGCCAAGAAAAATTGATTTATATAATAGGTGCTAGATTCTATAAAGGTTTGATGGAATTGGGCAAGTCGGTGCTCAGAGGTTCGTGCGTGGGAAAGTCGGCCTTAAACGCACCTTCGGCCATAGTCAATATGGCGATATTAGCATAGCAAATGATGAACATTTCCTAATAATTCTTAAAGGTACCCAAGTATTAAATAATATCGATTACGTGATTGGTTAACGGTTAAAATAACAGGGTCATCAAAACGACCTTTTACAACTCTTACATGGTTCAGAAAATCGTATGAAATCTTGCGCAGTTTCTTGTAAAATATATATATATATAGTTGGATAATTTATACAGCGCCATTTTTGTGAAAATCACCTCAAGGGCGCTGTACAATTAATAAATATCCCAGTACGTCTTGCAGCTACAGAGCGCATGGACGGTTGGGATTCTAGTTCCTCGTTTTCAATTAAGATCAATAAAAAATTAAAACAGATAGAAGCTAGATTACAGGACGTCTTGCAGCTACAGAGCGCATAGACAGTTAGAAATTTAGCCCCCATTTACACATTTTAAAAATTGACAAATAAATTTAGTGTATTAATGATACTAAAAAATAAATAAAAATAATATGAATAATAAAAAGGAGTAAGATTACAACACGTCTTGCAGCTACTAAGCGCATAGACGATTGGAATTCTAGACCCCATTTATAAAATTTAGGTATTTTTAAGTTGGTATATGAAAGCTAGATAACCAATCATCGTGCAGCTACAAAGCGCATGGACGAGTGGAATTCTAGCAAAGTTAGAATGATATCAATAAATTTATAAAAACTAGAGCATAGTAGTAAGTTTTTCAAGTGTTAATAGGGAAATATTACATACTACGAATACCGATAAAAATATATGAATTGGTTTAAAAATAATTCATTGTATTTTCAAAATCAATATGAATATTGTGGAGAAATGTGATGTGTGCTCATATCGTGAGCATACAAGAGAAATTGACCAAGTGACAAAATCAATAATGTGCAGGGAAGCTATTTTAGTGTTTTTCTAGAGATCAGATTTTTCTAGCAGGTGGTTGATAATTGTACATTATATGTATGGTACTTTCAACTTTATTGTAAAGTATAAACGTATTTCAAAAACATTATCACTTTTAAATAAAATAAAAAATTGAAAAACTTAGTCAATTTTGCCTGTAAAATTTGTCATGAAATTTTGCAGGTAAATATTTTTGTTTCGTTCATTGAGGGGGGTAGAATTTTAGTTTATTTTATTTTATAACTATAAATTATGTTTTTGGGATTTTTTTTAATTCATAAAGGGTTAGTAAACACAGAAATACAAAATAAATAAAAAATAACAAATAATTAAGAATTTTAGAGTGTCGGATTGACTTGGCATTTTTACCAGTCAAGCATTATGCTAATACGATGTAAAAAAGTCAATAATCTCAATTTCGACATTTTTTTGCAAATAGTCACTTTTACTTATATAACCACGATATATAACTTTAAAAAAGAAATTGTAAAAAAAAATGTCACTAGAAAAACGCGACATGTTTGGCATTGATAGTTGTGACGTCAAGATTCGTGACGATGTTCCATAAAAATTTGAATGGTTAGGAACAAGAATCGTGACGTTTTAGGGGCGTGGCCAATGTAAGGACCGTTTTAGCGGCAATCAAAAATTACAAATTCAAAAATACTTTTTATGCTACTAAGTAGCAAGAAAATTTTATTTGTAATTTTATTTTATGAGTACTTTGCCTTAGAATACAGTTCTGTGTATGAAATAGAACCAAAACCCCGAATGAGTGTTATCGACTCGATGGTAACCAGGTTAAAATCCTGAATAAGGAAATCGAGTCGAAATATGTTCGCCTCCCAGTGGCGTCTTTGATACCAAATTTGTAGTGAAGCTCTGATTTTAAGGATTAGTATAATATGCGTAAATGTTAAGTAGGTACATATAGTAAATAACACGTACGGACATCTTTGTGTAGTGATTGACGCGTTCGCCTACCATTATTGAGGTCCTGGGTTAAATTCCTGGCAGAGTAGAGGTGAAATATTCAAAAATTGCTGCAATATTTCAATTTTCTGGACTGGCACCTAAAGCGTAAAACTGATCATCTTACCTTCATGTAACCGGTAAGTGAACTGCGCTGCATTTGGTTGACCAATACAGTGCCCTACGCATCACTGGGTGCGGAAAGGGGAATGATGATGTGTTTTGTCAGTTTTTTTTGCTTTAAAAAAATAAAAATTTTAGGTCATTTTTGACAACCCTGAAATGCCCTTTCTGTGGTTGTGCTAAATCAGACGCTTCTCTTGAACACAACGAAATCAGGGTAATGTTCGAATTCGAAATAGTAAACTAATAGATTTCGGCACTGCGTTGAGAGGAAGGGTAAAAAGCATTGTTATTTAATGCATCGTAATACGATATTGCTATCATAAATCATAGTGCTAAGCTAATAATATATTAGCACTATGATTTTTGTCACAAGTTCTCTTCGGTGAGTTATCTCGATTGGTGAGCTGGTTTCCCGGAAGCTGGAAATCTATCACAACGCTGTATCATTGGTTAATTTCGGAGAGCCAGTGAGGTCGTTCAAATTAGTTAATTTTTGTTAACTGCAAATAAAATATGTAAATATGATGAACAATAATAATAAAGTAAATAAAAGTAAAAAAATAAAAAATAATAATAATAATAATAAAAAGAAATTAGAGATATCTATAACAAATAAGTACATTTACAAATATATTTTTTTAAATAAGAAAAGAAAATTAAAAAACAACTAAATAATAAAAATTCTACCGCCATTTTCAGCGGAATTTTTTTTTGGGAGCGACACGTTCACCTAAAGCTTATCGCTATTGTCACAAGGTCCTGTCCGTACGTGTTCACACGAGAACAATGTGGCTGGCCGCGCGCGGTGGTGGGGGCTATCATTGTTCCGCGGAGATAGCGAATGTTTGAGTTTCATGTTTACCATGTTGATGTGCCGTATATTTAAAAAAAATATTGTTGTTATGTTTTTGATTCTATACAATATTTGTGATGATGTACTCATGTGTCTGTGTCAACTAATTGCTCGTCCCAGCTCGACACAAGGCTTTTAGTCCAACGGAGTTGAGACTTATGACTCAAATAATGTGTGATAAACTACTCATAAGTAAATCAATAAATAAATAGCCTGCCTGTCCGTCTCAGTGGCGATGTCTCGGGACAATGTTTGGTCCTGCAAATCGCAGTTTGCACGTGGACAATGGTCGAGGCCTGGGACAAAACAAACATGTATATGATATTTTAGAATATGCATCACAAATATGGAATCTTATGTACAATGTGCAGATATCACGCATTGAAAATATTCAAAAAAAAATCGTAAAGTTCATGTGTTTCCGGTTGAAACGTGAGTTTAAATCCGACCTGTATATTCATATATGTAAAAAACATCACCTATTGCCTCTGCAAAAACGTCGTGAAATAGCGGATATAATTTATTTACTAAAAATTGCCTCTGGTTCAATTGACTGTCCTGAATTACTATACAAACTTTCTATCAATGTTCCTTCCAAAGTTCTACGAAATAACCTTCTTCTTCACATACCTCTTGTTTCATCTAATTATAGGCAAAATTCATATTTATGGCGAACTTTTAATAATTTTAATTTAATAAATAAATCATTTAACATAGATTCATTTGCATATAATCTTAATGACGTACGGCGTTTGCTTTCGAAATAATTCGTAGTATTTTTTATTTTCACATATTACAACAGAGATGAAGAACATTTAAGAGAAGGTAATATGGAAGTCCAGGCATCTACAGGGCTTATGACCTGTCAATGGCTGGTTTAAGTGGCCACTTTACACACTGTGTAACATTCACCATTCTGCCTATATTTAAACATCTATATTCCTTCAATTCTTTCATCTGTTGATGTTTGTGAAGTTAAAGAGCTGAAACCTTTATTTATGCAGGTGAGATTCATCTAATTGAATTATTTCACCTACATACTAGGCAACGCCTGAAAATATTATTTTTTCAATTTCTATACTTCTTCATGGACCAGGTAATTTATCAACAATATTTTGGAAATCTCTTAAATGTTCTTCATCTCTGTTGTAATATGTTAATATAAACAGCTCCCCAGGAAGTCGAATGCAGTCCTTGTTTACAAAAATTTGGACAAACTCAAAATATTGTTTTTTATTTTCTTTTGAATTTACATTAAATTACTATTTATTTCATTTTGGAGATTTTTTAAACTTACTGTGATGCTACTTGTGAAATTGTTATATATTAGATAATTATAGCTGTTGGTAATCCAAATGAATAAAATTAAATAAAATGTATTTCTACATGTAAATCTGCCCGGACATCGGCAAAATTAGAATACCCATACTTTAGTGAGTTTTTCTGAAAAAAAATTCACTGAAAATGACTTAATTCGTTTTGCCGTACAACGTTAATGATTTCTGGTTATAAAATATCAATTTACCTACATACGTAATGTTGTGTTTTTTCTAACTAGGACAGTTATGTCTTGTTCTCCGATACTTGGGTAGAGCCAACATTGTAATATAACCAACTGCTAGCAGATAAATATCTTATTTTGTAAATTCTCCAATCGTCGGACCACACCGGCTCGAAAAAGATCATCGAGAAATTGATGTGATTCGTTTTCAATCATTGGTTTTATATTAAAAATTCTTACGGCAACTAAATCAAAATAACTTACATTTTTCGAATATTGTAAAAATCACTGACTTTTTGTAAACTTCAATTTTTTGCCTAAAACCGTTTTAATTTTTTACGAACATTAAATTATATAAACTTATAACATAAGAAATCAAACACTGATTTGAGTCTACTGAACACTTTATTTTATACTTATTTGTTTATAAATTTGTATAAACCACTTTTTTTATTTTTTATTATTTTTTTTAAAATAAATATTTGCGTTCTTGTGATTTACCCGAATATTTAATTTTGAGGGCCATTTTTAACGAGTTGTAAATAACTCACTATTAGAAAATGGAATCAAGTTGGGGTAGAGTGGGATTCGAACCACGGACCTTTAGTCCATGAGTCCGAGACACTAGCCACGGGACCACAACCCGATCAGCTCTTAAGTTTTTAAAATTACACTTCGACCGGTTTCGAGGTTACTACCTCATCGTCAGGAATTTAACGAACTTATAATTACACGCGTTGCTATTTATATAATAAAAAAATGTATTAAAGAGACAGAAAATTGAAAGAAAGAGAGAGAAAGAAGATAAAATAAATCATAACGGGAATAGTTTTAAAAGAGGACTCGAAGTTAAATTTAATTGATTATTTGAAGTTTTTGATTAATGGCTTTACTAATTTCTAATCGTTTTAAATTATCTAAACTAAAAAATAATTAAGTGGTTTGTACAAATTTATACACAAATAAGTGTAAAATGTCATAACACAAAGTGAAAAATGTTTTTGATAACATTAATACTTTATTTTATTTTTACAAATATAAAAATAAAAACTCCGTGACAATTGTTTCGCCTTGTTAGGGCGTTTTCAAACCTACCAAACTACCTTCTTTTATGTAGCATTCTAAATTTATTTATATATCAACTTTTTTTATTTTTTGGTTCCTCAAGTATTAATATTAAAAAAAATCAGATATATATATGCATATATTATATATATACATATATCTATAAATATTATTATTATTATTCACTGTTATTTAGACTATTTGAAAAACAAGCTTAATTATTTTTTTTTTTTAAACAATTTTTTTTGTTTTTCTACAATATGCATATAAGAGGTAACATAGAGTTAAAAAAAATAAAGAATAATAACATAGTAATGAAATACATGTAACAGTAAAAATATTAAACAAAAAAATCCCACAAAGCCATGGTCTGTTCGTGAGGTATCCAAGAAATGTTTACGATTTTTTTTCTCCCATAATAAATAGGGATGAAGGTGTAATATTTTTGTGTAATACATACTGAACATCGTGGTTTCGGATGTGACAGGGTTTAAAGAACACACTGTATAATATTAGGCCGAAAAAAAAAAAAAAATTATTTTACTTATAATATTTCATTAATCCCACACTTTCAAAATTTTCCTTCTTTTAAAAAACACGCACAATCCTGGATTCAAACTGAAGATACGAGTATTAATTCTTGTTTTCTGTGATATATTTTGTTGCCCTCTAATAAGGAATATTTTTATGTTTTGTTTTTTAATATTTTTTATTTCCTTTATTAATTACTATAAAACAAAAAATTACCTTCTAATCTTTTACATAATATTTTATTTTTTCTTTCTTATGCTATACAAAAATATTATAACTGTCCATTATTTATTATAGGAGCAAAAATTCATTGACATTTTCTTGTATACCCACGAGCAGGCCATGCCTTTGTGGGATTTTTTTGTTTACTATTTTTCTATTAATATGTATTTCATTGATATATATTTATGCTTTTTTTTTTAATACTCTGTTTTATTATTATGTTTATTGAAAAAAACAAAAAAAAAAAAAATTAAAAAAAAAAGTTGGGGTAGAGTGGGATTCGAACCACAGACCGTGAGTCCGAGACACTAGCCACAGGACCACAACCGGATTTCTATTACTTCATTCCTTACAAAGTCAAATCACCGCACACCCAAGATTCTTCTAAAACACATATTCTCAAAACTCAGAATTTTGCTGTTTGGGGCCTTGTGAAGTGCCAAGATTCGCAGCCGTAGAGGAGAATAGGTGTAATGCAAGCGCTATATAGGCGGTATTTGGTTTTAACTAAGTAAAAATCCGATCTCTAGACCGCTTTCATACTGTTGAATGTGGCGCCTGCTATTACTAGCCACACTCTCAGTTATTTTTAAAGCTGCCATTTTCCGTAATATATACTCCCAGGTAATTGAAACTCTCGACCCTTCCGATGACTCGGTTCGACAGAGTCAGGGGATTTTGGGCATCAAGGCGTGAAGTGATACAGAGTACATGGGTTTTTGCAATATTGATTTTTAAACCCATGCATGGGCTATCTACAGTGGCCTGTTGAATTGTTACTTTGTCCAGCGAATTATTACTCTGAGGAAATGGACCTATTATAGTGCCGTTATCTTCATCTGTATATATCGAGACGGTATACTTAACTTCTGTACTATCTGTATCTTCCTCGGTATATTCTACCTGCTCGTCATATCGACATCATATGATCGAATCAAGCCAATGGAATGACCGCAAAAATTAGTTCGCGTTTTACGTCATAAACATTTAAAATAGTTCTCATTTATAGTTTAAATAGGCTTCTATAATAAAAAGTGCTCACTTCAAAGCGATTATAAACTCCAATAAATCCCAATTGAATCCCAACTTGAATTTTGTATGACTTATGGAAATCACCTAGGCGGTACGCTTAACGATCGTCTGTATGTATCTACTGATCGACTACAAAGGCGGCTCCTTTAACATATTGGTACATACACTCGGAAATATAGTAAAACAGATGGAAAAAATATAATAACTAAATTATTTTTTTTAGACTGGTAACTTTCTAACGCCTAGATACTCTTATTTGTTAATAGGACAAAATCTAGTGACAATATTTTCACATCTAGGCGTTCGTTTTATTGAAGTGGCCGTTATGTCGGAATTTAATTCGACTTCAAAACTTACTTATTTCTCTCTCATATTTTAATAGTTCTTTAAGAAAAAAAGTGCCAACCTCAAAACGATTAAACATTTAAATAAATCAAAATTAAAGGAAAAATTGTTTGATGGAACAAACATTTTTACACATTTAATGCGTAGATAAACGTATCGAGAGGTTTTAGACCTGTCGGCATAAACCGATGTATTTACATTAAAACTTGATGGTGGGGTATCGGTAGTGTACCTTTGTAGTCGGTCGGGAGGCTTTTATCTTCAACTATGACGTCATACTGAAGCTATGTGATTTTAGAGCGTAGATATGTGTACCACGACATACGCTTCCCCGTGATTCATATCGATGTACCTACCCAAAACTTAAAGGTGGGGGTTGGTAGTAAATTTTTATAATCGCTAAAGGGCGTCAAGGTGAAGGTATGACGTCTTTATCTTCCCATATGATCGAGGCCCTGGTCAACTTGTATAGTTAAAATTAATCATTTTCGGGATCTACTATACCCGGATATTATAAAAGCATTGACCGACGTTGTCAAACAGATCGAAGTTTGGTTAGAAGAAATCGGAATTTTACGTTGTTTGTCGTTCGCGGCTTGCGGTCAATAGATGAGTCGTAGTTCCCAGACCACCTTACGCAATAGCAAGTTACTTTAACTAGGATTTAAACATTTGATTTGTAATCAAAAGAAAGTGTATGCACGTCACAAACAAGCAAAAACGACAACTCTCACGCTCCCTTTAGACTGCCTTTTTTAAACGAAATAATTCGCTGAGTTCATTTCCATTTGTCTAAGTCTTTACTCTTTACGTGGAACTAGACGAAATGATTATGGAACTACACGAAGCTTCAAAAATGATTGATTTAGAAATGAATACTCATATAATAAAGATTATGAGTCCAACAGGGAGAGATATTTTCATTAACAATAATTAAATCGATGTACATTTTTATGTTATATTTTTACTAAAACTAAAATCCCACCTGTAGCTTGTTGGTGAAAATAATATTTATACCAACTTATGTAATATTATTTACATTTATAAAAACAATTAATAACAGCTACAAATTAACAGCCGGAAAGATCAGAATATACATGTACATACAAATAATTACGTTTTTTTTTTTTTTAATACAAGAAAATGTATGAAAAATTAAAATATTTACACATAAGCTTTTGATCAAGTAGCCACTCTTTTTTTTTTTTTTTTTTACAATGTGAGTTAAATTTTAGTTCTTTCGGCAGTAAATTAAAAATGCTAGGTACTAAATATTTGAGAGTTCTATTACCATATTCATTACATACTTATGGTACTACCAAACAACTACGTGAAGCGTGTATTATGGTTATGTTTGAGAGGAAATTTGAATGTATTACTATTAAATTGTTCTAAAATGATGCAAAGCTGATACAATCACTTCTTTGTTCGTAAATCTCTGCTGGTAAAATTCAGTGGTTGATAAATACATATATCTAGGACACAGTGTCAAATTTGGTAAAGATAATCAGACAGTGGAGTTGCCAAGAAGAATAGGGGTAAGTTGGGCTGGTTTTGGCAAATTAAAATATATTTTTGAAAATAAAGAAGTCCCTTTTAAACTTAAAAAGACAAGTCTATGAATCGTGCATATTGCCGGTGACGACATACGGACTAGAAACCATGTCTGTAGCACAGGAAAGTAGCCAGAGATTAAAATGCACGCAACAATCCATGGAAAAGCATCTGCTCGGTGTATGTCTAAGTGACAGAATAAGAAATTAAGAAATTAGGCGCCAAACCTGAGTCATGGATATCGTGGATCCAGCAGCAAAATTAAAATGGCAGTGGGTATGACTCTTGGCGAGGCAAAATGATGGCAGGTGGACCCCCAGAATAATAAAGTGGAGACCATGGGTAAACAAAATAAGTGTTGGAAGGCCACAGAAAAGATGGGTAGATGACATAGCCGCAATAGCCGGAAAATCATGGATGATGAAAGCGGGTGATAGGAAGGAATGGAGACGTTTGGAAGAGGCCTTTATCCAGCAGTGGAGAGAACAAGGCTGAAGAAGAAGAAGCCTAATCATCAATGTTTTGAGTACGTGCAAACGTTTGTAGACAGGTTGAATTTCCTTTGTAGGGAGTTATTTAGATTTAAATGGGTTGCAACAGAGAGGGAAAACATTTTTGAGAAAGGAATAATATTATGGAAACCTAGTCTATGGACCTGTCATTGGCTGGTTTTAGTGGCCACTTTACACACCTATACTTAAACAACAACATTTCCTCGACCCTTCCATCTGTTGACATTTGTGAAGCAAAAGAACTGAAACCTTTATCATGTGGGAGAGATTCATCCGGCTGAACCATTTCACCTACTCAATTTTTCAAGGAACGGAATCAATTTTTTCAAGTTCAATTTTTATACTTTTCTAATACCAGCTAGTTTAATCAACAACGTTTTAAGTATGTCCAAATGTTTGTAGACAGGTCGGATTTTTCCCTTAGGGAGTTATTTAGATACTCCTGATCTATGTCCTGCTTATGACCTGTCGTTGACTGGTTTAAGTGGCCATTTTACACACTGTGTAACATTCGCCATTCTATCAACATGAACATTTTCTCAACTCTTCCGTCTGTTGACTTTTGTGAAGTAAAAGGGCTGAAACCTTTATCATGTGGGTGAGATTCATCCGGCTGAACCAATTCACCTAAAAACAGTTTTCTAAAATTAAATATCAAAATATTTACGTTTCGCGACGTATAATCCAGCTGCGCAATCAAATATTTGAATTTCACCGGTGTAAATATGGAAAATATTCCAAAACTGCTATTTTAACTTATTTATTTATTTTTAATCATGCAATTTATTGCATTCAACCGGCGGTTGGCAAGCCGAATGTCAAAAAAAGCAGTCGCCATAGTAATTGTAATTTAATTTTCACTTTTTTGTATTAGATACTCCTTACTATTTTGCAAATGCAATATATTTTTTTTCTATAAACGCCGATTTTTCGCTAATGAACTGTATTTATTTACGAGGAAAACAAAAAACAAACGGACACGGGCGTTGACTTAGAGATTACACACACGTTGACTTATGACTGCGATAACTAAGCATGTTCATTGTGATCGTTCAAATGCTTAGCATGTTTTTAAGCACGTCGATAGTTATTTGTGATTGAGCTACTGGTTTAATAATAATTTTGACTACGTGATTTTTGTCAGTTGTTTTAGATCTAGGGCAAATAACTTACGAAATTTGATCCCAAAGTTGGTATTTTTAAGCCATGCTTTAATGCAATTAGGACAGTTCGATGAATACACTTGATTGGTCAACTTATAAGATGTTTGTGCCGTAAACCTATTATAATCTCAGGTCAAAGGGCTTTGGTTACACCAATGTTTAAGTTTCTTGGTAAATCAAAACACGTGACTTTATTTCAACAGCGATGATCATTACTGTTTGAGTATGTCCAAATGCTCGCAGTCTGGCAGGATTTCCTCTCTAGGGAGTCCAAACCATTACTCCAGTGCCGTAATCTAGGGAGAAAATTCGGGAATACTTTTGTAAGGAGAAAAGTCAAACTACCTTTCTCCGCGTTTCCTATCAGTGGACGTTGGTGTTAGCTTCTAATATCATGTGTCCAATCAGCAAATTGTTTTTTTTTTTGTGAAACTACTATAGTGAAGAAGTATAGTGGAAGTTTCATATTTGTGTGGAGTCCTGATGAAACAGTTAGGCATGGAAAAGTCTTTTTTTTCATTTTTTATTTTATTTATACTTTTTTATTGTTTGTATTCTTTTTTTATACAGAATAATGTTCCCTCACTGGGGTGTCCCGTGCCGAGGGAAACATTTAACAAAAATGTGAAACATGCCTAAGATAATAATATTTAACAAAGTTATGAAATATATTTGATAAAGTTTAAAAAATTAACAAAATAAGAACAATAAAAAAAACGTAATTAAACCAATTAACCTAATTATAAATTACATAAAAAACAAAAATATTCATAAAAAACATAACCAATTAATATAGTCTAATTAATAAAATTTATAAACGGTGCCTACATTTTACATATTTGGCTTGATCCACTCATCGATCCGTGCGCAACCCACCTCCACTATCCATTTCTTAATAGCAATTTTATATTGTGAGAACTTACTAATTGTCCTTATGGATAATGGAAGTAGATTGTACACTTTAACCGAGTAGTAGGTCAATCCTCTTTGACCGAAGGTTGTATTTATTTTTTTATTTTTTTGCAGCATCAGGGTGGAGTATCTAGTAACTATTGTATTTGTAACGATTATTGGTTATTTACAAATATTTACTACCATTTAGGGAGTAAGAAAAGTTGATGCATGCCACGGATTGGAGATTCTTACTGGATGTCGAAAATAAAATATAAAAAATAAGGAATAATTTAAAATATATATATTTATAGATGGCAACCATGAAGTTTCGCACAAATAAATTGTTTATGTTTTTATGAATGTATTTATGTGTATACGCATGGGTGTATGTACGTATGTGTGTATGTACATGTGTGTATATGTGTATATATATATTTTTTAACTTATTTATTTATTTATTACATTATACATACATTTGTTGAGGACAGAGACACAGTTTATAGCGACACAATCAGGAACGACCCATGTCTGTGAACTTGCTCCGACTCGCTAGAAAATCCGTGTTGAGTCGGGGCATTTGTAATGCATTCATAACTATACATTCACACACGTAAATACATATATATTCGCACATACATATTTATATTATATTTTATACATACATATATATTTTTTTATATGTCTGTATGTATATGTATTAAAATGTGTATCCGAATAAGTTTATATTTTATTTGTCTGTGCTCTCTATTAATTTGTATACAAACATTTACTGAAGAAATATTCCATAAATCACAACTTTTGACACCAAAAAAATTATACGATAAAACAATACTCACTTATAGATTCAAAAACTACTCTTACTCAAGTGAACGACATAACCCCCACAATACATCATAGAAAAATAATATAATTACTAGGTCCTCAACACATAGACAACTTAAACAAATACAAACTAAAACCACTTTCGGACAAAGGGATTTTGAGTATTATTCAATTAAAATCTATAACCTACTTCCACTATCTATTAAAACAATTAGTAACGAAAAAATGTTTAAAAAGGCTTTAAAAAAATGGATAGTGGAGCTAGGTAGAAGTAAAATGGATTGTCTCATTCGCCCATACCAATATTGAATCAACTGCTCCACAAGTGTATAGCTTATGTTAAGTTTTTGTTATTTTCTTTGTGTGTTTTGTAATATAAATAATACAAATGTACATAAATACCTTGTCTGAATATTTGTTTATTATCTTCGTTTTTTTAAGTTAGTCTTCTTTGTTTATTCTCAAATTTAATTAAAAAAATTATATTGTTAAGTGTCCTCGGCACGGGAAACCCCAGTGAGGTCACATTATTTTTATTATTAATTATAGTTTGTCAGCAAAAAATATGAATGAATAAATAAATAAAATAAATAAATAAATGAAGGGACATTGTTCATATTATAACTTGTTATAGGTAAAACCGGTACTTGTTTATTTAAATATTTATTATAACTACGTTCCAAATGACCTTAATTACAAACGTAATATTAATTAATCTAAATATTTATTTATTTAAATTATATAATTCAGCATTCATAAAATGATGTAAGTAATAGCGGGCTCTCATGTAGGCATACACCGATGCTTGTTTTCAGAAACCCAAGGGGAATTAAAGTTTCGGCGTCACTTATGTCGTTAGAGATGTCAATTCGATAGAGAATATACCGAGGTAGATAGGGATAGAAGAGAAGTTAAGTATACTATCTCGGTATGTACCGATGAAGATAGCGTATGTAATAATCACATCTTCCTATTATTACCTATCTACCTCGGTATGCTCAACCGAATTGACATCTCTGACGTCATATGATCGAATTTATACAATAAGTGACGCCGAAACTTTACACTGCACTGCAAATAGTTCTCATTCATGTTTTAAATAGGCTTCTGTGATGAAAGCAGACTTCAAAACATAAAAACTTCAAGACGTATTTTAAATAAATCTCAATTAAAACAAAATAATTATTTTTATTTTTAAATTTGACAGTTCTTAAGACGATATAGTTAACATTAGGAATATCTATATCTACCTACGTTTTGCAAAACCGGCTCGGTTCTATCGAGATCTCGATACGTGCTTGCGTGAAAATGTGTAATTAAAACATAAAGTAATTCTTAAAAATTTAACTTGGCAATATTTTTATCCCAAGGTGCTGCTATATGTTAATAGGGCAGGACCTAGCCACATTATTTCAGCATCTAGCCTTTCGTTTTTAAAACTGACAGTTACGTCAAAATTTAATTCGTCCTCAATATTTACTTATTTCTCATTCGTATTTTAAATAGGCTTTTAAGAAAAAAAATGCCCACCTAAGAACGATTAAAGTTTTTAAAAAATTGTAATCAAAGGAAAAATTGCTCGGTGGGACAAAATTTTTGTCACTTTTAATGCGTAGATAAACGTATCGAAGGGTTCTAGACCCATCGGTGAAAACCGATGTACTTACATCAAAACTTGATGGCGGGAGCCGTGGGGGGATCGGTAGTGTATCTTAGTAGTCGGCCGGGAGACTTTTATCTTCAACTATGACGTCATACTGAAGCTATGTCATTTCAGTGCGTAGATATGTGTACCGTGACGTGCGCTTCCCCTTGTTTTATATCCCTGCTTTAAGGCCCTGGGCCTCGATTATGATACGCTCTAAAAGACATAGCTTCAGTATGACGTCATAGTTGAAGATAAAATTCTCCCGACCGACTACAAAGAAATACTACCGATCCCCCTCCATCAAGTTTTGATGTAAGTAAATCGGTTTATACCGACGGGTCTAGAACCCCTCGATACGTTTATCTATGCATTAAAAGTGTCAATTGATAAGTTGAGTCTAATGATTAACGAATTGCATGAGGCTTCTAGTAAAATCGGTCAGAATATGAACATTACAAAAACAAAATTTCCAAAACACGAGTCCAGAAAACAAGATCATCACTATTAACAATAAAAACCTCGAAATAATAGATCAATATATATATCTTGGACATAAGATAAAACTGGGTAATAACGAAATTAACATACAAGGCATCTAGCCGTAAAATGTTACCAATGTAAAAAAATAATTTAGTTATTATATTTTTAAAGTTATTTTGTTTTACTATATTTCGGGGTGTACTATTGAGACGTTAAAGGAGCCGGCTTTGTAGTCGCTCGGTAGATAAATACAGACGATCGTTAAGCATATCGTCTTGGCAAATGTCAACAGTCTTTTAAAAACCAAGTTCAAGCGATCATTTTTTGGTTGAATTGGGATTTATTGGAATTTTAATCGATTTGAAGTGAGCACTTTTTATTAAAGAAGCCTATTTTAACTATAAATGAGAACTATTTTTAATCTTCATGACGTAAGGAAAGCGGACTAATTGTTTGCGGTCATTCCATTGGCTTGTTTCGATCATATGATGTCGATATGACAAGCAGGTAGAACATACCGAGGAAGATACAGATTAAAAAAATTAAAAAAAATTATTAATAACAAATAACAATACAATTTTACATTAATGAAATACATTAACGTTTCCCATTACGTAGAAGAAATAAACAATTCTCGTGTACATAATGGGGAGTGACGTCTTACAATAGTTTTTTAATTAATAATATTTTTTAAATAACATAAATAAATTACAAAAAAGATATAAACGATGTTTTCAATCAGTGTTACATAAAGAAGAGTTATGGATGTAATTTTTCACTTCATTCTTAAAAATTGATTGTATTCCTGACTGTACTTTTTATTATCTTTGTTCATTTCATCACACAAAAAATATTCCCCTGTAAGTATAATGATGTTGTGCAGTAGTTGTTTTTAATTTAGGAATTAAGATATTACCACCTGTTCTAGGTCGCGTACTTACGTTTTAAGACCTAGAAATTCTACTATGTATTTTATCTTTATGTATTTGAAGCAAACAATTCTTTTTGTATAGCAATTTTATATCTAAAACCTTAATTTAAAAATAATTGAACAGTGGGAAAAGATAGTACAGAAGTTAAGTTTACCGTCTCGATATATAAAGATGAAGATAGCGTTTATAATCGAGGCACAGGTCACAAGGTCGGTAAATGCTAGACTTCACGTTTTCTAGTAAATAAGGTTTTTTTCTCTCCGTTGCGAAAAATTTTAGTGTAAAACGTCAAAATCACCTACCCCATTAGAGTTTTTTATTAATTTGAGTCGATTCGTTTTAGTAAAAGTACATTTGCATTTTGTACAAGGTTTAAAAATAGGAAATAGACCATTATGACGAACTGTAGTAAATCTATGTTTTCAATGTCAAATATAATATGAACTGATGCGTACATTACCTGCAATATTATCATAACCAAAGATCTTTCGTTTATCTCATTACCTAATTATATTATCCGACTCGTAATAAACACGATATGAAATCGTGAAGCAAATGTATTTACTTGAACGGTGAACTAATGTTATTGACCTTCTAACACCGTGTTTTCAAAATAATTGCAAACTAAAGAAATTACCGAAGATATAAAAATTGTAGGTCAGTTATAACCAATGACGTAGGTGTAATTAAATCATCGTCATTACCTTTCCCCTTTTGGCATATAGAGGTGCATAGGGCACTGGATTAAGAAACGAAATGTGGAGTATTTCGATCATCTGTTACGAGAATATATGCTGATTATTATTATTTTTTTTTTCTTTACATATTTATTACAGCAATATACAAGTAATTATTTTTACAACAAATTAATTCAGTAGTAAAAGTAAACCAATATATTTTTTATTTTTGCTGTTGGTTCATCTAAACTGCCTAACTAGGGATAGCTTCCCCATTCTAAGGCAGTAAATTATGTAGTTTAAAATGATATTTAAAAGTATTAACAGTTTTATCATAATGTGTGCTTTTTTAGTCTTATTTTATTTATTTATTTTATTTTATTTTATTAGGTAATTCAACAAAGATACACACTAGAAAACATACAGTTTAAAGCATTCGTCGAAATAATTTAACATGCATATATATATTCAACATTAACAGTGTAGTATCTAAGTATGTATCTTAAAATATTTCGTCATTTATCTATAGGTATGTAAACTTCCCTGTCAAAAATAAAGTATTATGCTAACTTTACCTGTTAAAATGTGTATTTCTTACTCTGTTGTATTTCGCCATGTGTTCCTTTCCCGCCTTTTAAATAATAAAAGCTTAATCCCAATTTCGGTCCAAACACTCCCAAAAATGAACTGTTTAGCAAACCAGTTATAAATATTTATGTTTCTGTCCCCTGTTAAAATACTTATTTGATCTTATCTCCAAAATATGTTAAGAATAGTATAAAAACTGTAAATGTTGTAAACAATTCACCAGTCTTCAAGATGCCCACTTAGGCGAAAGCGCTCGTTGGTCAAAATGATAAAAAGTAAATCTAAACCAAGAAGTTTCATTGATGAGTTTATTTATTATTTTATCATAATCATTAAGAATCTAATTATGTATTTGACCAGTTTCAATGACTTTTAAAGAACGCTAAGATTTTTCTAATGCTGTGGGTGTTTTTTGCAAATTTAAAAATGCTGTTTTTGTAATCGACACCATTTTCAAAAACAAAAACAAGCAAACAAACAAACCATCACGCCGTTTCTCCGTAGGGGTAAGCAGAGAGGAAAAAACGCCATAAAACTCTATCTTGGCATACAGACCTCGCTTTCTTTACATTCATACATCTTCTCATGCACGCACGCCGATTATTCCTACTTTTGACATGTCCATCTTCAAGTATTTGATGGACTTGATCGTGCCATGTCTTTCTTGGTCTTTCTCGTTTTCGGTCTGGCTGTTATTGCTGCAGAACATAGAATTGACCTTACTGCACCTGATAACATTAATACCTCATTTTTACAAAATTTTGCACTGGCTGCTTTCTGCATAACTACATTCAATTGAAATCTGTTGCATGATTCAGAGACGGTTCTGAATTACGCTATTATTTAGGTAGGTAGGTTTTTATGTAAAGTTTATTTTGGCATCAATATAATTACACAATGTTTGAGTATGTCTAAATGCTTGCAGACTGACTGGAGTTCCTCCCTAGGGAGTTAATCATATTAAAATTAATTTCAACACAGAAGGAAAACATTTTTGAGAAGGGAATATGGAAGTCTAGGCATTTACAGGGTTTATGACCTGTCTTTATCTGGTTTAAGTGGCCACTTTACACCTTCTCAAAAATGTTTTCCCTCTCTGTTGAAATAAATTTAAATATGAATAACTCCCTAGGGAGGAAATCCAGCCAGTCTGCAAGCATTTGGACATACTCAAACATTGTTGAATCAACTACCTGGTAAAAGAAGAAGTATAAAAATTAAAAAATTGTTTTCAGACGTTGCCTAGTAGGTGATTTGGTTCAGCCGGGTGAAAATCACCCACGCGATAAAGGTTTCAGCTCTTTTACTTCACACGAGTCAACAGATGGAAGAGTTGAGGAAATGTGGATGTTCAAACATGGGCAGAATGGTGAATGTTACACAGTGTGTAAAGTGGCCACTTAAACCAGCCAATGACAGGTCATAAGCCCTGTAAATGTCTCGACTTCCATATTCCATTCACAATAATATGTTTCTATCTCTGTTGCAATTAATTTCAATATGAATAACTCCCTAGGGAGGAAATCCAGCCAGTCTGCAAGCATTTGGACATAATCAAACATTGTACAATCTAACATGTTTATTTAATACATATCCTACACAGGGTGTTCTTTAAACCCTGTCACATCCGAAACCACGATGATCAGTATGAGCAAGATGACATATTGGCACATTAAAATATTTTTTTAGAATGAATAAAATTTATCTTCAATTTTATCTACAAAGTATAGTGAAATTTTTTGTATTAAAAATAGAATGTGTTAACATTTTTTTTCTAAGCATGTTTAATGACAGGTTACCGACGAAGATATTTTGAATTTTCTTACAAATATACACATTTTCGTACAAAAATATCGATGTTACTTTAAACCGTCTCGATATGCACCGATTAATAGAACATTTATTTTCGCGGCCCTAAAAAGTTGGGTTTTGGAGATACTATAGTTAACCTCTCACGTACAGAAATACATATTTTTTTATTATATAATATAATAGGCTAGCACAACGTGAAAGCTTGTTAGTATCGAGGTATGTTAACAAGTATAGGTACCCTTGAGGTATTTTGTTACGAAAATGGCGCTATATAAGTTATCCATAATAATAATATAGCCAAAGAACACTTCATTAAACAATTACTAAAAATTTTAATAAAATTCCTAAGCAGATCTTAAAAAAAAATGTAAAAAAAACTTTTAAGGAAAAAATAATTAAATGGCTCATATGTAACAAGGCTTTATATTGATTATTTTTTATTTTAACAATCATCTATTTAATTTTTTGTTTATAAATTTTGTGTAAAAATACGTATGCTTTTAGTTCTTCATAATGTTTATAGTAGGGGAAGGGAATAAATAATAATTATAAATGTTTCAGCATAGAATTAAGAATAGTCCAGAAACCGCATACGCACATCAAACAGAAGGCGACTCGACTCAACTACTCATAAATAGGTAGGTTTACGTTTTGCCCCGTTAGTTTCTTTGTAGACGTCGCTCAGTACGCAACTCCTGATTTAAATTCAACTATGCCGTGTTGTGTCCTTTTAAAGTGTCGAAATACTGCTAGGATCTTAAAGAAACAGGATGCAATCACATTTCATCTGTAATTTGTAAATTAATGTGTATATAACAAATGCATTACTTAAAAATTGAATTATTTTTCCATCTGTCAAATTGTCGAAGAAACAAAATGGAAATTTCGTTAGTGTTGCCAGAGTAGTAAATTTTTTTACCCTACTTTGCTCATCTAATGAAAGAATTAATGAAAATTAGACCCCAGATTAAACAACGACATTACCTTTAAAATAACAAATATTATTTAACATGATATAAAAATATCCGTTTTATGTCAAATAAAATTTGTTTTATATTTTAAGTTCAAAGTTCATTAATTCAATTACTCTTATTAAATGACCCTTTATTTATCTACTCCGTTGTGTCAATCAATGTTTCCGCGTGCACAATAAAATTTTATTGAAATTAACACATTACTTTTTTTTTACCTTACATTTATGTTATGATTTATTTTTTCCCATCAAGCAACATTACCCGGCGACTTCTAGAATGCACGCGGCGAAAGTAAAGCGGAGTGGGGGAATTATTAGACACAGTCCTATGTTTTCAAATATGATTCTACGCTCCTTCTGGACTATTCTTAATTCTATGTGTTTCAGAGTCAAAAAATATTCACAAAATATTAAGCGGAAGAAGTCTGACAAGAAACAATAAACGTTTACGTGTGACAGGAGAGCCATAGGCCATAGACAAATACGGGTCTGTTAGTGCCACTTTCTCATTTGTCTTTGTAATTAAATTGTCGGGGGGTTTTCAAAAATAGCAAATTATGACAAAGCGACCGAGATGCCCAATCGACTATTGTCGAGTGGGTGACAAAATATCATATCTTCCCAGCATAAGGCTCCTGGTCTTTACAAGATATTTTAAGCATTTTGCGATGTAACCACATCTCAAAAGCCTCCAGCCTGCTCATAGAGCTCACCTTCAAAGTCCAAATATTTCAAATACTAATTATTTTATTTTATAAACGGCAAATCTGCCTTTACAAACATTTATAAACAATATTTTGAGTTTGTCCAAATTTTTGTAGACAAGGACTGGATTCAACTCCCTGGGGAGCTGTTTATATTAACATATTACAACAGAGATGAAGAACATTTAAGATAATATTTTCTGGCGTTGCCTAGTATGTAGGTGAAATAATTCAATTAGATGAATCTCACCCGCATAAATAAAGGTTTCAGCTCTTTAACTTCACAAACATCAACAGATGAAAGAATTGAAGGAATATAGATGTTCAAATACAGGCAGAATGGTGATTGTTACACAGTGTGTAAAGTGGCCACTTAAACCAGCCATTGACAGGTCATAAGCCCTGTAGATGCCTGGACTTCCATATTACCTTCTCTTAAATGTTCTTCATCTCTGTTGTAATATGTTAATAAAACATTTATAATATTAACTTATTTGGCTTAATGTATATTTATTTTTTTAAAACATGAATTTCCTTTTACCTAAGATTTATTAAAAAAAAATTAACCAAAAATTATACGAGATTTATATTTAAAAAAATAACCTAAAAATTATACAGCATATTCAGTAGAAAGTTTAAATAATAAAACATTCTACAGTAAAACAACAAGAAAATCATAAGTACTGTTTCACACAGCTAGGCAAAGTGAACAAAAATCTGTATATAAATATAAATATATATATTTTTTTAAATTTTATTCAGAAAACATACAGTCATACAAAATAAGTACTAAAAACAACATTTTTTTAACATAAAAAGACCAATTAAGTTTTCATAAATTAAAAAGATATAAACATTGAATGTGACAAAAAATAAATAAGAATTTTAAGTGAGAAAAGAATAATTGTTGACATTTGCGTTTTCCATGGAGGTAATAAATTAAAATAAATAAAAATACCGAATGAACACTCCGAGCCATCCACGCACACACATGAACGCACATATAAAACATACACAAACATATACATTACATGCGGCACATATACATAGCATAAACCACTCGAGATGCACATTCAGCAACTATCCCAAATAATCGACCCCATGAAGAAATTTTCTGTACAAATGCAACGTGCAGTTAAAAATGTCTACATCAATACTGAGTCCGTTATAATTTCTACAGGTACGTCTAATGAATGAATTCGAGGTATAATTGTTTTTACAAGTTGGTACATAAAAAAGGGAATTTAATCTAGTATAGCGAAGAGGACAACGGAAACCAATATTTTGTAAAAGATACGGCGAATCAACTATGTCATTGAGAATTTTGAAAAGAAAAATTAAATCATATCTTATATATTATGAAATGCATGAATAAATAAATATAATTACCATTCACCATCTTTGAAAAAGTTCAAAAGGTTTGTTATATAGGAACAATACCCCACACTAAATATATCAGATACTCGGGAATAACTATTGCCGAGTTCATGAAGTCTATTTAATACGGCATTACAAGTATACACTGTCCGTGAATTGTTGCTACAAAACGGTGGCACCTGTCTAGTCGTTCTTCCAGGCACCCGAAGTTGATGAGAGATAATAGTTCAGGGTAATCCCATATTGAATTTACAATTTTGAATACATTTAAAAGGTCTATAATTTTTCTTCTATCGTTAAGTTTTAACAAATTTAATGTTTTTAGTAAAAAATCGTAATTTAAAAAATCATGACTGATTCTAAGTTTAAAATTTATATACCGTAAGAATTTTTATTGTGCATTTAAATCGATTTCGAAGTGGATTGAAGGTATAAGCCATCGATATTATACATTACATATCTCATGAGACGCTGAATATATGGTAATATTTTGGACTAGGTAAATATTGTACTCCTAGCAATCTTAGCATTCTCGTTCCGACAAAGAGGTCATTGCATGGCATTTGGTAAGTACTAATCGCCACTTCGGATGTAACAATAATTTAAGAATGAGGAAATTCAGTATTTTAAAAAAATGAATATATTTGTTAGACTATCAAAATAAGACCTTCGATTCTTGGTAACAAAAGTCTACGATATATGCAAGAAAAGCGTTTTTTTTTGGTTTTTTTTTTGTTTAAAATAAATATTTGCGTTCTTATGATTTACCCAAATATTTAATTTTGAGGGCAATTTTCAACGAGTTGTAAATAACTCATTATTAGAAAATGGAATCGAGTTGGGGTAGAGTGGGATTCGAACCACGGGCCTTCAGTCCGTGAGTCCGAGACACTAGCCACAGGACCGCAACCCGATTTGCTTATGAATGTTGATAAATCGAAAGTGATGGTTTTTGAGAGGGATGAAAATATAACTAAATGTGAGATCAGTATGAACGGAGATATTCTGAATCAGGTAGAAGAATTTGTGTACCTGGGAAGTATGTTCACTAGGGATGGAAAGGCCGAGAAAGATATTGAAAGGAGGGTGAATGCTGAGAACAGGGTGAACGGTGAACTAAAATCTACTTTGGCAAACAAATGTTTATCGCAGGAGGATAAACTAGCAGCTAACAGCGGAGTTCTAGTGCCAACTCTAATGTGTGGGAGCGAAGTATGGAATTGGAAAAATGATGATGAAAGTAGGTGTCGAAATGCGATCTCTCAGGCGAATGTGTGGTAATGATAGGTGCACAAATGTCGAGATCCGTGAAGTGTGTAAGGCTGAGACATGAATTATTGACAGAATCAAGAAGGGGGTTCTGCGTTGGTTTGGACATGTAGAGCGAATGGACAGCGAAAGAACGGCTAAAAGGATCTACGATGCAAATGTTGATGGATGCAGAAAACGGGGAAGACTGAGAAAGACATGGCACGACCAAGTCCATCAAATACTTGAAGATGTCACATAAACCTGTGACGTTGCAAAGTAGTTTAATTTTATCAAAACCAATTTTAAATTTGTTGCACAGGGAAGGAAATGTTTTTGAGAAGGGAATATGAAGTTTGGCATTTACAGGGCTTGTCATTGGCTGGTTTAAGTGGCCGATTTATAAACTGTGTAATATTCACAATTCTGCCCAAATTTAAACATCCACATTCCTTAACTCTTCAATCTGTTGACTTTTGTGAAGTAAAGGACTAGAATAAACTGCGCTCCGTTTAATGCTAGAATATGGAACTACGTAAGTCTTGTGGTCCCTTTAAGGCAGTCTCCCATTACTAAATTCACAAGTATACGCATGCGCAAATTAAGATCTTTGGTATCTCCGTGGAAGCAATTCTAACAAACCAATTCACATTTATTTTCCATATATTGTTACGGTTTTATAACAAATTGAACAAAAGTGATTGGGAGTGAGTCTCGCCGCTACGCTGTCTAATTTTCAGAGTCATTTCAGTTGCTTACGATAGTCAGATAGGTAGCTTTATTTTACAAGACAAAATATTGCCTAATGCATGTGTTCTGAAGTCGTTTGCGTTTATCGAATGGTTCACAGCTTAAATCAATAATGGAAACATCAGCGTAATCTAGACTTGGTAGTAATGATGCATGTAAGAGTGAGCATTTGGTACTAATTTGGTAAGTATTTTTGTAACCTAAGTGAGCGTAGACTGAAAAATATTTTACCACTTAAAAGTAAAGTATGAGCTCGCCAGCATAGACGTTTATTCTTTAATACTCCTATAATTAGTAAGTAATTATTAAAATGATAAAAATACTACAAAATAATTATGTACAGGATGTGCCATATTGTATGTATGTATGTCTGTATGAGAATATTGAATAACTTTTAAAAAAACAACCGATTTCTACATATGAGGTATTTTTCTGAGGTTCTTTACAATTTATTTGAACTAATTTTTTAATACAAAATCAATCAAGTGGCTGCCTTTATTGACCAAAGCAAAATGTTCCCTTTCTGCTGCATTTTCCATCACTTTTTCGAGCATCTTCGTCAATGGATTGTCTCATTCGCCCAAACCAATATTGAATCAACTGCTCCACAAGTAATATAAATAATATAGATGTACATATATACCCAGTTTTTAAAACAGTCTGAATATTTTGTTTATTATCTCTGTTTATTAAGTTAGTCTTCTTTGTTTATTCTCAAATGTAAAAACATTTCAAAAAAGTATATTGTTAAGTGTCCTCGGCACGGGTAACCCCACCCCAGTGAGATCACGTTATTTTTATTATTGTTTATAGTTTGTGAGAGTAAAATATTAATAAATAAATGGTCCGAGGCTTGCTGGGGTACACGTTGTTTGTCTAATAACCCCTAAATGGTGAATGTCACACAGTGTGTAAAGTGGCCACTTAATCCCCAAACTTTCTCATCTGAGACATTGTTTCAATTTATGAAGTTAATGGATATAAAACTATTTTTCTGTAAAGAGTCATTGACACATTTCTGATCATGCGGATACAAGAGGCGATCCCAGCAGAATGCTCATACAAGGTTTTCCTGTAATTTGAATTATCAAATACCGAACTACCTACACGTACGTCTTTCGCTCAGAGAAATTTCTTTCTTGTGGCCTTAAATGTGTTCAAAGTCCGGGATGAACATTGTATTAAGTTCTTCGAAACGAAAATTTTCAGGAGAGGTGTACAAATTTGGGTTTTGTCTAAGGTAAGAGACCATTGCAGGAGACTGCTGCGCAACCGATTTTTCGGTAGATCTACCGATTTTGGGAGCAATCTGCCGATCTACCGAATTCGATTGAAATTCTACCGATTTTTATACATTTCCTTGTTTTTTCCACAGAACAAAATTTCAATGCAAATAAAACAAATTCATTTTATAATAATTTATTGCTTGTTTGCTCACTTTGATTGCCATCAGTTGCTTATTTAAAAAACTGCTTATCTATCGTACATAAGTATACAATGAATGATATATTAATTATGGAATTGGCTAGTATTGTTGAATATAATATGGTCAAATAAATCATTTCATAGAATTTCATGACATTATTGAAAAATGTATATATGTCTATTTTATGAAGTGAAATGTAGAGGGATCATTTTTCATTTTGAAAATAATATAAATGGTTTTATCTTCAGTTAAATATCTATTTAAATTTAGTTGATCATTGTTTTAATAATTTGTTCAGTACTTCGGCAGTAAGCAGTTTTTATTAAGTTTTAAGTTGCACTGAAAGAACTTTAAAACGTTAATTTTTTCTTTGTTTGACAATAAAAATACTATATATTTTGATAAAATTGTGTCATTCATTCAATAAAATAATATTTTGAATTTTAATCTATGCATTATTTTATTATTTTTTATAAGAACCAACTCAAATATTCCTTTTCTTAAATGAATATTTGAGTATTGGAATGAAATATTGTAATTTACTTTTTTTTGTAAGAAAAAGAAGACATTATAAATCACTATATTTTGGTGATTCACTTATTGCAGTCCTTTTGGTTTTCAATTGTTCATTTACCAAGCGTTTTCAACTATTTAAAGCAACGGCCTTAGGCAAAACGGCGCTTTAATTTCGAACAACTGTCAAATTTATTTTTGCCCCATAAAAATACCCGTGTAAAAATACAGTGTTTTTAAATAAAGTAAGATATTTATTTAAAATATGAATTACTCTATGCCAAAAATTCGCATTTTGATGATTTTCTCAGAATGTGCTCCGAGTCACATGGCCCATATTTGATGTGCAACGACGATATACACATATTTATGTAAAAAAATATAGAAAATTTATTTCATCACTATAATAATTTAGTGGCAAGGGAGTGACTAATTTAAACATTAATTTAACTGGTAACTTATTACATTGTACTTAACATAATTTTTGATTTAATTAAAGCAGGCGAATTATTAAATATATATAAAAGATAAAATTGAACTAACGGAGAGAACAGAGCATAATTTGTTTGGAATGATTTAGTATAGAAGGTACATCTAAGCCTGGTGGCCTTAAAAGGAATCCTAAAATTTATTTCATTTACCAAGCATGAACGATGTATAACATTATTCACACTATTATTCAGAGTGCTGAATATTATCCAACAGTATATATTGAGAACGGTAGTGGTTACACACATAAATAGAGACATTTACCCAAGCGTCAACCACAACCATAATACAAGATACTCTAATAGGGATCTGATACTAAGTGAAGGGGTCAACGCTGTTCTGGCATCGAGACAACACTATTACGCAGGCAAAAAGGTCCATAACCTTTTGCCAGAATCGTGTAAAGACGGGAGTGTTGTCAAGTTACGGAAGGTGTTGA
The DNA here is from genome assembly GCF_059751315.1 of Micrasema longulum. NCBI lineage: Eukaryota > Metazoa > Arthropoda > Insecta > Trichoptera > Brachycentridae > Micrasema > Micrasema longulum. Next base: position 249,981 of record NW_028278444.1, read on the forward strand.
CCTCGCTCTTTCGTGACATTGGTCGTAGCGAGTCAGAAAAGTTGATGCATGCCACGGATTGGAGAACCTTACTGGATGTCGAAAATAAAATATAAAAATAAGGAATAATTTAAAAAAATATATTTATAGATGACAACCATGAAGTTCCGCATAAATAAATTGTCTATGTTTTTATGAATGCATGTATGCGCATGGGTGTATGTATGTGTGTGTGTATATATGTGTATGTCTGTATGTATATGTATCAAAATGTGTATACGAATAAGTTTATATTTTATTAGTCTGTGCTCTTTATTAGTTTGTTAACTATTATAATATATTAAAATGTAATTGCCTAGCTTGCAACGGGGTATGTACCCTTGATAGTTGGGTAAAGTGAACATAAAATTGTATTTTGATAAAGAGTGTGAATAAATAAATAAATAATTATTGTGTGACAACATCAGCTACTGTGCGTCTAAACATTTTTTTTTGCACCACAACAGGCCAGGAGGCCTAATTACAGTGGTGAATTACATCACAGAGCACCCAGGCTTGAGAAAAATCACATTTTAATTTTTGTGTTCTCACCGGGAATCGAACCCGGAACCTCCCGTGCGTGAGTCAAGCGTCTTGACCACTACACCACGGAGGCTGCCATCTAGTTGAAAGGGAGGATATGTCAGTGGCGAACGGTGATTTTATTTACAGGTAAGCTATAAAAAAATAAATTTACCTATGTAGAAGGTACATAAATTAATGTAAGTTATTTATACTATAAATTGCTATTGTTTTCTGTGGTTCTGTGTGATACAACAACTCTCATCTATGAAATAAACTCAAACAACTTAACTTCGTGATATATTATATTGTGTAGCTATATTATCGATTAATTTAACACATAAATTTTATAAAGTTTATAATTCAGTCAGTATTAGGAATTCTCATAACGATTGAAATGTCAACTGGCCGATTTGTTCTAGAAATGAATAATGCCAAAAACGGCCGCGTCGAACGCCACGTGTGTTGCGAGTCATATGTCAAAAGTATCATCTCAAAGAAAAATAGTCCTTAAGAAATTATGTTTGAAGTGAAAGTGTTTTCCAAATCAAGAATCTTCAAATAATTTGTTTAATCTGCAAGTTTAATCTAGGAGAAAAAACCCGCACTGGGGTTAAGACATTCAAAATATAGTTCACTTATTTAACATATTACAACAGAGATGAAGAACATTTAAGAGAAGGTAATATAGAAGTCTAGGCATCTACAGGGCTTATGATATTTCAGGCGTTGCCTAGTATGTAGGTGAAATAATTCAATTAGATGAATCTCACCCGCATAAATAAAGGTTTCAGCTCTTTAACTTCACAAACATCAACAGATGAAATAATTGAAGGAATATAGATGTTCAAATATAGGCAGAATGGTGAATGTTACACATTGTGTTAATTGGCCACTTAAACCAGCCATTGACAGGTCATAAGCCCTGTAGATGCCTAGACTTCTATATTACCTTCTCTTAAATGTTCTTCATCTCTGTTGTAATATGTTAATATAAACAGCTCCCCAGGGAGTTGAATCCAGTCCATGTCTACAAAAATTTGGACAAACTCAAAATATTGTTTACTTATTTGTATGAAAAAATAAGCTGGAATAATCGGCTAGTTTCTTAGCTCACCGCGGGCGCTGAGCGCGCTTTATTAATATTAATATTTATGTTAGGATAAAACTACAAACGGAGGAAATGATTTAAAATGAATAGTAATTATTTATTTGTTTTTCTGTAAATAAAGTTACAGTAAAATATTATTATGGTTGGTCAAATATAATGGTAAGCTGCGCATCATCGCTTCTATACACGGTTCGCCCCTGGGATACATGCAAATTTTCTATTTTAATTATAATTATTAAATATACGCATTTTCTTACACAAATATCGGTTTTTCTTTATAGACAGTAGAAGATAACTCTGTTCCATTTGTAATCGGGGCCCCGAAATCGGACCCTTCCGGTGTTAATTTTGCATTATTTTTACGACAGATGCGTCTGCCTAGATTCGATCGACAAGGCAAAGGCAGGCGGTGCATACGGCTGCATCGACCTTCGAAAAACGACTTACGCAATGCCCACCGTACCTAGAATACGAGTCCTATGGTACAAGCCTTGTACCTGCCATAGTTGAACGACTTCTCCGCACACAGACTGTCTCTGCCCTAGGTCTAGGCGAGAAGGCTCCACATAGTCGGATGAATTGGCACTTACGAAAATACTAGAGATATAAATAAATATATTTTGCTGATGACACCGTTCTATTATTCAAGGATAAGACATGGAAGGAAACATATGAAAAATCCGAAAAATATCTAAATATTTTTTTTAAATTTATTTTATTGAAATAAACGGCACTTAGTGCCTTTTACATATTAGTTACAAATACAGTTAAATATACATACATGTAAACATAATTATAAGTAATACAGAGCATTTAAAACAATATTATTAATTTAGAAAGTCTAAGAAATATAAACTATATAAAAGAATAAAATATTACCAGTTATAGAATTATCGTTAAAAAAAGATAATTTGGTATTGGAGATACTTTGAACCAGTTAAAAAAATAACTAAGAAGTAAATTTTGAATAACATTTAAAAAAAATTTATATATATATGTATTATTATTGAAAACTAATATTTAGGTAAATAGTATATGTTTATGTATAAAAATATATAATGATGTAAAAAAAATGATAAAGAGAAATATTTTTTACTTATAAATTAATTAAGAAAAGAAACGAAAAAAGAAAAAAAACACTAATAAAGAAGTTTAAAACAAATTTTTAACAAAAGTAACAAATAGTTACCTAGAACTGTTACCAATAAAATAAAGAAGAAGAGCCGTTCTATATGTAATAAATTTCATGCGAAATGAGTCACCAATGTCCTGGTACTTATTGTATAAATATATTAAAGGCATGTCTAGATACTAATTACTTAACTCTTAATTAATCTAAAACTAACTTAATTCCATTTCAAATCAGTTCTAGAAACTATTTGAAACAATCTACAATACCTAGAATATGCGACCAATATAACAATATATTTACCGAGGCTGATATTTTTTGTGACAATGTATGTAAATTTAGGTCAAAAATTATAGAAATTTTGAGAGAAGCAGATATTAAACTTTATTATTATTATTATATATTTTTTTTTCATTTCGTTTCTTTTACATTTATTATATTGAACATAATTTAAATTATTGTATTAAGTGTAAACAATATTTTTGGTGTGTGCGTGAGTTTCTTACACTAATATACAAAGAAATTGGTAATATATGTGTACATACTGTTTGTTTACCTAATAAAATAAATAAATAAAAGAAACTATTCACAAAATGCTTATTTTAACATCAAACTACATAATAATAATTGTCTTCAAAGTGCTCATTGTAATTGCCCAATACTGGATAGGACAGACAATGTCAAATACTTGGGAGTTATTATTAATATAAATTTAAAGTCGAAACAGCAGATTGAAAATATTACTAATAAACTTAAGAGATTAACGTATATATTCAAAACAATTCGAAATATAATTAATGTACAGGAACTTTTAAAGATTTATTTTGCATTGTGCCAATCAATTTTGGAGTACGGTATAATCGGTTGGGGTGGTGCAAGTGACACAGTTTTAAATAGTGTATTTGTTGGACAAAAATCCATAATTAAAATAATATTAAGAGTCCCGATACAGACATCTACTGAAGAAATATTCCACAAATCACAACTTATGACACCAAAACATTTATACGCTAAAACAATACTCACTTATAGATTCAAAAACTACTCTTACTCAAATGAAAGACATAACCCCCACAATACATCACATACAAATAATACAATCACTAGATCCTCAACACATAGACAACTTTAAACAAATATAAACTAAAACCACTTTCGGACAAAGGGATTTTGAGTATTATTCAATTAAAATCTATAACCTACTTCTACTATTTATTAAAACAATTAGCAACGAGAAAATGTTTGAAAAGGCTTTAAAAAAATGGATAGTGGAGCTAGGTAGAAGTAAAATGGATTGTCTCATTCGCCCATACCAATATTGAATCAACTGCTCCACAAGTGTATAGCTTATGTTAGGTTTTTGTTATTTTCATTGTGTGTTTTGTAATATAAATAATATAGATGTACATAAATACCTTGTTTTTAAAACTGTCTAAATACTTGTTAATTATCTTCGTTTTTTTAAGTTAGTCTTCTTTGTTTATTCTCAAATGTAATTTAAAAAAAAGTATATTGTTAAGTGTCCTCGGCACGGGAAACCCCAGTGAGGTCACATTATTTTTATTATTAATTATAGTTTGTAAGCAAAACATATGAATAAATAAATAAAAAATAAATAGGCATGCCCGTCGCGCGTCGTAATCCAAACGGCACCGTAAAATATAAGGTAATGTTCTACAATAAATTTTGAACCATTTTATCATAGATCTACTTAAATTTTATGATAAATAAGGTGACGTCAAAAGAACCCAACAAAATATAAACACACGTTCAGCAACACAAATTGACTGTATTGTCCCATTTGTTCAACCGCCTTTGGTAAAAAGCAATACATCTTTAACTTCACTAAAATCAACAATAAGAAGAATTGGAGAAATATGGAATTTTTTTTTTTTAAATTTTATTTTTATTTATTAAGGAAAAACTACAGTTGTTATATAAGAATACAAAATATAAAAAATAGTACATACATCCAGTTAAAGTTTTTCACTAATATAATGCGAGAACATGTTTCACAGTAAAGAAAAAAATAATATATTATATAAGACACGAGAAAAAAAAGAGCTCTTAAGAAGGTTAAGGGATGAGGAAATAGAGTGGAGGAGTGGAGGAGAGAGATTTTCATAATATAGTTGACCAATTCAACATTTTGAAATCATAATAAAATAAACATATTTAAAGGAACATAAACTTATTACACACTGACAAATGTTTTATTTTACAGAGTTTCAAAAGGTTTTTTTTTTGAAGTCACAAAATTTTGTATTAAAAATATCTAAATGGGGACACAGTAAATAAATTTGGAGCAGCTACGATAAATAAACGAGTTTTGAACATAATTTTTTTTTAGCAATAAATTATAAAAAAATGAATTGTCGTGTTGACTTTACGGGACAATTGATTGAAATACGTAGATGTTCAAACATAGACAAAATGGTGAATGTTACACAGTGGGTAAAATGGCCACTTAAACCAGCCAATGACAGGTCATAAGCCCTTTAAATGTCTTGACTTCCATATTCCCTTATTTAAGGTATTCTCCATCCCTGTTGTAATTTGTTAATATAATGTAATTGCGCCAAATATAAAAGACTCAAAATGTAAAACAAATTTTAAAATAAAAATAACTGCACATATAAATAGTGTAGCGAGAGATTTTTTTGAAAAATATATGTAAATCAAAAAACGTACTTTATATAATTGGTACACATATTATTTATATTTTAAAGTATTTCATTGCTTTATATTTGTTTTTTATTATATATTATATATGTTTAAGTAACATGTATGTAAAATCTTAATGTAAAATCTATAAAACAACTTTATGTAAAAGCTTTGTAACTATACGCACGTAAACATTATTCTACCTTCCGTTACAAATACAAGAGTTACTAGATACTTCACCCTGATGCTGCAAAAAAATAAATACATCCTTCGGTCAAAGAGGATTGGCCTACTACTCGGTTAAAGTGTACAATCTACTTCCATTATCCATAAGGACAATTAGTAAGTCCTCAAGTGGAGGTGGGTTGCGGTAAAATGTGTGTACTGTTTATGAAATTTGTTCTATTGGTCTATATAAATTGATTATGTTTTTTATGATTATTTTAGTTTTTTTATTCTCTTTTATGTTAATGATAATTAGGTCAATTGAATTAATTACGTTTTTTTTTGTTATTATTATGTTAACTTTGTTAAATAGCTAATCTAAGGCATGTTTCACATTTTGTAAAATGTTTTCCTCGGCACGGGACACCCCAGTGAGGGAACATTATTCTGTATAAAAAAAAGAATACAAACAATGTAAAAGTATAAATAAATAAAATAATAATGCCCAAATAATAATAATAGAATACAGATGACATTTGAATATAAATAAAATAAAAAATAAAATAAAATATATTTTTGTATGTTTATGGAATAATATTTTATTTTTATTTTTGCTATTATTTAATTACATACGTGCTTCCACTTTCCATTATGTTGTATCCCGGGCCTCAACACAGGGCCCTTGGCCTTATAATTTTTGGGATATGTTATTATTTTATTTTTTTGTAACATGTATTTATTTTAATGAATAAAATAAATAATTAATCATTTACAAGTTAATTTATTTTAAAGAAAGAACAGACAAAAAATATGTAAATTTACTTTAGTCCTTAAAATATAGCTTGAATAGAATGACAGCTGTCAAACTAATTTCATTAGTGATGGGAAATTACTGATCACTGATCAAATCGATTTTATTAGTTATTTCATGCAATCATGAAACTCCTTACTGAAAATTGATATAAAAAACGCAAAAACAAGCCTAATTTAGTGTGTTTAACACAATTATTCATTAAAAGAATTTATACTTTTTTCATGAACATAATCAAATGAATTATTTTTTTATTCGATCAAATTACATCGATCAATTTGTCCCATTTGAACGTTTTCGCAAAATGATGTAACGTTGTAAGAACGTCGGTAATAATTAGGTTTATTTTAGTTTTTTTTTTAGTTTTAAAGCTGATTTTATATATTAATATTGATTTATGTTTCAAGCATTGTATTAAAAAAATAAATTAAGACACCAGATACAAATGATTTTTCGTGTGTCAATATAAATAACTCCTTTGACGTTACTACAAAGTTATGTCGTCACTTTTTCTGACAACTGTCATTCTAATCATGTTACATTTTGAGGACTATTGTATAAACATATTCATATTGTATATATTGAATTTTTTAGTAGAATGACTTATTTTTTTAATTAAATTGGATGTGGCTCGATTTGACAACGTGTGTCATTATGTTGTCTGTACGTGTGTAATCATTATGATGTAACTTTTACCTAGAGGAAGTAACTTCGTATTAAAATAAGTGTCATTTTTTATAAACTTTGATCAGACATTCCATAACCTTACCAATTCAAAAGAATCCTTGATCTATGAATGCATGGTATTAATTCAATAAAATCTGTCACGATTGAAGTTAATTAATACTGGCAAAATCAAATCAGGAAGTTTCAACTATTTAAAGACTGAAATTGATTGCAACAGAGATGGAAAACATTTTTTTCTAGGCGTTTAAATGGTGTCATTATACAATGTGTAACATTCACAATAATTCTGCCCATGTTTGAACATCATTCAATAAAAAAATGTAATATATGTATTTTACGGTGATGTTTCCATGAATGATTCAAGCTGTGAGCAACTCGATAAACTCGAATTTCAGAATACATGCATAAGGTATATTTTTGGTCTTACAAAATATAACCATATTTCTGATTATCGCAGGCAACTGAAATGGCTCAAAATTAGACAGATGAGAGAATATCACTTTCTTTCGCTTCTGTTCAATGTACTTCATAGTCCTAACGCTCCTATATACCTGCGTGAAAAATTTCAACGCTTATCAGTTCATGGTTTACCTCTTCGTTCTAATTCTCAATGCACTCTCTTAATACCCGTCCACAATTCCTCTTTCTTCTCTAACTCATATAGTGTCAATGCGGCTCGACTGTGGAATCTTCTCCCATCCACCATCAACGATATTACTACAGTACCTCTGTTAAAATCACGTCTGAAAAAACATTTCCTTTCTCTTCCTTAATCTCTCCTCCTTTCCTCTTTCCTCTTTTTTCCTTCTTCCCAATTATAATAATAATCATGGTTTATTAACAAAAATAACAATTACTTTATTAGACTACATACACATTTAGGTAATAGATTTCTAGTCTGCCTAACTAGGTACAACCTTTTTTAAGGCAAACATTTTTATGCAAAATAAACAATAACGTGACTACCTGCAAATTAATTAATTATCGAGTTATATAATATTTAAATATTCCATCGATTATTTGATAATATTTTTTTATATGTTTTTTTTCTACCTAAATCCAGTAACATTTTTTTACAATTATTTTATTTTATTGAATTCGGGTCATGGTTTGTAATGTTCGGGTATATGGGTAACATATTGAATATTTTGGGGCCCGGAAACCTGAAAGTTATTTGCCCGAATTCAGAGTTTGTGGTAGACCCCATGACCCATTAAGTAATAGTATTGATTTAAAATAATTTATATGCAAATATAGTTATTTGTATTTTTATATATCTTTAGGTTTTTTTTTCTACTGAATATGTATTGTAACTTGAATTATAAAAATAAAACTTTTATTTGATTGGATGTTTGGAAGAAATTGCCATTTGCCAATAAGCCCGCCAATGTACAATTAACATTATGTACAAAAAGTTGAATAAATAAATAAATAAAAATAAAATATGCAATAAAATTTGTTGGAAACTAGCAGAAACTATTACTTAATCGGCCTTCTAGGCCTCATTTCTTCAACCCTTCGGCCCAAAGCCCATTAAGAATATAAATGATAAAACTATTTCAAATTTTTATGAATTAAGGAACGCGGACTAAATTTTCGGGGTCATGCATTGGTTGGATTCGATTATATGACAACAAGTCGGTAGAATATACCGAGGTAGATACAGAAAGTACAGAAGTTAAGTAAGCCGTTTTGATATGTACAGATGAAGATAGCGTTCATAATCGCGGCACTGGCTTCAGGGCGTTGGTCATAACTTTTCTCGAACTTTATTCAAAGAATAAATTCAACAATGTTTTGAGTATGTCCAAATGCTTACAGACTGACTGGATCTCCCTAGGGAGTTGTCCATATTTAAATTTGTTGCAAAAGAGAGGGAAAACATTTTTGAGAATGGAATATGGTAGTCTAGGCATTTACAGGACTTGTGACTGTCATTCGCTGTCTTAATTAGCCACTTTACACACTGTGTAACATTCACCATTCTGCGTATGTTTGAACATCCAAATTTCCTCAAGTCTTCCATCTGTTGAATTTTGTGTAGTAAAAGAGCTGAAACCTTTATTATTATTATTATTATGGATAACTTATATAGCGCCATTTTCGTAATAAAATACCTGAAGGGCGCTTTACATAGTGATTCTATTATTAAATTAATTTAATTGAAGCTTTTAAATTTGTAATTTAATTCAAACAATTTATTTTGTTGTCACGTGCTACGGATGCATTTAAATAATTTGTGTGATTTGTGTGATGTAGGTGAGATTCATTTGGCTGAACCAATTAACCTACTAGGTAACGCCCGAATACAATTTCCTATTTTTTTATACTTCTTCTTTTACCAGGTAGTTAATTCAACAATGTTTTAAGTATGCCCAAATGCTTGCAGACAAGCTAGATTTTCTCCCTAGGGAGTTGTTCATATTTAAATTTGTTGCAACAAAGGAAAAAATAATAATAGCTATGTTGTAAATTTAGAAAATTAAAATGTTACAGAGCAGGACAGAAATCAATAACAACAAACAAACAGCTTATTATTTAAAAATATTTTTTCCTTATACGTATAAAGAAATCATACGTAAAACTGGTATTTCCCAAATATTTTTATTGTAATCCAAAAATAGAATAAAATACGAATCATGTTCTTTTACACGTGTTCTAATAATTTGAAATCATTACCCTCTCAGCACCAAATGGTGCAAAAGGCACTACATTAGCACTTCTATGGCAACGGAGCGTGACTGGATCAAAATTTTATTTAAAATATGAAGCAAATTATTCATAGATGGCGCTTTTATCATTTTTATTACAAAATGCCATTTTTACGATAATTTTTTGTGGAAGTTTTACAAAACAGTATTAATTGTAACAAAAACCCTAACAATATAATTAAGGTCACACATCTCAACAGGGAAATATACGCAAGGGTTTGTCATGTTCAAAATACTAGACACTCCAATAAGGATCTGATTCTACAGAGAGGAGTCAATACTTTTTTGGCTCAAAAGCAGCAATATTATATAGGCCCGAGGGTATATAACCTTATCCCAGTTTCGTGGAAATGTGGTGGGATTGCCAGGCTGAGGAAGGTGTTGACTGCATTCTTAATCCATATTGGTCCGAGGGAGTCAGAGAATTTGTGGTCCGATGTAGAGAGACGTAAGCTGGTTGCTTGTTTTCCTAGTAATGACTTAGGACTTAGGATATAGAGATTTTGGTATTATTTAAGTTTTCTCTGGATATTCATTGTTTACCTTTAAGACTGAAAAAGCACACATTATGATAAAATTGTATATACTTTTAAATATCATTATAAAGTACATAATTTACTGCCTTAGAACGGGGAAGCTATCCCTAGTTAGGCAGTTTAGATGAACCGACAGCAAAAATAAAAAATATATATGTTTACTTTCACTACTGAATTAATTTGTTGTATAAATAATTACTTTTAAATTGCTGTAATAAACATACTTGGCTTAAAAACAAATTAATAAAAATAAAAAAATAAATTTAAAAAAAGGTCCCTTCCACAAAATTGTTTACAAAACAAAAATATAAAACTTCGAAATTTAAAAAAATAAACAAAAGGCGATTTAAAAAAATAAATATTTTAGGTATTTTTAAAAGTACATCATAAAAAAAATCCATCTAAATTTTCTCGGTATGGCCATGACGAGCCGTGTGTGGGAAAATTTCAGGCGTTTTTTCAAAAATATTATTACGTGGTAAGGTGAGTTTAATGTACGTATGTCATTACTATACCCCTAAGAAAATGTTTCTATCACAAACCTAAAATGAGTACAAAAATATCATTATCTTCTTTATATATATATAATTCCTCTGTTCGTGTGATGTCACCGTACTCCTCCAAACGGCTTACGTGCGGTTTTCAGAGAAATAAAGATCTTTGCGCTGTTCGTGTTCGTAGATATTAAAATCTTCAATCGAATATGTAAAAAATAAGTTAGGAGCGTAAATGTTTTATTCATCGATCTACCGGGGTTGCATTCGAGGAGATGCATTTGCAAAATAATGGAAAGATGTTGTTTTTTTGTGTATAAAAAAGTTTCTTTTTGAATGTTTACAAACAGCATTCGTTTTTTGTGGATCTCAATCAGATTCTTTCCTTAAACTCTTTTTTTATTTCTTTTTATTGGATTTTTGGTAACACTAAAATAATATTAAATTCAATACATTTTTAAAAATCGTATTCCTACATAAGTACACCACTTTGTTGGTGAGACGACCGGAGTTTGACGTTTGCAAAAAGAATGCCATATTTGAGAGAAATATTTATTTTATCTTTTGGAATTCAACCATAAACAAGTACCTACTTAAAATCAATATTTTTTGAATATCGACAATTTTTAGTTTTGGAATTTAATCACAAACAAGTACCCATTTGAAAAGTATTTTTCCAAGATAATAGCAGGCAAGCCAACGTTCGGGCAGGACAACGTCTGTCGGTTCCGCTAGTTTTGTATAATTTAAAAGATATAAAAAGATTACCACAGGTTTTTTTTTAAAACATAAAAAACATTGTCATTTTTCGCACTGAAATTTTTTTTACTTCTTTTTACTAAGTATCAAATGGTTTGAAATTTCTTAAAAAACATTACCTCAAATTCAATTTATTTTGTGATTTTTGTCAAAAGCTGTCATTTTGCTTGAATTATGATGATATTGCCTTTACTCAATTTGGCAATTTCTTCCTATCTAATCCTTCAGTTTGATAAAATTAAGTACATTGACATGCGCATGACAGGCGGCCTGCGTGGTGTAGTGGTCAAGACGCTTGACTCACGCACGAAAGGTTCCGGGTTCGATTCCCGGTGAGAACACAAAAATTAAAAATGTGATTTTTCTCAAGCCTGGTTGTTCTGTAATGTAATTCACCACTGTAATTGGGCATCCTGGCCTGTTGTGGTGCAAAAAAAAATGAAATGAAAAAAAAAAAAATATATTTAAGGAAGAATACAGAAATCAAAATTTGAAACAAAAATTAGCTAAAAATTTACACTATAATTGCCTTATAATATGGAAACTTCACTGGTCCATTAGAGTTAAGTCTAATTGTGTAAAATATAAAACTATGTAACTGTACTGTATGTTTCCTGAATAAAAGAAAATAAAATAAATAAATAAATAATGAATACAAACATTCTGCAATCGTTCCAACGTATTAAGCAGTTCAGAATGTTAGCGATCGCATACCATGTTTAAGGTGCAGAGTTTGATTCCTTGCCCGGACGTGGAATATTGATTAATATATATATGTTTGGATAATTTATATAGCGCCATTTTGGTGAAAATCACCTCAAGGGCGCTGTACAATAAATAATAATCCAGCGCGTCTTGCAGCTACAGAGCGCATGGACGGTTGGAATTATAGTTCCTCGTCCCCAATTAGGATATATAGGAGCTAGATTACAGCACGTCTTGCAGCTACAGCGCGCATGACAGTAAGAAATCTAGCCCCTATTATTTTTATTTTTTTTGATAATGAAGTTTAGAGTTTAAGGGACACTTTAAAAAACGAAGCAAAAAACCAATTTATAAATTAGAAGTTAGATTACAACAAGTCTTGCAGCTACTGAGAGCGTGGACGGTTGAAATTCTAGACTTCATTTACTAAATTAAGACATTTGATAGTTATAACATTTACATAATAAAGTACACATAAATGAGATCGAAAGCTCAATATAACTTTTTACGTTTCGTTTATTTTTAATTAGGTATTCCAGTTGAAGATAGTAATTAAAAATACTTAAATAATTATTTAAATGTACGAAAAATAGAAAATTAAATGATTCGTTTTGTTTAAAAATAAATTTCATAAATGGCACATGATTTTTTTTTTTTCTACACAAATCTACTTTTATACACCTAGTAAATGTTATAGCTGTAGCTCTCCAATAAAAAAGACTAACTCTTGTGCTTGGAGAGTGACTTACACTGTTATAGTTATTTATTTATTAGAGTTTATATAATTTTGAATATACGAGTACATGAGAAAAAAAACATAGGATATATAAAGAAAAAACAGAAAATAATAATACATTCATACTGATTAAAATTTAACGCAGTTTTTTCACTTGTTCAAAAAATTTCTTTTGATTTACTTTAAATTTATTTATTGATTTATTATTTTTAATCGTTTTTAGATCATTGGGGAGATTATTGTAATTTTTAGCACCTTTGAAGACGAAGCTATTTTGACCATGATTTGTGTGGAATTCAGGGATTTTAATATTATTTAGGTATCTGAGTGACTTATTCATCTCAAATTCTTTTAGTTTTTCTTGTTTATAAATTTGTAAAATGGAATTTATTTTATAAATAGTATATAATGTATGACCTTTAAATAATTTATAAAGACTTTCCGTATTGAATGCTGAGGGTTTTTTAAAAATTACTTCAATAATTAATCTTTGTACTATTTGAGAGGGTTTAATATATTCGCATATGCACCTCCCCATCCAACAATACCATGTTCTAACAAAGATTGTACAACTGAGTAATAAGCTATTTTTAAATTGTTGTTTATAAAAATATTCCTTAATCTAATAAATATTATGAATGTACATTTTCTAATGCGTTTAACTAGTTCACTAATATGGTCTTTCCATTTGAAGTTTTGGTCTATGTATCCACCAATATATTTAATTTTATCGGTTGAATCAAGTACTGAACATGTTAGTTCGCAGTTAGTTTTGTTGCAATTGCTTTGGTGAATAATTATTTTTACTACTGAATCTAAATTTGTTTTGTTAATAAAAAATGGAATGATTTTTGTCTTTTCCGTATTTAAAGATAATATATTTTGTCAAACTATAATTTAATTTATTTATAACGTCGTTAGCTACTAAATTAACTGAGTTCCAGTTAACTCCCTTAACTAAAACAATCGTATCATCGGCATATGATATTATTTTTTAATTTTAATTGTGACAAAATATGCCGTTGACATAAAGAATAAATAAAATAAATAATGAAGAATAAATTTAAAATGTTAAATTCAATATTTGACTGTTTCCAACAGTTAAAATTAATTAACTTGTGAGTGATCCTGCGTCCAAGGTACACAAACTCTTTCTCGTTTTTCAGAGCTGTTCCGGACATTGCTACATTTATTTGCCGTTTATTCTGGGCCACAGTCATCACATTGTAGATTAAAAATTATCAATTAAAAATACGTTCAAACATCTTACGTTATTGGGGGCAACGCGACATTTCGACATGTGTTTTAATAAACTAGTTTAAAATTAAATAAATGAATACTAATTAACTTTATCATAATATTTTCTTCTTTGAAGATTTATGACATTATCAATGAATTAAAGTAGGTCGCCGCATATTGAGAAATGTTTGTTATGACAATGGGCAATTGTTATAGATTTTTTTTTAAATCACAAGACAATCAAAACTATTCTTATCAGAATCTATTGAGAAATACGGGAGACATAAAAGATTATCATATGAATAAAGCAAAAAACTTCTCTAACTCATATAGCGTCCATGCGGCTCGACTGTGGAATCATCTCCCATCCACCATCAAAGATGTTACTACATTAGAAGAAGTATAAACATTGGAAAATCGTTTTCAGGCGTTACCTAGTAGGTGAGTTGGTTCAGACGGATGAATCTCACCCGCACAATAAAGGTTTCAGCTCCTTTACTTCCCAAAAGTCAACAGATGGATGAGTCGACGAAATTTGGATGTTCAAACATAGGCAGAATGGTGAATATTACAAAGCGTGTAAAGTGACCACTTCAACCAGCTAATGACAGGTCATAAGCTATGTAAATGCCTAGACGCTCATATCACCTTCTCTAAAAGATTTTTCCTCTCTGTTGCAACAAATTTAAACATAAATAACTCCCTAGGGAGGAAATCCAGCCAGTCTGCAAGCATTTGAACATAATCAAAACATTGTTGAACTCGTGACGTCATCAAGTATAACGTTTGCGGATTTTGGGTGATGTCATAGGCCGTAATTTCCCAAAAATGTTTATGATTTTAATAGAGTACCGTGGAATGGGGTAACTTTGATCATTTTCGAACTTAAAACCTTTTTGAATATTTTAAATAAAGACAAGGAAGGAAAAAGGAAAGGAGGAGAGATTAAGGAAGAGAAAGGAGATGTTCCTTCAGGCGTGATTTAAACAGAGATAATGTAGTAACATCTTTGGTGGTGGATGGGAGATGATTCCACAGTCGAGCCGCATGGACACTATATTAGTTTGAGAAGAAAGAGGAATTGTGGATGGGTATTAAGAGAGTGCTTTGAGAATTCAAACGAAGAGGCAAACCATGAACTGATAAGCGTTAAAATTTTTCACGCAGGTATATAGGAGCGTTAGGACTATGAAGTACATTGAACAGAAGTGTGAGGGAGTGATGGTCTCTCCGCTGTCTAATTTTGAGCCATTTCAGTTGCCTACGATAATCAGAAATGCGGTCATATTTCCTAAGACCAAAAATGTACCTTATGCATGTATTCTGAAGTCGTTCAAGTTTATCGAGTTGCTCACAGCTTAAATCAGTCATGGAAACATCAGCGTAAATTAGAGATACACGTTAAAATTTTCTAAATAAAAAGAGTCTATATGAGGGTATTTTTTTTTATGCGCCTCTACTCGTTTGCGAGTGATTTTGGCTCTTAAAAACAAGAATGTGATCGTTAAAAAATATACGCTTTGATGAATAGACAAAAAAAAACCCGAAAAAATTTAGATAATGTAAGATGTTTAAAATCAGTATTAAAAAGTTATGTGACAATAAAATATTATTACTGTCTAAATTAATCATAAACCTCACATGAAATTGTGGGCTAAAAAGAGGGACATTAAATTATTCTTATTATTTAGATTTGACAATTAACATTAAACAAATTCAAATATTTTTATTATTTATCCTTAAGAATTTAGTCTGAAGTATTTGAGTATCCTAATCATTCTTGGCGAGTAAAATTTTACGTTCAGAGGGAACATTTTGTATTCTTCACAAATATTTTGAAGGAATTCGCTTCTGTCGTAGAGGGGACAGTCAAAGAACAGATGTTCTAATGTCACATCGTCATTTTTTCAGAGGCACATTGCCGAAGTAAAGACATTTATTCTTGATAAGTGCGAGACAACGAGACAATGTCCTATTCTCAATCTTGATATCGAAAGACGTTCAATTTTAATTGCTTTTAAACTATGTTCAAATGCGGATAAAGCGTTATATAGGGTCAAAGCACCAATGAATGACCGTTTAAGGTTCAGCTTGTAGTGAAATCCACATTAAAGGTATAAATTTCATTATTTAAGCGTACAAAATAAAAGAAAACAATAAAAAACACATTAATTTATCTAAGTACTTTTACTTTTTTTATTAAAATACGAGTATTACAATTATAATTAATATTACTCTAAAAAAATAGCTGAATCCCCAGTGAATGACCACTACTACCCCAGTAAAAAAAAATACTCAGATTTAGTTACATCATAACATTATAAAACACCCTAACACATTAGAATATGGATATATTCAAAGATTTCACAAGAAATAGCATCAAATAAAACACTTACCACACCTTTCCTAATAAAAACACTATCAATCTCAGAACAATAACGGGAATACGCACTATTACATCTTGACAACCCACAGTTTAAAACTGATAGATTTGTTTCTTACCAAAAGATGTGTCCGCCTACTGCTTTTGTCATAGTTTCTAGTGTTAAAAGTTTTTTGACTGGACACATGTAGCAATTCTTATTATATTGTGTTTTATTAACCAATGGTCATTTACTGGTGCTTTGACCCTACTTCTGTAAAGCTAGGGTTTCCTAGGACAGCGGTGCCCGTATTTTAACGCCCGTAGTGAACGGTGATGCGGTGGATAACCGTCGTAACGGTGACTAGAGTGAGGTTTCCTAGGAAAACGGTATTATCAACACCATTTAACACCGTTTCACTAGGAAACCACTCTCTAGTCAACGTTACGACGGCTGTCTACCGCATCACCGTTCACTACGGCCGTTAAAATACGGGCACCGCTGTCCTAGGAAACCCTAGCTTAACACAACTTCGTTGAAGAATTCTGCCGGAGCATTGTCTACTCTATTGTCATTGTCTAGATAAATCTCACCCGCATAAATAAAGGTTTCAGCTGTTTAACTTCAAAAACATCAACAGATGAAAGAATTGAAGGAAGATGTTCAAATACGGGCAGAATGGTGAATGTTACTCAGTGTGTAAAGTGGCCACGTAAACCAGTCAATGACAGGTCACAAGCCCTGTAGACGCCTAGACTTATATATTACCTTCTCTAAAATGTTCCTCATCTCTGTTGTAATATATTAATTCTCTATTGAGTTGTTGTAGTGAAACATTTATTGATAAATACATAATATTTTAAATAGCTGCCTTCTAATAATATACAAAATTATAAATCAAACCGCTTATACACGCGTTTGTGTAATATTCATGTAAAGAAGTGAATTTGAACAGGAATGTTGCGTCTCATAAAACGAAATAATACGGACCAAAATGGACACCAAGTCATTGGAACAAAAGGCATAATAGTACTACACACGTGCGTTTCCAGAAACTATCTACCAGCCAGCGGGCCACATGGCGACGATATCTACCTACTGTCTACAAAAGCTTCTCTTCGGACATCTATCTCCCTTTGTTAACCATGGAGATGAAACAGTGTTTGATTTATTTAGTTTTTTATTGCTTACTTCTTGGTATGAACACTTGACCAATTTACTACTATACTCTATTTTTTATAAATTTATTGATATTGTTTTAACTTTGCTGGAATTCCTCTCATCCATGCGCTTTGTAGCTGCACGATGATTGGTTATCTAGCTTTAATATATCAACTTTAAAATACCTTAATTTTGTAAACGGGGTCTAGAATTCCAATCGTCTATGCGCTTAGTAGCAGCAAGGCGTGTTGTAATCTTACTCCTTTTTACTATTTATATTATTATTATTTTGTAATACACTAAATTTATTTGTCAATTTTTAAAATGTGTAAGTGGGGGCTAAATTTCTAACTGTCTATGCGCTCTGTAGCTGCAAGACGTCCTGTAATCTAGCTCCTATCTAATATAATTTTTGATTGATCTTAATTGAAAACGAGGAACTAGAATCCCAACCGTCCATGCGCTCTGTAGCTGCAAGACGTACTGGGATATTTATTAATTGTACAGCGCCCTTGAGATAGAAAATAGCGCTTTATAAATTATACAACCATATATAATTAGAAACATCACAAATCTTTTTTTAAAGTTTTTTGCAAATATCTTAGTAACTCCTTCAAGGGAGATTTCTACGTCTGCTTTTAATTCCTTCATATATCGATAAGTTCGAATCATGTCGCCTGCATCAAAACAAAGATGCAGACAAATTTCAATATCAATTTCACCCCATCTTAGAAAATCTCTTATTATTCGTCAAATAAAAATTCAAATAATATGTAAACAATCATATTATTAAAGGACACTCAGTGGTATCAGTGATGTCAGGACAATGCAAATTATACAAAACTACTTTTTCATTAAATAAATATTTGAAAAACTAACATTTAAGTTTGTACTCTTAAACTTAAAAAAAACAACTTCACAACTCAACAACAAATTTCCTGGAATATTGCTTGAAATTAAGTTATATAACATTTGTATTTAAAGCGTATTACGCATTACCGTATAAAAAAAGACACTTTAAAAGTTTTAAAGATAAATATATCTGTTGATCAGCGTTGCCAACTCTACCGATTTTTCGGTAGACTACCGGTTTTCGGAGCAATCTACCAATCTACCGAATTAGATGGTTTTATTTATTTTGTACATATTATCAATTTCATACTTTTATTTGTACACTTTGTAATACGATATTTTTTTTTTGAAAAAAACAAATGTATTTATTGTTTATCATTATCTTGGCCAGCTAACAAGGGTACATACCCTGTTCCAAGTCAGGCAATTACATTTTAATACATAATATTTATTTAATTATTTACAAGTTAAAAGAAGAACAGACAAATAAAATATAAACTTACTAGTATACACATATTGATACATACGCATATATATACATATACATACACACACACATATACATTTATACAGGATGTTCTTTAAACCCTGTCGCATCCAAAACCACGAGAATCAGTATGGGCAAGAAGACATATTAGCATATTTAAAAAAATATTTGGAACGAAGAAAATTTACAAAAATAAAATATTTAAAAAAACAAATGGTTGCATACTTCTGCAAGGGAGAAGCGAGGAGAGAGGAGGGGGGAGTCTGATGCACCGCCAATCACATGCCTACGTAGGCCAAATGGGTAGAGCCTTTAAAACACGCATAAAAGAGCACATACAATCATGGTCTAATAATAAAGATAATTCAAATTTTGCCAATCATTTAATAGAAAACAAACATTCCTTCGAATTAAAAAATAATGTAAAAATAATTCATATTGCACCCAAAGGCCATAAACTTGACAAATTAGAAATTCTCGAAATTAATAGATTAAAAAATAAACCCGACGTAGAATTACTTTACCCATTGTAATATAATTGTACTAATGACTTTTTACCCTTTGTTTTTCAGAAATCATTATTTACAAAACCACACTCACGAAGGATGAGACACCAAAAATAAAATAAAATACTTAAACTCATTAAAATGGCATTATATCAATTCATTAGTTAACCCATAGAAAATTTGTTGATAATGATCCTTAAGATAAAAATAACTTTATTTAATTTACTTATATAACTTTGAATTATGTATCCTTACCTCTGTTCTGTATAAATACATTTAACTTTTTGATAAAGATACCAGTCACGAAGATGTCGCGAAAGCGATGAAACCGGTCACTGGATATTCCAAATTTGTGGATTAAAGTATCACTCGTGTTTTATTTATATAATAAATTACAATGAACTTCCATCAAGAATTTTCACTTACAAACTTAAATCTATAGTTAAACCTAAATAAACATACTGCTCAATATTTTCACACATGCACGGTTGCATAATATCACTATGGATACACGTATAGTTATGTGATAAAATTGACGGTGTTGTGTGAGTTTTATAGTTCGGTGATCTTATGTGCATAAGTTTGGTTTTCTTTGAATTAATTATTAAACCTGCATCATGGGACCATTTTTGCAGGTTTAAAAAGCCTTCATGCAATAATTTCTCTGCAGTTTTGAGATCCTTGTGAGACACAACTAAAGCAGTATCATCGGCGTATACATAGTGTTTGACATTATTAAATAGTTTATACATGACTGTCACATATATTATATACAAGGTAGGGCCCAATATTGATCCTTGTGGCACCCCCGAAGAAACATGTTCTGTTTTATTATTTTCATCTAATACTTTGACACATATTTTTCTATTAGTTAAATAATTTTTGAAAAGTTTTAAAAGGTTTCCTCTGATTCCAATGTCATTTAATGTGTCTATCAATTTTGAATGGTTAATTGTATCAAATGCCTTTGAATTGTCAATAAATAGAACAAGGGTGTGATATTTTTTATTTAGTTCATTATTTATTCCATTTGAAAAATCTTGTAATAATAATTCCGTACTCTTTTTCTTTTGGAAACCATATTGATATTGATCAATTATAGAAAATTTTGATAAATAATTAATTAATTTTTGAGCTATGTATTTTTCTAATATTTTTTCAAAAACAGGTAAAATACTTAATGGCCGATAGTTACTAATGTCTGAATGTTTACCACTTTTATATATGGGTCTGACTATACTATATTTAAGTAATTCTGGTATTTCCGCTTGCAGTATAATGCAATTAATTAAATGTGTTAATACTGGTCCTAATAAATCAATATGTTTTTTTACATCATACATTATGGTATTATCAAATCCAGCAGATTTACTATTTTTAAATTTTTTAACTATATTAACGACATCTTTTATTATTGCTCTAGGCAAAAACGTGCTCTGCGGTTGTTTGTCAATTGACGCATCAATTGTTTTTTATTATTATGATGTAGCATGCTCGTATTTATACTTTTTGTAAAATGATCAACAAAATCGTCACTAATATTTTTAGGAGTAGTATCATTCTTTATTAAATATTTATTTATGGTTTCATCGCAACTGCTTTTACTCCTTTTCCCTAACAACTTATTTATGTCGTCCCAAGTTTTCTTGGTATCATTGAAGCAATGTTTGAATTTATTTCCATAAAAAGCAGTTTTATTAATCTTAATTAATTTAGTAACATTATTTCTTAACAATTTATATTCTTTTTCATATGATTTATTTGTAGGAGTACTTTTCCATCTTTTATAAAACATGTCTCTATTTCGTATTTTTTCTAATAAATCATTTGTGACCCATTCTTTAATAGCATAGGGTTTAGCCTTTGGTTTAAAATATATTGTTTTTTTACTTTTTTTATAAATTTCATTGAAGCAGACATATAAGTTATCATAAACTATAAGACAATTTGATATAAATATACAATGTATATACATATAAGGGCGGGCATATTGCCTTAAGGCAATTTCTTCCTACCTACCCAAACCGTTCAGGCATCTCATCATACAGTTTTAACCCTTTATACATTAAGCTATTTTGTGATTTTGTTTTTTTCTTAAGTGGTAGTCTTATCCTATTTCTATTTCTTGTCCTATATTTATGTACATTTCTATTTAATATAATTTCCCTTATAAAATACTTTGGCATGAGATTATTAAACACTTTATATATAAATACAAATACATTATACAATGGTCTTTTCTTTATTCCTATCCAGTTCAATTGTTTTCTCATTTTTTCAACACTATTATATTTGCTTTTTTTCAGTATAATTCTCATTGCTCTATTTTGTAGTATTTCAAACTTGTTTATGTCTCCCTCGTTAGCTAAATATAATATAGTAGAGCAATAGTCCCAATGAGGGGCAATTATTGTTTTGTATATAAGTCCTGCACTCTTTTTATTTATTTTTTTTCGAATTCTTCCTAGGAAGAAAATCTTTTTTGAAAAGCTTTTTAGTGCTTAATTTTAATTGTACATTGGCGGGTTTATTGGCAAATTGCAATTTCTTCAGAACAACCAATCAAATAAAAGTTTTATTTTAATAATTCAAGTTACAAAACATATTCAATAGAAAAAAAAGCTAAAGATATATAAAAATACAAATAACTGTATTTGCCTATAAATTATCTTAAATCAATATTATTACTTAATGGGTCATGGGGTCTACCACAAACTCTGAATTCGGGCAAAGAAATTTCAGGTTTCTGGGCCCCGAAATATTCAATATATTACCCAAACATTGCAAAACCATGACCCGAAATCAACTAAATAAATTCGTAAAATGTTGGTAACTGGGTTTAGGTGGAGAAGAATCAGAAAATCGACTCAAAAACATTCTAAAATAATAAATGGTATAATCGAATATTATATAAATGTATAATAAATTATCTATTAGGTAGTCATGTTATTGTTTATTTTGCATAAAAATGTCTGCCTTAAAACAGGTTGTACCTAGTTAGGCAGACTAAAAATGATCCGGAGAAATGTAATAAATTATGTATGTGGTAGATATTAGAAATTGTATTTTTTGTTAATTAAACATGATTATTATTTTAAATTGTTTGAGTATGTCCAAATACTTGCAGACTGGCTGGATTTCCTCCCTAGGGAGTTATTCATATTTATATTAATCGCATCAGAGAGGGAAAACATTTTTTTATTTGTTTATTTATTTATTTCTTAAGTTAGCTTGTATTAAAACTAATATAAACTATTATGTACATTTACATCATCTATATATATTTACATTTCCTTACAGTAACTTATACATTTATTTTTAAATTCTTTCAGAAACTTTTCATTCTTCATACATTCAGGCATCTCATCATACATTTTTAAACCCTTATACATCAAACAATTTTGCGACTCAGCTCTTTTCAATAATGGTAGTCTTATTTTATCCTTTTGTCAATTGACAAATGACAATTTTTGTTTAAGACAACTTTATCCATAAAATATTTTGGTAATTTATCGTGAAAAAAATTATATATAAATATCAACATATTAAATTTAAGTCTCCTTCTTACAGATAACCATTTTAGTTCATCTCTCATTTTTTTACATTGCTATATTTATTTTTCTTAAGAACGATTCTCATCGCTTTATTTTGTAAAATTTCTAGTTTATTTAAATTTCCTTCGTTTGCTAAAAATAATATTGTTGAGCAGTAATCTATATGTGGAAGAATGATTGTTTTGTAAATTAGTTCTGCAGTATCTTTATTTAATTTATTTCTCAATCTATTAAGGAAAAATTTTTTTTTTGATATTTTTTTATTAACGTGTTCAAAATTTGCATTTAATGTCAATTTTGAATCAAGTATTATTGAGAAGGGAATATGGAAGTCTAGGCATTTACATGGCTTATGATCTGTCATTGGCTGGTTTCAGTGGCCACTTTAAACACTGTGTAACATTCAACAGCCTGCCCATGTTTAAAAATCCACATTTCCTCAACAACTCCTTTACTTCACAAAAGTCAACGGATGGAAGAGTTGAGGAAATGTGGATGTTTAAACATGGAAAGAATGGTGAATGTTACACAGTGTATAAAGTTGCCACTTTAACCAGCCAATGACAGGTCATAAGCCATGTAAATGCCTAGACTTCCATATTCCCTTCTCAATAATGTTTTCCCTCTCTGTTGCGATTAATTTAAACATGATTATTATTATTTATATATGTACTAACTTAATATGTGTGAACATATTACAACAGAGATGAAGAAAATTTAAGAAAAGGTAATGTAGAAGTCTAGGCATCTACAGGCCTTTGACCTGTCAATAGCTGGTTTAAGTGGCCACTTTACACACTGTGTAACATTCACCATTCTGCCTATATTTGAACATCTATATTCCTTCAATTCTTTCATCTGTTGATGTTTGTGAAGTTAAAGAGCTGAATCCTTTATTTTACTTCTATCTATATCTCTGTTGTAATATGTTAATATAAACAGCTCCCCAGGGAGTTGAATCCTGTCCTTGTCTACAAAAATTTGGACAAACTCAAAATATGTATGCATAATTATTCTTTTTTCTTTTTTTTTTAAATACAACAGGCCTTGAGGCCCAATCAAAGTAAAGAATTACACAGTACACCCAAGCTTGAGAAAAATTACATTTAATTTTTGTGTTCTCGCCAGGAATCAAACCCAGAACCTTCCATTTGTCAGTCAAGTGTCTTAACAACTAAACCACGAAGGCCCTCTATGTATGTATGCATGTATGTACGTATGTGTACGTATGTTTATGGCTTAACACAGATTTTTTAGCGAGTCTAGGCAAGTTGTCTGTCTTGTCTGTTGTCTCGCTTGCTTCGAAAAATAGCATGGATCTTGGACTAGAGAGAGATAATTATTCTTATGCTGAAATAGAGTCAATGTTAAATATTTCTAGTCTACAAAAACGTAGAACTAATATTGACTCCATATATATGTTCGGCATACTAAATGGTATAATCGATGTTCCATCATTACTGGGACAAGTAAAATTCAATATTCCGACTCGTAGATTGAGAAACAATGGAGTACTGTTCATCGATCAGCATAGAACAAACTATGGCCTAAATTCTCCAATGACCCGCCTTTGTCGTATTGTTAACTCAAGACAGGATCTGGACTTTTTTGGTTTAAGTTTACAACGATTTAAACGAGCACTAAATAAATAGTCCAGATCTTGTCTCGATGTCCCTTATGTTTGTCAATGCTACTTTCTTTTTTTTTAAATGTTTTAAACTATTCTTTTATTGTAATATTTAAACCTTATAAATTGTATACATGGACAATGTCCGTTAATAAATAAATAAATAAATCAATAAGTCGTCCCTGATTGGGTCACTATAAACTGTGTCTCTGTCCCTAATAAATTATGCACAATGTTTTTGTTTTTTAAACTTTGATAGTGGACGGCCCGTTTCACACGTATCACCCAAATACGCTCGGCACGGTAAAATTAGGGTGGAATGACATTTATTGTATTGTTTTGTATTTATTTGAATTAGAAATGAAAGTTATGAAAACGTTTGAAAAAATAATAAAAAAGATATTATTTATTAAATCAGCATTAACTTTGTGCTGTTTAACTATTTATAATAACACATGTAAATGGAAGAATCTTTGTTTTCAGAAATTATTAGTACTCAAATTTTCATTCTCAAAACCGTTTTTTTGTATATATTTATTCTGCCTGTGTAAGAAAAGGTTTTAGGCGTATATATTGTTGTGCTATATTTAGTTATAAAAGTGCTAAACTTGCTTTGTTTCTTTGTTGTTCTCAATATGTGTTATTTTCTAAATGCTAATATTATTTATGTCCCGAATTAATTGATGTAACTTCTGGGAATGTAATTTAATGTATTATACTTGTAAAATACGTTGCGTTATATGATTTATAAATAAAATTAAAAAAAAAAAAAAAACTTAAGTTGTCTTAAAACCAAATGTCTAATTTAATACATTGAATAAAAATAATTTTGGTAAAATTTAACTACGTCACAAGTTCACTCGAATAAATCAATGATGCCGCATAAAATGGCATTTACATTTAGACAGTTCGACTCTCGTTAGAGCACCTGATTCCATTATTTTTTTGCATTTTTAAAGTTTAAGGCCTAATGTGTTTAAATTTATTTATTTATTATTTACTTGACAATTTTAGTCTCCATTCCTTTGCTGTAGTCTGGTAAAACGAAAGCAAAATTAGGAAATCATACGATTTTGCCATTTTAAAACGAATGTTTTTTTTCAATCGCGCTATAATAAAAAAATAAACACAAATAACTGAGATAAAAACAATAATTTTTAAAGCTATTTTTAAAAAAAAATATAATTAAAAGTTATACGTTACTAAAATATTATTACTTTTGGACCAGCAGATTACGCCATTTCAAATTTAGACTAAACTTACGTATCTTAAATCTCAATAAAGACGAAGCATTGAACTAAAATTATTTTAATTAATTTAAAGGTAATAAATTGACTATGAAAAGTGCGGCAAACAAATTTTATTTTTTTGTTTTTTAAAAGAAATACAAGCATTTTAAATCACATACATTTTTGTGACATTTTTCTTTATTTCTACTTAAAATTATGCCTTCGGTAGTACTTAAAAAAAAAAAAATTGAAATACTTTAGTTGAAACCTTTTTTTATAGAATTGTATTCTTTTTTTTTGAAAAAAAAAGATAATTCTGGTTGTAATATTCAATTTAAAATATTCTCTTATTGACTTTTTTATGACCTTCAGACCAGCCCTAATCGTTTTGGTAACCCTAGAAAGGATAATTTCGGTAATCCTTGCGAAGTTTCTCGAAAATATATGAAAAAAAATGCACCACTTTGAATGACGTCATTAGTTTCGTTAAATCAATTAATGACATAATGTATTGGTTTTGCGATTTCTGGAAGCCAACTTACTAATCAGCAGAGCTCTCCGACGAGAACTTGTGGCGTCACGTGCGAAGTAGCTTAAACTTTATTTATTTATTTATAAACGGACATTGTCCATGTATACAATTTATAAGGTTTAAATATTACAACCAAAGAATAGTATAAAACATTAAAAAAAAGAAAAGAAGCATTGACAAACATAAGGGACATCGAGACAAGATCTGGACTATTTATTAAACTTAAACCAAAAAAGTCCAGATCTTGTCTTGAGTTAACAATACGACCAAGACGGGTCATTGGAGAATTAAGGCCATAGTTTGTTCTTTGCTGATCGATGAACAGTACTTCATTGTTTCTCAATCTACGAGTCGGAATATTGAATTTTACTTGTCCCAGTAATGATGGAACATCTATTATACCATTTAGTATGGCGAACATATATATGGAGTCAATATTAGTTCTACGTTTTTGTAGACTAGAAATATTTAACATTGTTATTTATTTTATTTATTTATTTTATTTTATTTGGGATTTTTACAGCTATTACATAAACAAAATAATTAGAAAAATCTTAACAATACTAAAGCCAATTAAAAAAATCCACTGTAAATATAATGACACATAATAGATAAGAAAAGAAGTTTAGTAATTGTATTTGTGTGACGTTTGTATTCATGTGTATGTGAATGTGTGTATGCGTGAATGAATGAGGGAGAGGATACATGTGCGTGTGGGAATGAATGAGGGAGAGGGTGCGTGTGTATGGGTGCCGAAGTATGAAAATAATATATTTGCTTAAAACTTGTAAATTGTATTAAAAATGGTACAATAAAGAGCTTAGTAAAATGTTAGAAACCTTTTTGTTAAAATTCAAATGACGAAATTATATAAATTGTTTTTTTTTTTTTTTTAAGTATGTTAAATTTCAAAACCGTTTTCTGAAAAAAAAAAGCATTTTATTTTTTAAATTTAACTGATACACATCGAATGAATAATGTGCGACGAGTCCTATACAATACGAGTACGGTAGGTAACCACAAAATGCAGTAAATACGAAATAATGACAACAATAAAATAAGGTTTGACAATACGCGAACGTTGATTCAAAACGAACACACAATTGCATATTATATGCACCTACATAATATATAAATAAGAATAACATATAAGTTTTATAGAAATTATTCGGATTATAAAAATCAGGTGTCACAAACAGTTGGCCCGCAGTACGGGGATACATAATTATATTAAAAGATCTTCTCACTATAAAACTTTTTAATTGACCATGTTTGATAGTCTATTAACAAATAAGAAAAAATAATAAAACTACCGAACTTCCTTATTACAATAAATAAATAAATACTAATCTACCGCGTGTTATTTTATTGGATTTTGCCGCGGTGTGAAATGGGCCATTAAGCCCATTAATAACAAGCCTCAGAATTATCACTCTGAGGGGCGAGCGCCCTAAAATCCTCAGATAAACCTGTGGTCGCCCGAGGTGTGCCTTGTTTTGTGAAATAAATAATTACATTTATTTAATTTATTCGGGATTTTTACAGCTATTACATAAAAAAAAAACAAATAGAAATATATTGACAACAAGCGGACCCGACAGACGTTGTCCTGCCCGAACGTTAGCTTGCCTTGAAAAAATACTTTTTATTGATAAGTAGGTACCTAGGTACTTGTTTACGATTAAATTCCAAAACTAGAAATTGTCAATATCAAAAAAATATTGAATTTAAGTAGGTACTTGTTTATGGTTGATTTACAAAACATAAAATAAATATTTTTTTAAATATGGAATTCTTTTTGCAAACGTAAAACTCCGGTCGTCTCACCAACAGAGGGGTGTACTTATGTAGGAATACGATTTTTTTAAATGTATTGCATTTAATATTATTTTAGAAAGAAATAAATGGGTAGAAATTATAAGGAATTTAAGGAAAGAATCTGATTGAGATCCACAAAAAACAAATGCTTTTTGTGAACATTTCAAAACAAACTTTTTTTTAACACAAAAAAAACAACATCTTTCCATTTGTTTGCGAATGCATTCTCCTCGAATGCAACCCTGGTAGATCGATGAATAAATGTATGCTGCTTACTTCTTTTTCAAATATTGAATTGAAGATTTTAATGTATACGAACACGCACAGCGCAAAGATCTATATTTCTCTACAAACCGCACGTAAATCGGTTAAGCCGCTTAGGAGGAGTTCGGTGACATCACACGTACAGAGGAATTATATATATAAAGATAAGAAAAGAGTTTTCAAAAGTGTATGTATGCGACGTTTGTATTTATGTGTGTGTACATGAATGTTTGTGAATAAATGTGTGCGAATGAATGTGTGTTAATGAATTTGTGAGGTGCGAATGTGAAAAAATGTAATTAAAAATGTGTATTTTTATTGAAAAGGGTATGGAAGAGAACTTAGTAAGAGGTTTGACTATAAAGAAAATAAAATTTAAATAAAATGAAAGTTTATACCTACTTTCGAAACCTGCTTAATTTGTTTTAACTAAGTTATGATTTGTTTATTGTTTTTTTAAAAAGTAAATTAAGTTTTAAAACATTATTCTTAATAAAGTTTTTAATTTTAATTTTTTATTTGTATTGAAAGAATAATGTGCAACGAGTTCCATTATAATACGGTAGGTAACCACAATTTATGGTGCATAGGGCACTGCATTGGTACACCAATGTTAATGCATCTTAATCATTTTTGTAACATGGCGGTAAGATGGTCAGTCTTACGCTTCAGGTCCAGGGACTATGAAATATTCTAGAGTAAAAACATCTTTTCAAATATTGAGGGGAGTTGAATCCAGTCCTTGTCAACAAAAATTTGGACAAACTTAAAATATTGTTGATTAATCCACCTGGTCCATGAAGAAGTATAGAAATTAAAAAATAAACTTTTCAGGCGTTGCCTAGTATGTAGGTGAAATAATTCAATTAGATGAATCTCACCCGCATTAATAATGGTCTCAGCTTTTTAACTTCACAAACATCAACAGATGAAAGAATTGAAGAAAGATGTTCAAATATGGGGAGAATGGTGAATGTTACACCGTGTGTAAAGTGGCCACTTAAACCAGCCAATAACAGGTCATAAGCCTTGTAGATGCCTCAACTTCTATATTACCTTCTTTTAAATGTTCTTCATCTCTGTTGTAATATGTTAATGTTAAAAGCTCCCCAGGGAGTTGAATCCAGTCCTTGTCTACAAAAATTTGGACAAACTCAAAATATATTGTTGGTAAATATTTCATTTTAACCATTGGCGGCCTCCGTGGTGTAGTGGTCAAGACGCTTGACTCACGCACGGAAGGTTCCGGGTTCGATTCCCGGTGAGAACACAAAAAATTAAATGTGATTTTTCTCAAGCCTGGGTGTTCTGTGATGTAATTCACCACTGTAAATGGGCCTCCTGGACTGTCGTGGCGCAAAAATAAAATAAATAAACAAAATAAAAAAATGTCGGGAATCGAACCCGAGACCTCTCGCAAGGTAGGCAAACGCACTGACCACTAGACCACGAGGCCGGGCATTAAAAATACTTTTTTTTCTTCTTAATACGTTTCACATATTTTTATTATATGATATTTTTCTGTTGGCTAGGAAGCCTTTTTAAAATTATCTTAAATACCCTCTGATAGATTTTAGTTAGTAGAATATTTAGAGCCGTATTACGTCACAACGATGCATATAAACGATGATTTTAATTCCATCACTACCCTTAAAGTGCTATTTACTGCCTTAATTAGAAGTAATTCAGAATTCAATTCATTAATTTGGTCACCTTATTACAATGTTCATATTTTAAAGCTAGAAAGAGTACAACGTAAATTCCTTAGATTCATCAATTACAAACTTAATATACCCACTGAAAATATTGATTACGATAATTTATTATGTACTAGTGTACATAATAAATGAAGAATTATAAATGATTCATTAAATTTATATAAAATAGCAAATAGCGTATTGGACGTCCCGGAATTAACTAGTGTTATCAGCTTAAAAGTACCTGTTCGAAATACTCGGCAGCTAACATTATTTTTTTAATCTCCTGGCAGTCACAATTATTATTTAAAATTCACCAATACCTAGACTACACCGGCCAGCGGCCAGCGGCCAGCGGCTAGGTAACGAGTATGGTGAAGTTGATATATTTTGTCTGTCTTTATATAAATATAGGTTAAGTATTCAAAAGGTTATAAATTAATTTGTAAAAAAATTCTCAATATTGTTCTTTATTTACTATTTTTTTTTCTCATGTATCTCTATAATAATGTATAAACTTATATGTATGTATATGTATGTGCATGTATGTGTATGTGTATATATATATATATATATATATATATATGTACATGCATGTATGTATATGTGTGTGTATGTATGCATATGCATGTATATGTATGTGTGTATGTTTTCATTTGTAAATTTATCAAATATTTTTCTATGTACTCATATACCTATGTTGGTACATTTCCTTATTTTTACTTATTATTGTATCTTTTAGTTTTTCTTATGTTATCTTTAATTTTAACTAAATTTACATACTTATGTTTCACTGCTGCACTTGAATGTAATTTCTAATATGTGTAAAAGCCCGTAGGGCGTGAAAATTAATAAATAAATAAATATAGATTCATACGTTTGCCATCAGACGGGGGTCAAGCAAATTGTTTATTCAATCTGCAGGGCTCTGTGAGGGCCCTAACTTAATTTCGACTAACTTTCATTAGGATGAAAGCAAACCTTTGCGAGTACCCCTTTAGTAAATATTTTTTTTACACATTAAATTTATTTTAGTGATTTTACGCGATAGTTCAACACATATAAATTTTATTAAATACGTATAATAATATATTTCTTTGAGTAAAATCTAGGTGTGTAATGCAATTGCAAACTCTATATTCGGCGGTACATATCAAGACGGTATCTATTTATTTATTATATATACGGCCTAAGCCAATTACAACAGTTACATGAAGAAACATAAATGCAAGAAACTGAACAAAAAGAACATAAAACTATTTAGCAAAGACACACAAGGGAAAAACAATAATTGTATACAATATATTCATAAAAACGAAAGACATAAGACTTCGAGGTAAACATGCCAATCCAACTACATCCCACACTGTTTAGTCGCGAAGAGATCTACGAAAAGCCGGAAGATCTATCCCAAAGAATTCCGAGTCGTGTGATGAATTGACTAATGTACACATTTTGAACGTTGGGGCATAAAAACCAAAGTTGCTCTTAGAAGATTTTATAAATAGCAGATTTTGACTTCTGGTGACACGGTTGGGAACGTGAAAAAAAATTGATTGCAACAGAGATGGGACATCACTTAAAGCATTAAGTATTTTGAAAATGCATATAAGGTCCATCTCAGTTCTACGTCTCTCCAAAGAAGACAGATTAAAAGCTTGCTCTATTTCAAAATAGGTATAAATTAAAATCGATATTTATGTACAAAAATGTAAATATTTATATAAAAATTTTAAATTACCCCATCGGTAACCTATAAATAAACATATTAAGATAAATTAATTGGATACTTATTATATTTTTCATTCAGAAAACTTATTTTTACTTTGCAGATTAAATAAGGAAGTTCAATGTTTTAAATATATATATATATATTAATTGAATATCAAACTAAACCAAATTTAAAAAAATAAATATCTTCGAATATCGTATTATCAGCGCTATATTTTTTTCAAGTTTTATATTTCTGAAATAACTCTGCGTGTGACGTCAGAGGTTCTTCTCTGTCAGTTCTCCCGATTGGTTCATCTATACCATTGGCGACCTCCGTGGTTTAGTGGTCAAGACGCTTGACTCACGCACGGATGGTTCCGGGCTCGATTCCCGGTGAGAACACAAGAATTAAAATGTGATTTTTCTCAAGCCTGGGTATTCTGTGATGTAATCTACCACTGTAATTGGGCCTCCTGGCCTGTTATGGTGCAAAAATAAATAAATAAATAATAAATCTACGGTAAGCAAACCGGATATCCTTCACAGCTCTCATATCATTGGTTGGTTCATATAAAACAGTGACGTTGTTCAAAGTATTGAGTTTTTATAAGATTATTTTTTTCGTGCATTTTCAAGAAACTTTGAGGTACAATTTAATGCTTTAATTTTTTTACATTTTTGTATCCAATTTACCGTAGGGCTGAAGATCCTCATTAGAGGTAAGGAAATCGAGTGGATATACGTCCGCCTTAAAGTGTAGTGGTTGGCGCGTTCGCCTACCATGATTGAGGTCCCGGGTCGATTCCTGGGACGGTCGACATGAAATAATGATTAAATGAGTGATTTTCACTGCAAGACTTCATGGTTAGACTGATTATATCTTGGCTTCATACATGTTTCAAAGATTGAGTAATTTGAGTGTCGGTACAGTGCCCTATGCCCTGCTGGATATGAATAAGGAATAGTATTGATGAGAACGCATGTATTATGTTTTTTTTTAAATAAATAAATTTTTGAGGGTACTTACTTTTTATGTATGAAAATGTAACAAAACTCGCTAAAACTTAAAACAAATTAAAACACTTCGAAACATCAAATTCAAATGAAATCACTCGCGCGTTCTAGAATTTATTTGAAAACTGACAGGTTTTTGAATTTGCGTTCGGTTCGAAATTTAAAACACGCGGATTAAAAACTGAATTTAGAACATCGAACGCGGTTCAAATATGAAAAGAGAGAGGCGTGCGCGAACTGACCTCTCCACTCGCCGTCCGACACTAGAATGAAGTATGGCTATTGGTAATACGTTTCTAGTGGTTATTTGTGAATATTTTACTAAAAAAAATTGTTAAGAACTTGCCTAGTAGTTTAGAAAATAATTGTTAATTACTTATTATTTAAATAGCATGCGAACAGAAATAGCATTTAATGTAAGTGTCTAATATTATTGTTTGGACTGTTATTAATGAATATACGGCCTTAGCAAATTACAACAGTTACATGAAGAATTACATACACAAAAATAACATATAACTATGTAGCAAAATCAAACAAGTGCAATAAAATTTAAAAACAAATATTTTACGGGTCGAAAAAATACAAAAAATAATTTATTTATTTAAACGCCTTGTAGGGTTTTACATTTTTAACATATCTTTATATTTATATATATATAATTCCTCTGTACGTGTGATGTCACCGTACTCCTCCTAATGGGCTTAACCGATTTACGTACGGTTTTCAGAGAAATATATATCTTTGCGCCATGCGTGTTCGTAGCTATTAAAATCTTCAATCGAATAATCGGGTTGTGGTCCTGTGGCTAGTGTCTCGGACTCACGGACCAAAGGTCAGTGGTTCGAATCCCACTCTACCCCAACTCGATTTCATTTTCTAATAGTGAGTTATTTACAACTCGTTGAAAATGGCCCTCAAAATTAAATATTTGGGTAAATCATAAGAACGCAAATATTTATTTTTCATTAAAAAAATATGTAAACAAAAAGTAAGAGCATAAATGTTTTATTCATCGATCTTCCAGGATTGCATTCGAGGAGAATGCATTTGCAAAAAAATGAAAAGATGTTGTTTTTTTGTGTATAAAAAAGTTTGTTTTTAAATGTTTACAAACAGCATTTGTTTTTTTGTGGATCTCAATCACATTCTTTCCTTAAATTCTTTATAATTTCTACCCATTTTTTATTTTTACTGGATTTTTGGTAATACTGAAATAAAATTAAATTCAATACATTTTTAAAAATCGTATTCCTACATAAGAACACTCCTCAGTTGTTGAAAAGATCAGAGTTTGACGTTTGAAAAAAGAATGCCATATTTGAAAAATATTAATCTTATGTTTTGGAATTCTTTCATAAACAAGTACCTACTTAAATTTAATATTTAAATATTGTCAATTTTTAGTTTTGGAATTTAATCACAAACAAGTAGCTTGGTACCTACTTATTAATGTCACTAATAATTATGTCATAGTTTCAGGATTTCATTGGTTGGATAGTTTCAGAAAAATTTGAAAAAATATATATAAAAATTCGGAAATACTCAAAATGCTGTTGATAAACTTTATTAATTTAAACATTTATTTATGTCAACAATGTTTTCAGTCTGTCTAAATGCTTGCAGACTGGCTAGATTTCCTCCCTAGGGAGTAATTCATATTTAAATTATTGCAACAGAGAGAAAAAACATTATTGAGAAGGGAATATGGAAGTCTAGGCTTTTACAAGTCTTATGACCTGTCATTTTTTTTTAAAATTTGTATTTAATATTTTTTTTTTACAATAAACATAATAATAAAACAGAGTTTTAAAAAAATAAAGCATAATTACATATCAATGAAATACATATTAATATAAATTTTTACATATTTTTTTTTGTGTTTAAAAAAGGATTTTTTGGTAATACTAAAATAATATTAACGTTCATTGGATACATTTTTGAAAATCGCATTCATGAATAAAGCACACCTCTGTTGGTGAGAAGAGCCGAGTTTGACATTATTTGCAAAAATAATTATATATTTGAAAATGAATCATTTTATGTTTTAGAATTCAACCATTAACAAGTGTCTAGATACCTACTTAAACTCATTATTTAAATATTAACAATCTTTAGCTTTGGAATTTAATCACAAACAAGTACCTAGGTACCTACTTATTAATGAAAAGTCTTTTTCCAAGCTAATAGTAAGAAAGCAGCGTTCGGGCACGACAACGTCTGTCGGGTCAGCTAGTATTTATATATAAAGAACAGACATGCATTTTACACAAAAATAACAAAAAAATTAAATAAACTAATAAGAATAAAATTTTATCGGCCTCGTGGTGTAATGGTCAGCGCGTTAGTCTGCCATGCAAGAGGTCTCGGGTTCGATTCCGGATATGGTTGAAATGAAATATTTATTTAAAAAGGGTGTTTTCACACTAGAATATTTCTTAGTCCCTGGACTGGTAACTGAAGCGCAAGACTGATCATCATACCTTCATGTACCAAAAATGATCAAGATACGCTGCAATTGGTGTACCAATGCAGTGCCCTATGCACCATACGGTGCGGAAAGGTAATGATGATGATGAGTAAGAATAATAAAATAAAAAAATATATAAAAACTAATCTTACATATAGTACATACATAAATTTATTCCAGTAAAGAGAACAGAATTAATTTTTTTCCCATCGGTTATATAAAAAATCTTAAAATTAGAAGAAAAAAGAAAAATAATAATTAAGAACACAGATTTTTATTTTATTTTATTCAGAAAACATAGTCATACAAAATAAGTATTAAAAACAACATTTTTTTAACATAATAAGACCAATTAAGTTTTCATAAACAGATATAAGTTAATTTTATTATAAGATTTCCGATGACATTCGATCTAACTATGTGGATGCTTGTTTTTAACAAAATCATCGCCATCCCACGAAACGATGTGATTGACCCAGCATCCCTAATCTCCTTTGGCAAATTATTATACATATTTATTTATTTATTTATTGGGGATATCAACAGTAATACACGTAACAAAAATATAACAAATTATATATACAGAGAATAAAACCAATGACAGATATCCACAGAAATACATTAAATACACGTACAATACATACTAGTGTGTTTGTGTGAGCGTAAGTGAGTGAGAGGGTGGGTGAGTGGGTGTTATATTGGCATGAGGGTGGACATGTGTGTAAATATTGCACAAGTGTCGAAAATATAAATATATACAAAATATTAAGAATTAGAGATAAAATATAATAAAATAAAATAAAATAAGATAAAACAAGACTATATTATTGAAACTAAGTATAAGACAAAAATAAGACAAAAAAAAGTCCTTTATGATACAGATTGTTGTGAGTTGCCTGGATTCTTGTTTAGGAGAGTCTAAGACCTTCACCTCCCCTCGTAGGATAGCGACGAATTTCGTTATTACGCTGAACATTACAAAACACGTATTCGGGCAATAATTGATTTTTCAATTAAAATATTAATAATATGGCTAATTTGGGGATTTCTATTTTTTTAGTGCGACGAAACTTTGCTTTATATAATGGCCACACTGAAGATTAAACGTCAAATGGTGTATAAAACTGTTTAAAAATCGGGAAAAAACGGATACGCTTTAGTCAATTTAACTTAATGAAGTGTTTTGGGTAATGCTTAAGGTGGCAATAACGTTCTAAATGAAAATTGCCATGTTTGATTTGACGTGCTCGTATTTATCTGACATTTAATCATCAGTGCGGCCAGATATGAAGCAAAGTGTAAACGCTCGCAATAAATAACAACCCATAATTAATCACTCTCGAGCGGGTAGAGAAGATTCAAAATACGAGGCCAGGTGAATAAAATGTAGACGTTTTTATTTTCTGTATTTTTTTTAATATGGGGTTTGTGCTATGTATAACTGGGGGTCGAATACAAACTCTGTTGGCTTATGTATAAGTCACTGCACATTTCTGCTCCGGAACATCTAAGGGAACTATGCATTCCAGATGAACTAGCTGACAGGCGTCTCACGCTTAGATCAGCTACGTCTACGGCGAGAGGAAAAGTTATTATACCTCTACGCAAACAGCGCACTAAATTTAGTCAACTCGCATTTGCGGTCGCAGGCCCTATGGCATGGAATGCTCTCCCAGCAGAGGTGCGAGGCTGTGAAAGAGAAGTGATGTTTCGGAAAAACTTAAGACCCACTTGTTCTCTGAATCATTTGAATAAATCCGTAGCATGTGACAACAAAACAAATTGTTTTAATTAAATTACAAATTTAAAAGCTTCAATTAAATTAATTTAACTATAGAATCACTATGTAAAGCGCCCTTGAGGTATTATATTACGAAAATGGCGCTCTATAAGTTATCCATAATAATAGTAATGTATATGTTTGTGCATGTTTTATATGTGCGTTCATGTGTGCGTGAAAACGCAAATGTTAAGAATTATTATTTTTTTGTCACATTTAGTGTTTAAATCTTTTGCATAATTTATTAAAAGCTTAATTGGTCTTTTTATGTTGGAAAATCGTTGTTTTTAATACTTTTTGGGTATGACTATGTTTTCTGAATAAAATATTTTTTTTTTTTTAAATCTCTTTTTTTTGTGTGTTTCAATGTTTTTCAATTTGTTATAATTATTAATTTATTTAGTAATTTATATTTGGACCATGTTATACAGAAACGATCCAACCCACAGATCGACAACTGAGATAATTGTATTTTAAATTTTGCAGAATTAAAAAAATATTTCGTCACCGAGTTAAATTGTAAAAGTCAAGTTCTTTCAAAAATTAAAATAGAGAAGCAAGGCTTATCGTGTGTCGTACCTATTAAAAAAATAGATTATTTTTATTCAATTGGGTCACAGTTTCAGGATTTCATTGGTTGGATAGTTTCAGAAAAATTTGAAAA
Organism: Micrasema longulum; assembly: GCF_059751315.1. Taxonomy (NCBI): domain Eukaryota; kingdom Metazoa; phylum Arthropoda; class Insecta; order Trichoptera; family Brachycentridae; genus Micrasema; species Micrasema longulum. Next base: position 287,999 of record NW_028278444.1, read on the forward strand.
AATTTATAGAAAAATTCAGAAATACTGAAAATGCTGTTGATAAACTTTATTAATTTAACAAATATTCATTTCAACAATGTTTCAGTATGTCTAAATGCTTGCAGACTGGCGAGATTTCCTCCCTAGGGAGTAATTCATATTAAAATTATTGCAACAGAGAGAAAAAACATTATTGAGAAGGGAATATGGAAGTCTAGGCTTTTACAAGTCTTATGACCTGGCATTTTTTATTTTTTAAAATTTATATTTATTATTTTTTTTACAATAAACATAATAATAAAACAGAGTATTAAAAAAAATAAAGCATAATTACATATCAATGAAATACATATTAATAGAAAAATAGTAAACAAAAAATCCCACAAAGGCATGGCCTGTTCGTGGGTATACAAGAAAATGTTAATGAATTTTTGCTCCTATAATAAATAATGGACAGTTATAATATTTTTGTATAACATAAGAAAAAAAAATCTGTAAAAGATAATATGGTATTTTTGGCTGGTTTAAGTGGCCACTGTGTAACATTCACCGCTCTGCCTATGTTTGAACATCCACATTTCCTCAACTCTTCCATCTGTTGACTTTTGTGATGTAAAGGAGCTGAAACCTTTATTATGTGGGTGAAATTCATCCGGCTGAACCAAATCACCGACCTCCTAGGCAACGCCTCAAAAACAAATCCAGCCAGTCTGCAAGCATTTGGACATATTCAAACATTGTTGAATACCTACCTGGTAAAACAAGAAGTATAAAAATTGGAAAATTGTTTTCAGGCGTTGCCTAGTAGGTGATTTAGTTCAGCCGGATGAATCTCACCCACATAATAAAAGTTTTAGCTCCTTTACTTCACAAAAGTCAACAGATGGAAGAGTTGAGGAAATGTGGATGTTTAAACATGGGCAGAATGGTGAATGTTACACAGTGTGTAAAGTGGCTATTTAAACCGTAAAATGTTTTTCCTCTCTGTTGCAATTGATTTAAATATTTATTTCAGCAATGTTTTATGTATGTCCAAATTTTTGCAGACTGGCTGGAGTTCATTCTGACACTCTTCCTTAAAAAAAAAACACATAATTGGTTCAGTTCTAGGGTGCGGAAAGCGGGACTACGAAACGTCAATTTTGTCGATTTTAGTTAGGCATAAAATCAGTCCGACGTACAATTATATTTTTTTGCGAAGCAATATTTGCTAAGGGAAGGGTGTACAAAACGACATAGACTTTTTTATAAAATGAAGAAAAAAAAAATTGGCAACATATTTAGTAAAAAATCTATTTGGTTCAAAGTGTATACTATTTTTTAACATGTAAGCACTGTTGTTGTAGGAAAAAATACAAATCTATCAAATAAAAATACAAAAATAAAAACATACTGCAAAAAACCGTTTTGCCCCACCGGGTGTACAAAATGACATACGAGATATACTTGGAAGGGATGATGGATTATTCAACACTTTTTAATAACAGAATTGATAAGTTTTTTTTATGAATATTAAAGAATGAAAATATTAAATGCACACTTCACAAACAAAAATCTTGTTTTTTTTTTAAACCAGCACATTCTGCATTAGCCCAGTTTTCACACTTTATGCATTTTAACCATGTTTCACCTGGCTTTGATCTCGTATATAACTCATTACAATAAATGCATGAGCAGTCATCTTCATCGTCTATAAGTAGAAGGTCTTCAGTGTCTGAATCTATAACCAATTTTTTACATATACCTTGTTTACACTTTTCCAGGATATGTTTTTGGAACCTTTAGCTTTAGCTTCTGATATATTTGGAGTTGTATTCAAATGTCATGTTTTACGCACATAATTGCGAAGCATTATTATTCTTCTAAAGAAAAAAAAGTATCAAGTGGGGAAAAATGACATAGTATGTCATTTTACCCTACCGGTACCTGTGTCGTTTTGCCCCACTACGTGAGTTTTTAAAAACATTAAAAAATATCACATTGAAACTTGTTAATTTTAACGGAATTATAGTTTTTCATGAAGATTAACAATGACACTACATATCCTTTCAGTTTGTGTTGTAGAATAATACAAATAAAATAATAATAATACCTCTACAAAGTAACCAACAACACGTCCTCCTCGGGTGGTCGCCATAAGCGTCCTAAATATTGGTGAGTATTTATGTGTCGTACCAGTGCTCATTCTTGTGCAGGTTCAAACATGACCAAGAGTTTGGTTTCTGAGATATGATTACTATGTCATTTTACCCGCCTATGTCATTTTGTACACCCTTCCCCTACATATTACCAGTTAAACCAGTCAATGACAGGTCATATGCCCTGTAAATGCGTAGACTTCAATATGAAAATGTACTTCATCTCTGTAAACTTGAACAAAATCACAATATTGTTGCTAAAAATATTTATTCGAATGATAAAGGGTCAACATCCCATAAATCCGTTTCACATGTACCGTGCTAATCCACCCGGCCCGGTAAAATTAGGGTGGACTTATTAATTATTTTCTTTTTTTCTTTTATTCCTTTAGTTTCTACTCGCGGGTGAAAATTTTGCCAAAGGAAATCAAGTCGAGATTAGTCGGCTTCGTGGTGTACAGGTTCGTGTACTTACCTGCCAATTTTATTTATTTACGTATTTAAACACTTTATATACCTACAGTTGTACTTTGTTCGTACTATTTTTATGCCGATGATTTATTTTCATTTTTTTTTTATTTAAATTTTTTTGTTTTTTTACAATAAACATAATAATAAAACAGAGTACTAAAAAAATTAAGCATAATTACATATCAATGAAATACATATTAATAGAAAAATAGTAAACATAAAAATCCCACAAAGGCATGCCCTGTTCGTGGGTATACAAGAAAATGATAAAGAATTTTTGCTCCTATAGTAAATAATGGACAGTTATAATACTTTTGTATAACATAAGAAAGAAAAAATAAATATTCTGTAAAAGATAATATGGTATTTTTTTATGGTATTTATAGTAATTAAAAAAGGAAATAAAAAATATTTTAAAAAAAACACAAAATATTCCTTATTATTAAAGGGAAACAAAATAAATCATAGAAAAAAAGAGTTCATATCTTTAGTTTGAATCCAGGATAGTGCATGTTTTTTAAAAGAAGGAAAATTTTGAAAGTTTGGAATCAATAAAATATTATCAGTAAAAAAAGAATTAAAAATTTTTGGGCCTGTAAAATATGCATATTGCAATTGTATATTAATTTCGAACCCGTCGACATTGTTGAAACACATAGAGTCATGTCACTTGCACTCGAGCACATCTCTTCATAGACAAAAAAACATGGACTTCTCATAAATCCAACAAAAACCCAAATTGTACTTGTTAGTAGTAAACAAATGTATTCAAAAGTGATTTTTTCCACGCTTCCTCTTTTCTAAATAGATGGCACAGAAATTCCATTCATGACTTCAGTCAAAACCTTAGGTATTATCATTCATAAGCATTTAGGGTGGCACGATCAGGTTAACGAAGTTAGTCGTAAACTTTATAGCAGTTTGCACTCACTTAAAAGATTACAGAATTTCTTAAGAATTAATGTTAAGCAAACATTAGTCCAGAGCTTACTTATTCCACTCCTTGACTATGCGGATGTATGTTATCCAGATGCTAACTCTCAATTAATTGATAAATTAGAACGATTGCAGAATGTTTGTATTCGTTATATCTTTTATCTTCGCAAATTTGACCACATAACCGAGTACCGCACGCAACTACACTGGCTCAGTATCAGGCATAGAAGAAACATTCACATTCTATCATTTCTTCACAATATTTTAAATAATCCCACTTCGCCTGTTTATCTGAGGGGGCTCATCCAACCTCTTTCGCAACACGGACCATCTCTTCGTTCTAGTAACGAGAGAACCCTTTTAATACCCTGTCATCGCTCTAATTTTCTTGCCTCCTCTTTCACAGTAGTAGCCGCTCGATTGTGGAATAATCTACCCACTAATGTTAGAGACGCCCCTTTTTTATTTACATTTAAGTCAAGATTGAAATGTCACAATCTAAATATTTAAATTGTTCCTTTATCCTTCTTTTTTTCTTCCCATCCCCTCTCCTCTCTTCATAGTATAGTGTTAATTTATTTTTTGGTATATTTTTATTTTTGTTAATTTTTGTATAAAATTGTAAGATTCAATATGTCCATGTATTTGTAATTTTCTCAAACTGAACGGTTTGGGTAGGTAGAAAGAAATTGCCTTAAGGCAATATGCCCGCCCTTATATGTATATATATTGTATACGTATATAAAGTGTCAAATAAATAAATAAATATGCAGTTTATTTTATTTTATTTATTTATTAAAAACTATATATTAAAACTATTATTAACGAGAAAATGTTTAAAAAGGCTATAAAAAAATGGATAGTGGAGCTAGGTAGAAGTAAAATGGATTGTCTCATTCGCCCATACCAATATTGAATCAAGTGCTCCACAAGTGTATAGCTTATGTTAGGTTTTTGTTATTTTCATTGTGTGTTTTGTAATATAAATAATATCGATGTACATAAATACCTTGTTTTTTAAACTGTCTAAATATTTGTTAATTATCTTCGTTTTTTTAAAGTAAGTCTTCTTTGTTTTTTCTCAAATGTAATTTTAAAAAAGTATATTGTTAAGTGTCCTCGGCACGGGAAACCCCAGTGAGGTCACATTATTTTTATTATTAATTATAGTTTGTAAGCAAAAAATATGAATAAATAAATAAATAAAATATACATGCAATTTTTGATAACACAGTTTAAAGTGACATAAACAGTAACAAAGCCTTGCCTGTGAACCTGCCCCGGCTCGCTAGAAAATCCGTGTTGAGTTTACATACATACGCATAAGGGCGGGCATATTGCCTTAAGGCAATTTCTTCCTACATACCGAAACAGTTAAATTTTTATAAAGTAAAACATAGATTTATTCATATGTATATTTATTGCCTCGTGGTGTAATATTTAGAGCGTTTGCCCAACATGCAAGAGGTCTCGGGTTCGATTCCCGACATGGTTGATATTAAATATTTATTTTAAAGAATGTTTTTATACTAGAATATTTTATAGTCCCGGGACTGGTACCTGAAGCGTAAAACTAATCATCTTACCTTCATAGTATTCCTCTGGTATCTGGTCGCCATATTATGATGTTCACATCAAGAATATTTAATCAGTTCAACATCGATTTTTGAGAAAGATAGGCTGGAGGTTGGGCTTATCCAGAGACCTATATACGTATAATGAGTTAGAAACTACTTTGAATATATCTTCTCTTCAAGACCGTCGAAATAAATCCGACCTTCTAGTCCTATTTAAAATTCTCAACTCACGCTTTGATGCGCCTGAACTACTGACATAACAAAAATTAAATATCCCAACTAACCTCAGACAAAACTTACTCTTTCATACCGATAACCATAGAACTAACTATGGTTTTCATTCGCCTGTGCCCAGAATTCCCAGGTCTGCCAACAAACATACCAGTCTTGATTTTTTTGATAACAAGTTGTCTTCTTTCAAACGATCACTGATTCAAATTCAATTATAAACATCTCTCCCGCTTGCACTACCGCTAAGTCTACTATATACCATTGTGTCTTTCTACTTTTCTTTATAATAATTTTCTATGTTTAAATATGTCCTTAAAAATGCCCATTGCGCGTATTTATAAATAAATAAATAACAAAAATGATCAAGATGCACTGAATGCAGGGAATAATGATGATGGTGATGATGATGATGATATTTATAATAAATAAAATTTGACTAAATATCTACACTATACTATGAAGAGAGAAGGGGTAAAGAGGGAAGGAATGAGGAAAGAGAAATGAAAAGCTAAAATATTCAGGTAGTGACATTTGAAGGTAAATATAGGAGGTGCGTCTCTGACATTAGTGGGTAGATTATTCTATAATCGAGCAGCTACTGCTGTGAAAGACGAGGTAAAGAAGATTAGAGCTATGAATGGATAGTGAAAGGATTCTCTCGTCTTCTTCATATTTTAATAGGTCCTAAGATCTGTGATACAGAAAATTGGTTGTTCTCCTGAGATGATCAGGTCCAACTCTTCCTCCATCTCTTTTTTTAAACATATTTTTAAAATTATTTTAAAGCCAATCAACAGGCTTAAGTAAGCCCTAATAGATTGGCATTAATGAGAAATACTTAGTCTAAACAATCTTAAAATCTACTTCAATTTACAAAGTGTCTAATTAACAAAAGGTATAAATATGGCATAATCTAGACGGAAATGGCAAGTGTGACATCGCGAGTCAGGAGAGACAACACCGCTTGCTTCTTAAATGCCTGCCTTTGCTGCAAGAACACATCGACAGTACCGTTTAGTGAGATTTCGTTCACTGTCCTGAGGTCCTTGGCAGAGAGGAAAAGAATTCGATGTTAGTTTTATAATTTCCCACAGCAAAGATAGGATTGGTACGCAAGTTACGGCGAGGTACATTAATATTTATCGGAACAAGGATATCATGGGCATCTCTACAGTTAGATGTACTCTTGGGTGGTCTTCCAGGCGGACGTTGTCCAGGTTTGATTTTATCGGCTGCAGTGTACGCAATTAAAAATGTTTTGTGAAATACAGACTTCTTCAGATTCTATTAGACTTCAGTTCAGGGTGACATTCAAAATATAATTCAATGGAGCAAACAAAACAAATTATTCTTCAATGTTTCCAAATGCTTTGTAATGGCATACACAAGAGCATCCAAAACAATATACTATCGTTATCTCATGGGCGGAGTGAGGCTTGAAAGGGCTTCAACGTCCAGAGATCTCGGGGTGTTGTTTGACGCTCATGCTGGACTCATTCGTCTTTAGAATCGTATACGACTTCCGTAATTCGACGAGTGACAGCATTCTTGAACCACCCATACGAATGCAGTCGATCGAAAACCAATCGACTTTATCTCGAGTGCCCCAAAGCACTCGACATTGACAATCGAATGCGACATTGTAAATTCAGCTGTCAAACTTATTTCTTGTAAAACGCTCGGCATTCATGTTTGAATGACGAGTAGGTACTTTTGTTGTATTTTAACTTAAAATTTACAACTCTGATCAATGTTATAATGATGACGTATCAACAAATGTGCAACATATATAACTGTACTTATTTTTAATCCATTATCAAATCAAGTTTCACTAGAAACGTGATTTCAAAATTATTTTATCGCTTGTCAATATCAAAATACGTCCCCATTTGAGATATATGTTTTTAAAATCCATTAAAAAAATATGCAATATTTCTAATGACATGTAGATGTGTGTTATGTCAAAGGCAAATAATAATTATCAATGTTGCAATGTCTCAGTAAAACATTTTTTTTATCTTTCTCGCAACAAAAAAAACCTATACAATTCAATTACAAACTAAAAAATACTTCCTTTTCAATGGTTTCGTCAATAAAGGATCTTGGCATTACTTTAGATAGTAAACTCTCCTATCGTGAACACATTGATAATATTGTAAACAAATCTCTCAAACTTCTCGGTTTTATCAATAGAGTGACGGCGGACTTCAAAAATATTAATACCATCAAAACTCTTTATTGCTCACTAGTTCGACCCCATCTAGAATACGCTTCTCCTATTTGGTCTCCATTCTACAAGACTCATATTGACCATATCGAGTCTGTCCAACACCGTTTTCTAAGAAAAGTGGCATGGTTGCTCGGATTACAAAGGGGTAATTATTCCTATTTTGAAATAGAGCAATCTCTTAATCTGTCTTCATCGGAGAGACGTAGAACTGAGATGGACCTTATATGCATTTTCAAAATACTTAATGCTAAAAGTGATGTCCCATCTCTGTCGCAATCAATTTCTTTTCATGTTCCCAACTGTGTCACCAGAAGTCACAATTTGCTATTTATAAAATCTTTTGAGAGCAACTTTTGTTTTTATGCCCCAATGTATAGAATGTGTAGATTAGTCATTTCATCACACGACTTGGAATTATTTGGGATAGATCTTTCGGCTTTTCGTAGATCTCTTCGTGACTAAACAGTGTGGGATGAAGTTGGATTGGTTTAGCTCAAAGTTTTAGGTCTTTCGTTTTTATGAATATATTGTATATAATTATTGTTTTGCCCTTGTTTGTCTTTGCTAAATAGTTTTATGTTCTTTTTGTTCAGTTTCTTGCATTTATGTTTCTTCATGTAACTGTTGTTATTGGCTTGAGCCGTATATATAATAAATAAATAAATAAATAATATTCCATACAAATAATATTCAACGGAAGAAGTCTGACCAAAAACAATAAAGGTTTACGTGTGGTAGGAGAGCCATAGATAAATACGGATTTGTTAGTGTTGCCACTTCCTCATTCGTCTTTGAATTATTATTTTTTTAATAAAAAGAGAAATACTTAAGTTCTTATCGTTGACTCAAATATTTAAATTTTCAGATCATTTCCTAAAAGTCATAAATAACTTGTGCTGGAAAAATGGTAATCGAGTTGTGGTAGAGTGGGATTTGAGCCTGGGACCTTTGGCCCGTGAGTCCAAAAAAAAAGCACGCGACCACAGCCTAGTTCCAAAATTGTCGGAGGGTTTTCAAGAATAGCATTGTGACAAAGCAATCGAGATGCCCAATCGACTATTGTCGAGTGGGTGACAAAATGTCACATCTTTCCAGTATAAGGCTCCAATTATCTTTAAATCGTCATATGTTAATATATGTAATGACTCCCTTAAAATGCTTGGTTTTGTTCTTAGAAATGCAAAGATCTTTTCTAACACTTAGGTTATGACGACATTGTATAATTCCTAGGTAAGAAGTCATTTGGAGGTTAGTTACATTATTTGGTCGCCACATGAGGCTCGATACTCTTCGATGGTGGAGAGAGTTCAGAATAATTTTTGCCCTATATGTACCGAAAGAAGTGTGGATATTATCTTTGGCTCTTCCCGACCGACTTTTACTGGGAATGCTAGGTCATTATGGAGGAGGAGGGACGTTCATTTGGGTGTTCACTTCCTTCCGGTGATCGGTGGTGCCATACATAACTCAGAAATTCTGATAGATGTCGGTCTGTTCGTGCCTGATAACTATCTACGACAAACACAGCATCGATTGTTTTACCAACCACGATGCAGAACCAACTTGCCAGACCTGGTAGAAAATCTTGCTACTTAATCGCATCACCTCGGATGTGGACATATTTCACGACAGTGGGTTTCCTTTAGGAAAGCATTTTCTGACTTACAATCTTTCTTTTCACACTTTGTTATACTCGTATTATTATACTAACACAACTATCTATTATCATTTGTGATTTATTATTGTATTTAAATGAATTGGTTTTTTTTTCAGTAATTTTCTAAATAATTAAATTAAATAAAAATGAAAAATGAAAAAGTTTAGTGAAAATTGTCAGTGTTATGAGGCCAGCGTGTATTTGAGTAAGTTATCAAAGTCATTAATGTTTTGGTGCAAACTAAACACCTTTTAAATGACAGTGTTAGAAAATAATATTATTCTGTCAAGATAACACACATTAGTTTCTTTAATGAGTGGGAGGGAAACATCATTTGATATTTTACTTTTTTTTAGAATTTTTTCCATTTATTTATCTCAAACATAAATAGATATAATTCTGTTAAATTTTGTTTGTATTCAAATACGTTGTTAAAATACGATTTTTTTAAATATTTTTTATGTGATTTTTTTGTTTATGAATTTTTTTTTTAAACCCGTGTGCTTGACCACAGTGGCGAGCGTTTTGCGGCGCGGGTCAGGTGCCCACGCGCGGGCGCCTCGCGCGTTTCAAGGTCTGACCACTCGGTTTGCGGAGAATTCAAACCAGTTTGTGTTACTCGTATAGATTTTTAAATAAGCGGTGTTGTATGGTGATAAAGTACTAAGTAAGAAGAAAGTAGGAAACTGGACTCCATCCAAAGACGAATAGCTATCAGGTCATCCAAGGGATACAGAACGATATCCAGGGTACCAACTCAGGTTTTGAGTGGATTTCCTGATTTTAGGAAGTTCATGATTGGCTCGCTACGAGTATAGAATATTCCCCCTGATAAGTCTTATATAGCCACTTACCGACTTTTCTATGTCTACCAGTTTCAAGACGTACCCGTCTCTTCATCGGGACACCAATTTAACCAACATGCGAAACCCAATATACATATTCACCATAGTTGTTGCACAGAAATATAATATAAAACCAACACGACATGCATTTTAATAAGCACATGCACTTAGGACAAATATACACTGATAACATTATGAAAACATTTTATGTTGTTTGAGAAATAGTTGAAAAAAGAGGGAGAGGATGAAGGGAGGGGCGTGAGTTAAATAGGTATAGGGGGACTATTACGATTAAACATCGTTGGTTAGGCCGATTGAAAATGTGTCAGCGTAAATAAATTCCTATGCCTGTCTCCTTTTCTCTCGCCCGCTTGAATCCTGTCCCTTTTGCACCTTTATAGTTCTAATAACTATGAGTTGATGATTTTGCCACCTGGGGTCAGTGTCCGATTTGACCGCGATCGAAGTGCATGTTCGGTTTGAAGTTTTGCCGCTCGCTCCGCCTTATCGCCGCCTCAGCTAAGTTTGGAGAAAACAAGAAAATCAACTAAAAAGGTCAGTCCATTCACTCCATTTCCTTGCATCCATTTGCGCTGTGACATTTGCAAAATTTTATATACCTACTGCCGAGAACCAGCTCACGCATCGCCAATCGTATAATGGGCTATATTGAAGAGTTGTTTGATTATGGATCAAAGTAACATTATTTTTTAAAGCTTTCCTAATTACACTACATTTCCTAATTACGCTACACTTGCTTACTTTAGAAGATCGCCGTCTACTGTTGGACATGGGTGTGCTTCATGACATACTCAGTGGACGCCTTGATAGTCCGGCTCTTTTGTCAGAGTTATCATTAAATGTCCCCGGCTACCGCACCCGTCACACGTCGAGCTCTCTATTTCATGTGCCAGCAGTTCGTACGAACTATGCCCAGAACTCTCCACTTATACGTTTTGCTAGTGAATATAATTTGAACTTTCCCCTTATTGATCCATTTTATTGTAAAAAAATAACATTTAAAATGCGCGTCTTAAAACATTCTTTTTTGTCTTATACTTAGTTTCAATAATAAAGTTTTATTAAATTTTATCTCTATTTCTTAATATTTTATATATATTTATATTTTCGATACCTGACACCCTCTTTCCAATATAACACCCACACACCCACCCTCTCACTCACTTACACTCACACAAACACACTAGTATGTATTGTACGTGTATTTAATGTATTTCTGTGGATATCTGTCATTGGTTTTATTCTCTGTATATGTTATTTGTTATATTTGTATTACATGTATTACTGTTGATATCCCCAATAAATAAAATAAAAATAAATAAAAAATAATGTAAAATATTTCTTTATTATTTACTATTTGAACCCGTTTTTATTTGTATGTAAGATTTTAGTTCCTGTATCTTTAGTAAACTTATGATTTAAATTGATTGGTTGATTTGCAAATGCGGAGAAATTGTTATTGTAAACACCCTCATATGTTCTTTAACACGAATATCAAAATTGCTTCATGTTCTTCCAACGTAAACTGAAGGACAAGAATTGCATTTTAATTGGTAAACACCCGAGTTATTTAATAAACTACTTTTATCTTTATTATTAAGAGCAATACTTTACAAATATTGTTATTTGTATAAAATAGACAGATATGTCGGTAAGTGGTTATACGAGTATACAAACATTTTATAACATTAAGTAAAATGTTTGACCACTAAGTTTGTTAAATTCAACAACAACAACAACAAACCATCACGCCGTTTCCCCGTAGGGGTAGGCAGAGAGGATAGAACGCCATAACACTCTATCTTGGCATACAGACCTCGCTTCCTCTACATTCATACATCTTCTTATGCACGCACGCCGATTATTCCTACTTTTGACATGTCCATCTTCAAGTATTTGATGGACTTGATAGTCTTTCTCGGTCTTCCTCGTTTTCTGTATCCATCAACATTTGCATCGTAGATCCTTTTAGTCGTTCTTTCGCTGTCCATTCGCTCTACATGTCCAAACCAACCCAATTAATCCAACCCAATTAATCCAAACCAATTAATCTATTTGAAATAATACATGCATTACAAACTAAAATTTAATACGTAAAAATACATAAAGAGACGATATTGTTTAGCATAGTGATAGCCCTTCCAACGGGCAGGGTGGTCCTGCATATCGGAATATGAAACAATCTATGCTGACGCTGTCTTAATTAATTATCAGGAACATACAAACCAATGCTCATCAAAATCTAAGAATTTTTTACATTTTACTTTTTTTTTTTTGCACCACAACAGGCCAGGAGGCCTAATTACAGTGGTGAATTAGATCACAGAGCACCCAGGCTTGAGAAAAATCACATTTTAATTTTGTGCTCTCACCGGGAATCGAACCCGGAACCTTCCGTGCGTGAGTCAAGCGTCTTGACCACTACACCACGGAGGCCGCCAGAATTATCGATCATACCGCGCCACAATCGATAAAAATGTGTAATCAAATACACATTCCTTCTAGTCTCTAAACGGTTGTAGCCAAGCATACCCTGGAGAAACTCGGTCGGGTAGAGCCAAGGATAATACCCGCACTCTCTCATGTAGAAATATCTCAGAAACTTCTTTTGGATTTTCCCTATCATAAGAGAGTACTTTAGTTCACGTGGCCCCCAAATCATCGAGCCACTCTCGAGTCTACTTCGCACCGAGGAGTTGTAAAGAGTTCTCAGTACGCGGGTATTTTCGAAAACAAATCCTAACATGTTCAATGCATTACCACTGATTGTCTCTATGTGTTCATTAAATGTCAGGGTGCTCACTAATCTTTAATGCTTAAAATATAATTAAGAAAAATATACTTATATGAAATATAAATCTTGTACATGATACTCGCAAGTAAGGTAAAAAATAAATGCAACTTCCACCTAAAAAATCAAAACTTTTTTTTAAAAAATTTATTGCTAATTTGAAATTCCACGCAAGCCGCGTGGAAAGTCGCGCGCGGGCAACTGGTCCACGCCTAAGCCGGATTATCTTTATATATGTAATTCCTCTGTACGTGTGATGTCACTGAACTCCTAAACGGCTTAACCAATTTACGTGCGGTTTTCAGAGAAATATGGATCATTGCTCTGTGCGTGTTCGTAGATATTAAAATCTTCAATTTAATATGTAAAAAATAAGTAAGGAGCATAAATGTTTTATTCATCGATGTACCAGGGTTGCATTCGAGGAGAATGCATTTACAAAAAATGGAAAGATGTTGTTTTTTGTGTATAAAAAAGTTTTTTTTTAAACGTTTACAAACAGTATTTGTTTTTTTGTGGATCTCAATCACATTCTTTCTTTAAATTCTTTATAATTTCTCCCCATCATTCTTTTTACTGGATTTTTGGTAATACTGAAATAATATTAAATTCAATACATTTAAAAAAATCGTATTCCTACATAAGTACACTCCTCTGTTGGTGAAAAGATCAGAGTTTGACGTTTGAAAAAAGAATGCCATATTTGAAAAATATTAATCTCATGTTTTGGAATTCTACCATAAACAAGTACCTACTTAAATTTAATATTTTAATATTGTCAATTTTTAGTTTTGGAATTCAATTACAAACAAGTAGTTTGGTACCTACTTATCAATGAAAAGTATTTTTTCTTTTATCCGAACAGTTTTGCACGCTTTCGCGACACAATCAGGCATTTTCCTTTAAATTTCTTTTGGTTTCGAATTAAATGTCAAGATCGCGTCAAAACCCTGCTGGCGGTTAAAGAATGACTTGGGCATGAGTTGAGTGCCATAATTTTAGAGGGCTCGGGGTAAAACGTGGTCTGACTTTTCTTTATTAACACGTATTCACATATTTTCTCCCTTGATTATTAAACATTGATTTTTGCTCGATTTTGATTTGGGTACAACGAGGAATCATAGCCAATCACATGAAGAGATAAAATAAAAAAACTAACCCTTAACCGGCTAATAGCAGGCAAGCCAACGTTCGGGAAGGACAACGTCTGTCGGGTCTGCTTGTATAAGAATAAAATATGGTCTAGTCATGTTATTTTTCGTCCGGTCATACTCATCGTGTGCCTTTTCTATCAATTTTAAATCTGTTTCCACTACAATTTTTCAAGGTAAGGTACGTATATTTAAGTACTATATCTTTTTCAGTCGTTCTTTAACTCTTGTGTGGCTGTAATGTCACATTAGTCGACATAGGATACAAGATTTAATATATCTCTCTTATTTTTTTGAATAGTGAATTCGTATTTTCTGTAATCTTAAAATTGACATTTTCACACCCGATTTGCAAAGTATAATTTGTATAACTATGCTAAATGTTAATACGAAAAATATTTATCCATGCTACGCGAATAATGAGTCCGCTAATTTAGCAACACATCTATTCAGATACCTTATACAAGAGAGAGCACGAAGATAAAAATCATAACAAGGAAGACAGAGACGCTATTCTGTGGCGGGTGTTGTTTAAAACAGATTCAGTCTTCAGCCGGTTGATGACAGTTATGGGGGACGCACGCGCGTAATATGAGCGGTGTATTTGTGATTTTTAATTTATTTTGCAATAACAGGGCTAAATTATATGTTTTTTTGTATAAATTATGAATAAAGATTTATTAAAAAGTATGTCTTTATGTTGTTTTTTTTTTCAAGTGTTTAAACTTTAGAATATTCCATCTTTTACTAGTGGTAACACGATTTTACAACACCGCGCGCAAAGGGATTATTTACCACAGTCCTTTAAGAGTTAAAAGAAAATTATTCCAGAAGTCAAACTAGAGGATGGGTTGTGGGGTCTACCGCAAACTCTGAATTCGAGAAAAGAAATTTTGGGTTCCGGGTCCCAAAATATTCAATGCTTTAAACAAACGTTGTTAAACCATGACCCGAATTCAATTGAATAATTTTCAAAAAAAATAAATTGTTTTTTTATTAATAAATTTTATAAAAGGTACGTGTTTTTTTAAAATTCTGTACATATCTACTTTTATACATCTAGTAAATGTTATTACTGTAACACTCCAAAAAAAGAGACTAACTCTTGTGTTTGGAGAGTGACTTACACTGATGTAGTTGTTTATTTATAAGAGTATATGTAATTTTGAATATACGAGTATATGAGAAAAAAAAAAACATGGAACATTTAAAGCAAAAAACATTATATTATGGTCACCATATTTGGCTCCGGAATATCTAAGGGAACCATGCATTCCAGATGAACTAGCTGACAGGCGTCTCACGCTTAGATCAGCTACGTCTACGGCGAGAGGAAAAAATATTATACCTCTACGCAAACAGCGCACTAAATTTGGTGAACGCGCATTTGCGGTCGCAGGCCCTATGGCATGGAATGCTCTCCCAGCAGAGGTGCGAGGCTGTGAAAGTGAAGTGATGTTTCGGAAAAAAACTTAAAACCCACTTGTTCTCTAAATCATTTGAATAAATCCGTAGCACGTGACAACAAAATAAATTGTTTTAATTAAATTACAAATTTAAAAGCTTCAATTAAATTAACTTAACAATAGAATCACCATGTAAAGCGCCCTTGAGGTGTTTTATTACGAAAATGGCGCTATATAAGTTATCCATAATAATAATAAAGTGCACATAAAAAATATCGAAAGTTCAGCAAAAATTTTTACGTTTCGTTAATTTTAAATTAGGTATTCCAGTTGAACATATTAATTATACAAACTTAAACAGCTATTTAATGTACGAAAATCAGAAAATATAAGAAAATTAAATGATTTGTTTATTTTTTTATTAATGAATTTCATAAATGGTACATATATTTTTTTTCATTCCAAATCTACTTTAATACATCTAGTAAATGTTATAGCTGTAACTCTCCAATAAAAGAGACTAACTCTTGTGCTTGGAGAGTGACTTGCACTGTTATAGTTATTTATTTATTAGAGTTTATATAATTTTGAATATACGAGTATATGAGAAAAAATTATAAAAACATAGAACATATAAAAAAAAACAAAAAATAATAATAGATTCATACTTATTAACATTAAATGCAGTTTTTACACGTGTTCAAAAAAATTCTTTAGATTTACTTTAAATTTATTTATTGATTTATTATTTTTAATTGATTTTAGTTCATTGAGTAGATTATTATAATTTTTTACACCTTTGAAGATAAAGCTATTTTAAACATGACTTGTGTAGAATTTAGGAATTTCAATAGTATTTTGGCATCTGAGTGACTTAATCATCTCAAATTCTTTTATTTTTTCTTCTTTAAAAATTTGTATAATGGAATTTATTTTAGAAAGAGTGTCTACTGTGTGAACTTTAAATATGTTATATAGACTTTCCGTATTGAATGTTCAGGGTTTCTTTAAAATTACTTTAATAATTAAGTTTTGTACTATTTTAAGGGGGTTTAATATATTGGCATGTGCACCACCCCATCCTACAATACCATATTGTAACAAAGATTGCACAATTGAGTAATAAGCTTTTTTTAAATTGTTGATTCAAAAAATATTCCTTAATCTAATAAATATGTATATACATTTTCTAATACGTTCAATTATTATTTTTAAGAAGCTAGAAAATTTGTTAAAATACTTTTCTGAAATAGATTATAAGGACGTTCAGTGCTACGGGGAATCGGATATATATATGAAATAGAGTCAATGTTAAATATTTCTAGTCTACAAAAACGTAGAACTAATATTGACTCCATATATATGTTCGGCATACTAAATGGTATAATCGATGTTCCATCATTACTGGGACAAGTAAAATTCAATATTCCGACTCGTAGATTGAGAAACAATGAAGTACTGTTCATCGATCAGCATAGAACAAACTATGGCCTAAATTCTCCAATGACCCGCCTTTGTCGTATTGTTAACTCAAGACAGGATCTGGACTTTTTTGGTTTAAGTTTACAACGATTTAAACGAGCACTAAATAAATAGTCCAGATCTTGTCTCGATGTCCCTTATGTTTGTCAATGCTTCTTTCTTTTTTCTTTAAATGTTTTAAACTATTATTTTATTGTAATATTTAAACCGTATAAATTGTATACATGGACAATGTCCGTTAATTAATAAATAAATAAATATAATGTTTTCGTACTCGAAGTTAGTTGGGGTTTTTTTTATTATTATTTGTTTAATTAATAAGGTTAAATAATTTTTTTATGTATCATTGTTAAGTCAGCTGTCAGCACACATCATGAATATTAGTATCGCCACGAAATTATTAATTTTTTTCGAATTTTTAACTTGCACAACATTAAAATTTCTTGAAATAACAATTAATAATAATAATAAAACTTTACTTACCATAATATACTATGTGAAAAATACAAAAAATAATAACAAAGGTCATTTAAACCAGCCAATGACAGGTCATTCTTTATTATCTTATAAGTCCACAATATCACGTTTATTTGTAGCTGCTTGTCAAACTATTATTGACAATTCAATTCCATAAATTGAAAAAAATACTTACTTGTTTATCTTTATTACCTTATACTTGTTTTTTATTTTTTACTATTATATTAAATTGCATTGTAGTATTGGCAAATAAGCATTTCATATAAACATATTTTTATTTCTTCTTTTTTCGCGATAATATATGCTTGCTTGTTTATTAATTTAACTTAAATTTGTCTTTCTTGCTTACCGTAACACTTTATTTACTGTGTTTGCTTTACAGAATTTATTTCATAAGTTTATAGCTTTGCATTTTTTGTTTATATGCTTACTGTTTTTTCTTGCATACCTTTGTTATTATTGTTTTTTTTTTTACTTTGTAAAACTTTTTATTATATCATTTCTAACTAATTTCACATATTTTTTCTGTATATTCTGTGTTTATTATTTAGTTTGTTAGCATGCATTTTTTTTTTTTTAAATGTCTTTTGGGCGTTAATAAATAAATAAATAAGCCTTGTAAATGCCTAGACTCAAATATTCCCTTCTCAAAAATGTTTTTCTCTCTCTGTTGCAACAAATTTAAATATGAACAACTCCCTAGGGAGAAAATCCGGCCAGTCTGCAAGCATTTAGACATGCTCAAAACATTGTTGAATTAACTACCTGGTAAAAGAAGAAGTATAAAAAAAAGGATTATTTTTTCAGGCGTTGCCTAGAAGGTGAATTGGTTCAACCGGATGAATCTCACCCGCGTAATAAAGGATTCAGCTCTTTTACTTCACAAAAGTCAACAGATGGAAGAGTTGAGGAAATGTGGATGTTTAAACGTGGGCAGAATGGTGAATGTTACACAGTGTGTAAAGTAGCCACTCAAACCAGGCTATGAAGGTCACAAGCCCTGTAAATGTCTGGACTTCCATATTCCCTTCTTAAAAATGTTTTCTTTCTTTGTTGCAACAAAATTTAATTTGAACAACTCTCAAGGGAGAACACCCAGCCAGTCTGCAAGCATTTGGACATACTCGAAACATAGTTGAATATATTTTTTAATTTAAAAAAGTGTTTGACAAAAATTATTAAATAGTAAGTGTTAAATACATTTAAAACACTATGATATTTTTTTGTGTATATACGAGTATGATAAAATAAAAAAAACCTTGATTCATTATGTTTTCTTTCTTTGTTGCAACAAATTTTAATTTGAACATCTCTCAAGGGAGAACATCCAGCCAGTCTGCAAGCATTTGGACATACTCGAAACATAGTTGAATATATTTTTTAATTTAAAAAAGTGTTTGACAAAAATTATTAAATCGTAAGTGTTAAATACATTTAAAACACTATGATATTTTTTTGTGTATATACGAGTATGATGAAATAAAAAAAAACCTTGATTCATTAGCGTCGATTTGAACATATTTAAAGAAAATTCGGCATCTATTATTTAATATCTGTTGTATTTATTTTCACGTATCAAAACAAGCTGCATTCTTCGTAATCTTACATTTAAATGTCAAGTCATAAGCCCCAACCTTCACTTCAAGGCCCTCAATACTGTACAAAAGAGTTCAGTTTTAATCCTTTGCGCGCAATCAAAAATAAAATATTACAATATTTTATTGTGACGAATGAAATTGTATTACAACGGGAGGTTAAGAGGATTAACGGTGCCAGTAGCTCAATCACAAATAACTATCGACGTGCTAATAAGCGACGTGATAACAATTTCTCATCATGGTTGTTTATCGTATTTGCAATCACAATGGTTTACGTTTCGCGATGCATAATCCTGCTGCGCAATGACATACATATTTGAATTTCACCGGTGTAAATATGGAAAATATTCCAAAACTGCTATTTTTTAAATTTATTTATTATTTTATTATTGTTATAAAAAACATTTTTCACTTTGTGGTATGACATTTTACATTTATTTGTTTATAAATTTGTATAAACCACTTAATTTTTTGCTTTCAATAATGGCTATGAACTAAATTTAATTGACAATATTTTGAATAAAAAACTTAAATTAAACTATAGGAAAAAATACTTATACAGTTCCCAAAATATTTCCAATAAAAATGAGAACTGGCGTAGAATTTTGTACATTAATTCATTTTCTAATAATATAGCACAAATTTTACCTTACTATATTAGGCCAGCCTTTTATACTAATAATAACATAGGTAAAATATTAACAAATTGTAAAGATAAGGATGATAAATTAAATCATTCGGGAATTTATAAATTAAATTGTTTAAATTGCCCAAATTTCTATATTGGAAAAACTTCACGCAAATTTAAAGTTAGAATCAAAGAACATATAAGATGTCTGAGTAATAATAATTTTTCAGAATTCGCAAATCATCTTATATCCGAAAACCATGAATTTAATCAAGAAACGTGTGTAGAAATTTTGCATGTCAATAAAAATGGTTTACGTTTAGATAATTTAGAACGATTAGAAATTAGTAAAGCCATTAATCAAAAACTTCAAATAATAAATAATCAATTAAATTTAACTTCGAGTCCTCTTTTAAAACTATTCCCGTTATGATTTATTTTATCTTCTTTCTCTCTCTTTCTTTAAATTTTCTGTCTCTTTCATACAATATTTTATTATATAAATAGCAACGCGTGTAATTATAAGTTAGTTAAATTCCTGACGATGAGGTAGTAACCTCGAAACCGGTCGAAGTGTAATTAAAAAAAAAATTAAGTGGTTTATACAAATTTATAAACAAATAAATGTTATTTATTATTTATCACGATATTTATTGCATTTAGCCGGCGCGGCGGTTGGCAAGCCAAATGTCATGAAAAGCAGTCGCCAAAGTAATTGTAATATATTCACAGTATTAGCCGCTCGATTGTGGAATAATCTACCCACTAATGTTAGAGACGCCCCTTCTTTATTTACATTTAAGTTAAGATTAAAGTAAGAATGAAGTTAATTGAATTTAAGTTAAGGTTAAGATTGAAGTGTCACTATCTAAATATTTAAATTGTTCCTTTATCCTTCTTTTTTCCTTCCCATCCCCTCTCCTCTCTTCATAGTATAGTGTTAATTTTTAAATACTTTTATTTTGTTAATCTTTGCTTTTAATATTTGTATAAAATTGTAAGATTCAATATGTCCATGTATTTGTAATTTTCTCAAACTGAACGGTTTGGGTAGGTAGGAAGAAATTGCCTAAAGGCAATATGCCCGCCCTTATATGTATATATATATATTGTATATGTATATACAGTGTTAAATAAATAAATTAATACATTTTTTTATAGTAAACGCTGGTTTTTCCCCAATGAACTGTATTTATTTACGCGGAAAACAAAAAACAAACCGACACGAGCGTTGACTTAGAGATTACACACGCGTCGACTTATAACTGCGATAACTTAAGCGTGTCAATTTTTATTCATTGTGATCGCTTAAATGCTAAGCATGTTTTTAAGCACGTCGATAGTTATTTGTGATTAAGCTACAGGTGATTTTGGCGAATAGGTATTTGAACATTGTTTTTCTGTTAATCTCTCGCAAATGACTCTCCAACACTTTGCGAAAAAGACAACTGCGCGTCGGACTCACTATGCCTAACTAAAATCGACAAAATCTATGTTTCGTTGTCCCGTTTTCTGCACCCCAAAATTTAACCGATTTGTTTGTTTTTTTTTTGGAAGCGTATTATAATGAAATTTTTTATGTCGAAACCTTTTGCGTTTTTCAAACATAGTCATCAAATTCGTATGCAGTACGTCCGAAGACAGCAGATAAACTGGGTCCTTCTGTGAGTTTACGGATAGTTTTAGTTTCCACTATAAACAATTTATCAACAACAAAAAAAAACAATGAGGAACTTCAGCCCTACAGGAAATTGGATACAATATCTTTTTCTTGCGCGCGGTAAAAATTGGAGCATTAAATTCTACGGCAAAATTACCTGAAAATATACGAAAACAACAAAAAACGTTTCAATAAAAACGGTCTACTTTAAACAACGGCCTCGTGGTGTAATAGTCAGCGCGTTTGCCTACCATGCAAGAGGTCTCGGGCTCGATTCCCGACATGGTTAATGTGCAATATTTATTTCAAAACAGTGTTTTCACACTTGAATATTTTTTATTTATTTAACTTTTTGTACATAATGTTATTTGTACATGGCGGGCTTATTGCCAAATGGCAATTTCTTCCAAGCAACCAATAAAATAAAAGTTTCATTTTTATAATTCAAGTTACAGAACATATTCAATAGAAAAAAAAGATTAATAAGCTAAAAATATATAAAAATAGAAATAAACGTATTTGTTTATAAATTACCTTAAATCAAAACTATTACTCAATGGAAAAAGGAAAAAAGAGGAAAGAGGAAAAAGGAAAGGAGGAGAGATAAGGTAAGAGAAAGGAGATGTTTCTTCAGACGTGATTTAAACAGAGATAATGTAGTAACATCTTTAATGGTGGATGGGAGATGATTCCACAGTCAAGCCGCATGGACACTATATGAGTTAGAGAATAATATTTCATAGTCCCTGGACTGGTACCTGAATCGTAAAACGAATCACCTTACCTTCATGTCACAAAATTGATCGAGATATGCTGCGTTTGGTGTAGCAATCTAGTGCCTTATGCATTATTAGGTGCGGAAATGAAATGATGAATTGATGACTTTGAACGACGTGACTGGTTCATATGAAATAACTAATGATAAGCGAGTTATGGGAGATTTCCGGTTTGCTTGCCGTGAATGGATTAATTGGCAGAACTGATCGAAAATAAGCGGAAGAGAACGTCTGACGTCACACGCGAAGTTATTTTAGAAATATGAAAAAAAAAATTGGCCTAATAATAGTCGATTAACAAATAAAAAACAATAAAAAAGACCACTGAGCTTTTTCATTGGAAGACGCCAATGGTGAATATCTATAGTGTATTAAAAAGCATTGCTTAAGTGATATAATCCAGTGAGAAAATACGCGAATTTGTATGAAGTAAGGAGAGACCGCGTTTCTTTAATTGTACAAGAAATATTTTTTTTTTTTTTTTTAATGAAGCTGTGAATTTTTGTAAAAACTTACAGTATATTTCACACCTTTGGGACGAAAACGACTTACAGCAAAAAAGCCTAAAATGAGTTTAGATCATAAAAC
Source organism: Micrasema longulum (assembly GCF_059751315.1). Taxonomy (NCBI): domain Eukaryota; kingdom Metazoa; phylum Arthropoda; class Insecta; order Trichoptera; family Brachycentridae; genus Micrasema; species Micrasema longulum. The sequence goes on from NW_028278444.1 coordinate 310,641, forward strand.
GACTTCGATAAATACTATCCATCTTTCTGCATTAAAAAAACGCAACATTCGGGTGGGAATAGGACAAAATCGTTACCTCGGTCTCTTTGTTACTCAGAGACTTTAGATTCCGTGTCAGTACGGAAGCGACGCAATTAGTGTTGTGTTTACATTGCTGTGTGAAGGACGCAACGCAGACAAACATATAGCGACTGCAAACCGGTTGAGACTATTTTATTCCGATACAAATGGCATGTTTCCTTTTTTTTTAATTTTAAAACGACCAATTTAGCTTTGTGATAATTTAACTCCGACTTACCGATAATCTTAGTGACTGATTAACGTTTATGTCATTTCGTGGATAAATAATAACAAGTGTTTGGTAAGCTGATCAGACCTAATAAAAATTATGGTTTCGTCAATAAAGGATCTTGGCATTACTTTAGATAGTAAACTCCCCTATTGTGAACACATTGATAATATTGTAAACAAATCTCTCAAACTTCTCGGTTTTATCAATAGAGTGACGGCGGACTCAAAAATATTAATACCATCAAAACTCTTTATTGCTCACTAGTTCGACCCCATCTAGAATACGCCTCTCCTATTTGGTCTCCATTCTACAGGACTCATATTGACCATATCGAGTCTGTCCAACACCGTTTTCTAAGAAAAGTGGCATGGTTGCTCGGATTACAAAGGGGTAATTATTCCTATTTTGAAATAAAGCAATCTCGTAATCTGTCTTCATTGGAGAGACGTAGAACTGAGATGGACCTTATATGCATTTTCAAAATACTCAATGCTTGGGGAGCTGTTAATATTAACATATTACAACAGAGATGAAGAACATTTTAGAGAAGATAATATAGAAGTCTAGGCATCTACAGGGCTTATGACCTGTCGTTGGCTGTTTTAAGTGGCCACTTTACACACTGTGGAACATTCACCATTATGCCTAGATTCGAACATCTATATTCCTTCATTTCTTTCATCTGTTGATGTTTGTGAAGTTAAAGAGCTGAAAACTTTGTTTACGCGGGTGAGATTCATCTAATTGAATTATTTGGTTGCTTGGATTACAAAGGCGTAATTATTTCTATTTTGAAATAGCGCAATCTCTTAATCTGTCTTCATCGGAGAGACGTAGAACTGAGATGGACCTCATATGCATTTTCAAAATACTGAATGCTTTAAGTGATGTCCCATCTCTGTTGCAATCAATTTCTTTTCATGTTCCCAACCGTGTCACCAGAAGTCAAAATCTGATATTTATAAAATCTTTTAAGAGCAACTTTTGTTTTTATGCCCCAATGTATAGAATGTGTAGATTAGTCATTTCATCACACGACTTGGAATTCTTTGGGATAGATCTTCCGGCTTTTCGTAGATCTCTTCGCGACTAAACAGTGTGGGATAAAGTTGGATTGTCATGGTTTAGCTCGAAGTCTTATGTCTTTCGTTTTTATGAATATATTGTATACAATTATTGTTTTGCCCTTGTTTATCTTTGCTAAATAGCTTTATGTTCTTTTTGTTCAGTTTCTTCATGTAACTGTTGTAATTGGCTTAGGCCATATATATAATAAATAAATGTCATTATCTTATTTATCAAAAGGGTTTTATTTGTTTATTTTTCAATCTAATAATGACTCAGTAAATAAATGTCTTGTTAAAACTTAAAATAATTTATTTTTATTACGCTTTTTTTTTTCATAGATTCATAGCTGAAAGCTTTCAATAAAATTTTTAACTCAAAATTTGGTGCTAACTTCGGAAAATATGAAAAAATCGAAGAAAGAATACGAAGGTGTCACAATTTTCTTTCTTCTTTTGCAATTTCCTAAAAAGTTGATTTTTTCAGTTGAGTCGTTTTCGTCCTAAAGGTGCGATTTGTTGATATCACGTTTCTGAACATGTTTCTAAAACAAGTTTATACGCTGGACTTCCTTTTTACACGATTTCGAAATAACACGGTCCAAAAATTTTATAAAAAAATTATTGAACATTAATTTAACACTGCGTAATCTTATATTTTCTTTTTCTATGCATATAAAATGCAATGCTCGGATGTGTGTCCTCTATAGACTGCATAACTACTGGACCGATTTACGTGCGGTTTTCAACGAAATGTAGATCTTTCTCACGACCATATTTATTTATTTATTTATTCATATAATTTTTATTATTAATTATACAAACTATAATTAATAATAAAAATAATGTGACCTCACTGGGGTTTCCCGTGCCGAGGACACTTAACAATTTAGTTTTTTGGAATTACAATTGAGAATAAACAAAGAAGACTAACTTAAAAAACAAACATAATTAACAAATATTCATACAGTTTTGAAAACAAGGTATTTATGTACATCTATATTACTTATATTACAAAACACATAATAAAAATAACAAAAACATAACATAAGCTATACAGTTGTGGAGCAGTTGAATCAGTATTGGTATGGGGGAATGAGACAATCCATTTTACTTCTACCTAGCTCCACTATCCATTTTTTATAGCCTTTTAAAACATTTTCTCATTACTAATTACTTTAATAGATAGTGGAAGTAGGTTATAGATTTTAATTGAATAATACTCAAAATCCCTTTGTCTGAAAGTGGTTTTAGTTTGTATTTGTTTAAAATTGTCTATGTTTTGAGGATCTAGAGATTGTATTATTTGTATGTGATGTATTGTGGGGGTTATGTCTTTCATTTGAGTAAGAGTAGTTTTTGAATCTATAAGTGAGTATTGTTTTAGCGTATAATTGTTTTGGTGTCATAAGTTGTGATTTATGGAATATTTCTTCAGTAGATGTCTGTATCGGGATTCTGAGTATTATTTGAATTATGGATTTTTGTGCAACAAATACACTATTTAAAACTGTGTCACTCGCACCACCCCAACCGATTATACCGTACTCCAAAATTGATTGGCACAACGCAAAATAAATCTTTAAAAGTTCCTGTACATTAATTATATTTCGAATTGTTTTGAATATATACGTTAGTCTCTTAAGTTTATTAGTAATATTTTCAATCTGCTGTTTCCACTTTAAATTTATATCAATAATAACTCCCAAGTATTTGACATTGTCTGTCCTATCCAGTATTGGGCAATTACAATTAGCACTTTGAAGACAATTATTATGATGTAGTTTGATGTTAAAATAAGCATTTTGTGAATAGTTTCTAGAACTGATTTGAAATGGAATGAAGTTAGTTTTAGATTTATTAAGAGTTCTTAAATTGTTAAAATAATCTTCATCTCTGTTGAAATATGTTAATATTAACAGCTCCCCGGGGAGTTGAATCCAGTTCTTATCTACAAAAATTTTGACAAATTCAAAATATTTTTGATAAAACCACCTGGTCCATGAAGAAGCATAAAAGTTAAAAAATACAAATTTCAGGCCTTCCCTAGTATGTAGGTGATATTTTTCAATCAGATGAAAGTCACCCGCATAAATAAAGGCTTCAGCTCTTTAACTTCAAAAACATCAACAGACGGAAGAATCGAAGGAATATAGATGTTCAAATACTGGCAGAATGGTGAATGTTACACAGTGTGTAAAGTGGCCACTTAAACCAGTCAATGACAGGTCATGAGCCCTGTAGATGTCTAGAATTATATATAACCTTCTCTAAAATGTTCTTCATCTCTGTTGTAAACTGTTAATATTTATAGCTCTTAAAATCTTTAATTTATTAAGAAGAAAATAGCTTAGGAGCGTAAATGTTTTAATATACTTCACAAGGGCGTTTGCCTAGAATTCATGTACAAAAAAATGGAAGGACGCCATTTTTTTGTGTATAAAAAAGAGTGTTTTTTAATGTTAATAATCAGATTATTTCCTTAAAATCCTTATAATTTCTACCCATCAACATATTTTTCCTGGATTTTTGGTAATTCTAAAATATTATCAACTGACATTCTATACAATTTTGAAAATTGCATTCCTGAATAGAATTTTTTTTTTAAAGAAATATTAGCGTTCTTATAATTTAAACAAATATTTTAATTTTGGTGGCCATTTTCAACGAGTTTTTATTTATTTATTCATTTATTAGTTTATACATACATTGTTACAAAAATGGCACAAAAAACACTCTGGCAAATTCTGCTTGTACTGGGAGTAGGCTCAGTATATGAAGGGTCGGCAAGCCAGAAATATTAGTATGCCTAATGTTGCAATCGGTTCCTATATGGGCAAATGCCTGTTCTAAGAAACCGATTTGTTGCGGCAAATATGGTTTTCTAATATGTTTCCAATAAATAAAAACAATATTGAAGAAATAGAAAAACAGTTATAGCCCAAAAGAGAAGAAAAGAAAAAAAAATATTACAGTTTACATTAAATGTAAAAATACAATTAAATATATAAATATAAAGCATACATACTACATACATACATATACACATACATACATATATACACACATATACATACATATACATATATATATATATACACACATACATACACAATATATATGCACATGCGAAAATACAATAAATTTATATATGATTCAATGGGATAGCATAATATTTAGATTACTATCCTCAATAAATTCTCCGATTCCTTACTTCCAATGCTGTCAACCAAATTTTTAATTTTTTTTTCAGTACTGATGGTGTATCAGATTTCTAAAATGACGGTATCAGGTTGTATAGTTTAGGTCCGTTAAGCTCGGGTTTCCTAGGACAGCGGTGCCCGTATTTTAACGGCCGTAGTGAACATTAATGCTGTTGACAGCCATCGTAACGGTGACTAGAGAGTGGTTTCCTATAAAAATGGTGTTGATAACACCGTTAAAAAATAAAACCACTCTCTAGTCACCACTACGACGGCTGTCCACCGCATCACCGTTCACTACGGCCGTTAAGATACGGGCACCGCTGTCCTAGGAAACCCTAGCTTTATACAGAAATGATTTTTGGAATACCGCTGTACGTGCTATTGGAATCACCAAATCGTTTCTTACCGTACTCCTGGTTGAGTGCGCATGACTCACAATCACCTGAGTGCCCCTATTTTTGTGGATGTCAAGTATTACTTTGCTTATGTAGATTTGCCTTAAGCCAAGGACGTCTAAGGATTTGAAAAGGCCTTCACTCGGATGATTGTAAGGTTTTCGCAATATTATCCCTAATATTGATTTATGTAGTTGTAAATAACTCACTTAGAAAATGGGAATTAAGTTGGGGTAGAGTGGGATTCGAACGGACCATTGCGCCGTGAGTCCGAGACACTAGCTACAGGACCACAACCCGACTCTATTATATTAATTGACTTAATTACTGAGTTTAGAAATTATGTTAATTAATTCCGTTTAATATTATACTCAGACTTATAGATAGAAAGCCGGGTAAAAAACTCACATACCCTGGCAATACTAACAAAATATCCACCAAATTTTATTTCCCAATCTGACAGATGGTAAAATAATCTAATTATTAAATAATATTAGGGTCAAAGCACCAGTAAATGACCAGCCCCCAGTAAATGACCGTTGGTTAATAAAACACAATATAATAAGAATTGCTCCATGTGTCCAATCAAAAAACTTTTAACACTAGAAACTATGACAAAAGCAGTAGGCGGACACATCTTTTGGTAAGAAACAAATCCATCAGTTTTGAACGGTGAGTTGTCAAAAGGTAATAGTGCGTCTTCCCGTTATTGTTCTGAGTTGATAGTGTTTTTATAAGGAAAGGTGTGGTAAGTGTTTTATTTGATGCTATTTCTTATGCAATTCTTTGAATATATCCATATTCTAATGTGTTAGGGTGTTTTATAATGTTATAATGTAACTAAATCTGAATATTATTTTTACTGGGGTAATAGTGGTCATTCACTAGTGATTCTGCTATTTTTTTGCAGTAATATTAATTATAATTGTAATACTCGTATTTCAATAAAAAAAGTAAAATTACTTTGAAAAATGAATGTGTTTTTTATTGTTTTATTTTATTCTGTACGCTTAAATAATACATTTTATACCTCTAATGTAGATTTCACTACAAGCTGAACCTTAAACGGTCATTCATTGGTGCTTTGACCCTATATAATGATTTATCCGCATTTGAACATAGTTTAAAATCGAAAAGCAATCAAAATTGAACGTCTCTTCAATATCAAGATTGAGAATAGGACATTGTCTCGTTGTCTCGCACTTACCGAGAGTAAATGTCTTTACTTCGGCAATGTGCCTTTGTAAAAATGACCGTGCTTTGACCCTACTTGTGAATTCGCTTTTTACACATGAAATGTGATCCTACCGTATTTCCTTTTAAACCCTGCAGTATTTTGACACTTGCAAACGACACAAGACGGCATAGTTGAATTTAAATCGCCAGTTGCGTACGAGTACCTAATGGCTAAAACGTAAAACTACTCATTAATGAGTATAAGATATACAGGGTGTTCATTAAACCCAGTCACATCCTAAGCAAACTTAGAAACCTCCATTGAAAGAGTTACTGAATTTTGAATATTTGACTTTTTGTACATTAGCGGGCTTATTGCCAAATGGCAATTTCTTCCAACCAACCGATAAAATAAAAGTTTTTTTTTTTATAATTCAAGTTACAGAACATATTCAATAGAAAAAAAAAGACTATAAAGATAAAGATATAAATAGAAATAAACGTTATAAATTACCTTGAATCAAAACTATTACTCAATGGGGAATATGAAAAAAGAGGACAAAGGAAAGGAGAATAGATTAAGGAAGAGAATGGAGATGTTTTTTCAGACGTGATTTAAACCGAGATAATGTGGTAACATCTTTGATGGTGGATGGGAGATGATTCCACAGTCGAGCCGCATGTACACTATATGAATTAGAGAAGAAAGAGGAATTGTGGATGGGTATTAAGAGAGTGCCTTGAGAATTAGAACGAAGAGGTAAACCATGAACTGATAAGCGTTGAAATTTTTCACGCAGGTATATAGGAGCGTTAGGACTATGTAGTAAATTAAACAGAATTTAGAGGGAGTGATAGTCTCTCCGCTGTCTAATTTTGAGCCATTTCAGTTGCCTACGATAATCAGAAATGTGGTCATATTTCCTAAGACCAAAAATGTACCTTATGCATGTATTCTGAAGTCGTTCAAGTTTATCGAGTTGCTCACAGCTTATATCAGTCATGGAAACATCAGCGTAATCTAGAATAGGTAGTAGATTTTTGCGAACAACTTTGGAAAATGAATTGTCAGATTTTTAATTATGCTTCACCAAATCAATGCAGAATGCTACGTTTGCGGTGTCAAAAAGTATCATAGGGAAATATATGTATATATATTTACTTATTAGTAGCATAAAAAAAAACTTTTAAATTTGTAATTTAGAATTCCTGCAAAAACGGTAATTTCATTGCCCACGCCCCTAATACGTCACAATTCATGTTTATTTGTTCGTAGCCATTGAAATTTATGCAGAACAATATCACGAATCTTGACGTCGCAACAACCAAGGCCAAACACGTCGCGTTTTTCTACGAACATAGTTTTATTGAATTTTTTTTTTACATTTATGTATGAAAACATTTCTCTACAACATCCATATTGGTTTTGAATATAACATTAATTATTCTAAATCCATATCATAATTTTTTTTCGTTATTCGTAGTATGTGATATTTCCCTATTGAAATCTGTTTTTTCAAGATTTAGAGACGGTTTTGAATTACGCTATTATTTAGAAAGGTAGGTTTTTATGTATGGTTTATTTTGGCATCAAAAACTATTTTTTTGTTTTTGGTGGAGATTTTTACGTTGGCTTTCAATACCCTCATATAACTTCACTTCAAAAAGCAATATATGGCTATGGAAAAAATAATTAAAAAAGGTGTTAATAAATAATAGGATATAACAACAGTCACCGTAAAGTCAAAAAGGGGCAAAGACCTTTACAACAATTTGGCTTTATTTGAATATTTATTGTGTATGCTTAATGTATGTTAATTGGTAGAATTCCATATTAAAATTTGGTAAGGCATCCAAAATTAATTACTTTTATTGGATTTAATTCTAAATTATTTTTTTAAATACACAATAGTGTATAATGTGACGCGTTTCATTTTGTTAGGATATTATAAAACTAACTTAAATATTTACAAAGTTTTCTTATATACTAACAATAATTGCTGTTTACTGATATCGGTGCATAATAGTGCTAATATTTTATGGGGGTATTTAGCAATTATCCTCAGTACTTGTTACATACTATACTCCCATAATCTGAGATATTGCATGATTTATAGTACTTTTAAGCGCGTTGTACAGATGTTTATTGAAATACAAAGTTATCTCTATCTTCATTCACAGTGTCAACATTGTGGAAAAATAAGCATGTTTATTCGTCTGCACTTGAAAATAATATCACAGACACAAAAAAAATTAGAAAGTGCGATCGTACTAATGTCAATGAAGCATTGCTCCAACGGCTTTTTACCCAAAGAAACGCAGGATTTTCCATCCATGGACCAATATTGAAGGCGCAAGCGGAAAAGTTCGCAAAACAATTTGGAAACGACGATTTTAAATGTAATAATGTCTTCATGTGATAGGTTTGTTTGTCAGCATTTATTATAATTTTCCTTAACATTTTTTTAAATTTTATGTATGAATTATATGTACACATATGTATTTACTTGTTTAATTAGTGACAATGAGGAAGTTCAGTGGTTTTTTAAAAAAAAAATGTTTGTTAATAGACTGTTAAACTAAGTTAAAATTTTTTTTTTTTCATTTTTATAAATCGTATTATCGGCGCTACGATTTTTCAAAGTTTTGTATTTCTGAAAGAACTCCGCGTGTAACGTCAGAGGTTCATTTCCGCTTATTCTCATTCAGTTCTTCCCGTTGGTCCAGAAGCGACAAGCAGACCGGAAATCTTCCATAGCTCTCAGATCATAGGTTGATTCACATGAACCAGTGACGTCATTTAAAGTAGTGCGTTTTTATCAAAATATTTTTTATTATATTTTCTGTACATTTTCAATAAACTTTGCCGTACAATTGAATGCTCTAATTTTTACCCCGCGTAAGAAAACAGTTTTTGTATCCAATTTCCCGTACGGCTGAAGTTCCTCATTGACAATGTGCAATAGCGATTGTATAAAAAAAAACTTTCTCTGGTATAACGAGTAACGCTTATAACGAGCAAATTCAATCGGTCCCATCTTTCTCGTATATGTTTATGTAATCATTTTCTAGTGAGGGGGGTTATTGCAAAAAATTTATCAGATTGTCGTTCGGGCGTTCAGGCTATAACTGATACTCGGTCGGGAAATCCATTAATTGTAGATATTCAGAGTAAATTAAGCATCTAAAAATCAGAGGGATGATTGTTCAAATATGCTGGTTAAGAGGACATGCTGGTATCGTAGGAAATGAGAGAGCGGATGAACGAGCAAGAGCCGCAACTTGTAAAATAACGGCACCTTTCTTCTCAGAATTTCCCCGTAGCTTTGATAAACGCTGTATAAAACAAAATACGCAGCAGCGTTGGGAGGATCATTACCGCGCTTCTTCTACAGGTCAAATTACTAAAATGTTTTTCCCAACGCTGGCTGATGCAGCAAACTTCCGTCATCATCACCAAAGTACTTTCGAAACGACCCAAATTTTTACCGGACACGGAGCTATGAAAAGTTACCTATATAGGTTTAAATGAAGGAATGATGACTACTGTCCATGCGATGATATTTCTTCACAGAGAATCCAACATCTGTTATTTCAGTGCCCATTTTTCAGTTTACAACGCCATATTCTTGAAGCAGAATGCTGGAAAGACGAAATATCCTTAACAGATATCCACACTGTCGTTAAAAGTAGTTATCACGCGCCATTGTTCTTGGACTTTGCAACAATGGTGATTGGACTCATAAAGGTAATAAACCAAAATCAGTGATCGAACATCCCATGTCCAAGACAAGCAAAAAGGATTTTTTCCGAGTGCCTTAGCCTTGTACATGACACGTAAGGCTACTATAGTCCTTGGTTAGAATGACAGCTGTCAAACTAATTTCATTAGTGATGGGAAATTACTGATCACTGATCAAATCGATTTTATCAGTTATGTCATGCAATCGTGAAACTCTGTTTCCGAAAATTGATATAAAAAACGCAAAAACAAGCCTATTATAGTGTGTTTAACACAATTATTCACCAAAAAATGAGACATGTATACTCTTTTCATGAACAACATCAAATTAATTATTTTTTTATTCGATCAATTTACGTCGATCAATTTGTCCCATCTCTAACGTTTTTGCAAAATGATGTAACCTTGTAAGAACGTCGTTAATAATTAGGTTTATTTTAGTTTTAAAGCTGATTTTATATATTAATGTTGATTTATGTTTCAAGCATTGTATTAAAAAAAATAATTTAACACGCCAGATAAAAATGCTTTTGCGTGTGTCAATATAAATAACTCCTTTGACGTTACTACAAAGTTATGTCATCACTTTTTCTGACAACTTTTATTCTAATCATGTTACATTTTAAGGACTATAAATACAGGGGTCCAAATATATATTTTTAAAAATCATTTTCTAGTCAAATATTGAATACTACTTGAAATCCCGTATTGTAAATCCAGACTCGGATAAAGATACTCGTTTTTCATAGCTCCAAAACTGTTTAATATATTTCATAAGGACAATATAATATAAACAGCTCCCCAGGGAGTTGAATCCAGTCCTTGTCTACAAAAATTTGGACAAACTCAAAATATTGTTGATAAATTGTTTCACTTAAATTACAAATTCAATTTTTTTTATTTTTTTTATAGAATCACTTTGTAAAGTGTCCTTGATGTATCGTATCACGAAAATAGCGCTATACAAGTTATCCATAATAATAAAAATAATGAAATGTTTATTTGTGCGTTGGAAGAATTAAAGGAATATAGAAGTTCAAATATTGGCAGAATGGTGAATGTTGCACAGTTTGTAAAGGGCCACTTAAACCAGCCAATGACATGTCATAAGCCCTGTAGATGCCTAATACCCTCTCTAAAATGTTCTTCATCTCTGTTGTAATATGTTAATGTTTTAAATTACTTTTTTGTAAACTCCACATTGTGCATTTTTTTAAAAAGCAAATATTATTTAGTTAAGCGAATGTTATAATCCGTAAGGGTTTTTAAATTCAATTAAAATAATTTTTAAAAAATACAAAAAAATTAAAAGTGCGATGCAAAGCATTCCAATAACGAATAATATTATTACTATTGCGTATTGTTTAATTATTGTTTAAATATTTTATTTTATTTCTGGACCGTGTTATTTCAGAACCGTGTAAAACAGGTTCCAGTGAATATTGTTTTGTTTAAAAATAGTATGTCTGAAAGGGTTAAGGGTGTTTGGATGCACAATATCAGGTTCGTAAGCCTCTTGTAGTGTTTCTATACAGTCAAGGATATGTTTCTCAATATCAGCGTATGCAAGGAAGGGTATTAACCTTAAATTCAAGTTTTGTCGGTTTATTTCTTAACCCTCTCAGTTCCAGCGTCATTCCTGAGGTACACAATATCTCGTTATTTTTAAACCAATCTGCCCCATTTTTGGCATGCATCTAGCCAAATATACACGGTTTTTCAGGGCCGGACCGCGAAACTTTTGAGGAACATTCCTCGTGGTAAGCTTTAAAAAAAATCCTAATAAATTTCTTCCTAAAAGTTATTTTTAAAAACAGTATAATCTCAAAATGTAATAAACCCTTAATTACTTAGACAAGCTGTCCCTCCACAAAACTTTCAAATATTTTTACTTTTAGTTCACTTTCACACATCGTGGTGTAAAAAAAGTATTGATACTAATTTGAATCTTGGATAGTTGCGCTAATTTAAAAAAAAACTAGCCATATTAGTGTTCATACTTTTTATTTACACCACGATGTGTGAAAGTGAACTAAAAGTAAAAATATTTGAAAATTTTAGGGATTTTTTTGTGTAAAAACAACAGGCATTTAGGAATTTTTAAGGATTGGGATGGATAGCAGTGCTACTTAGGTTGCCGATACAAAAAAAAAACAGAAATATTAAAAAAATTGTGGTCAGGGTAGTTCAAAATAGCTCAGAGTGTGTTAATTTTCGACGGATTTTGTATATATTTTTGTTATATATGAGTCAAATAAATGGTGTTTTTTTATTTTATTTTTTTTCTCGAGTAGTCGTGAGCAGGTCCACTCACTAGTGCCCGCTTATCGTTGAATTTTGGGACATGTTGTATGTAAAATTTAAAAAAAAAAATCTTGTATTTTTATTAAATTTTTGTGTTTTTACCATTTTTTAGTACAAAAAAAAAATAAAACAGTAACATATTTTACAACCCATGAGCTTTAATGTCATTCCTGAAGTACATGTTTTTTTGTAAATTATGCAAGATTAAAAAAAAATGTGATAAAATTTGAAAAATTAATTGAATTTTTTATATGCAAAAAAAAATATTTTTTTACTCTGCTACTGAGGGGTTAATCTGATAAAAGCTAAGGCAAGTTTAACGAACGCGAATTCATACATCATTAGTAACGAATATACCAGTTTTGAGTTTGTCCAAATGTTTGTAGACAAAATACTGGATTTCACCCCCTAGGGAGTCATTAAGATTAACAAATTACAACAGGGATGGAGAACATTTTAGAAAAGGTAATATGGAAGTCTAGGCATTTACAGGGCTTATGACCAGTCATTCGCTGGTTTAAGTGGCCACTGTGCACACTTTGCAACATTCACCATTCTGCCATTTTTGAACATCTTCCTTCAATTCTTTCATCTGTTGATGTTTGAAAAGTTAAAAAGCTGAAACCAGAAATAAATAAAGACAAATGTTAAATTTAATTTTAATTCAATTCAGTTAATTTATTTTAAGTATAACGTATACATTACAAACATATATTCAATACGTACATATTATAAAAAAGAAAAAAGTACACGAAAGAGACTCATGTCAAAGTAGTAGGAGAATCCTGCTCCGGAAAACCCCTTCGGATACATGGAGCGATGTTGTTCAGCATAGCGGTAGCCCTTCCAACAGGCATAACCGTAGGCAGGTTGGTTCTGTATATCGGAATATGATATAATCTATGCTGACGCTGTCTTAGGTAATTATCAGTAACATACAAACCAATGCTCGTCATAATCTCAGGATTATCGATCATACCGCGCAACAATCGATAAAAATGTGCAGTCAAATACACATTCCTTCTAGTCTCTAAACGGTTGTAGCCGAGCATACCCTGGAGAAACTCGGTCGGGTAGAGCCGAGGATAATACCCGCACTCTCTCATGTAGAGATATCTCAGAAACTTATTTTGGAATTTCGCTATTATAAGAGAGTACTTCAGTTCATGTGGCCCCCAAATCATCGAGCCACTCTCGAGTCTACTTCGCACCAAGAAGTTGTAAAGAGTTCTTAGTACGCGGGTATTTTCGAAAACCTTGGCAGTACGCAGAACAAATCCTAACATCTTCAATGCATTACCACTGATTGTCTCTATGTGTTCATGGAATATCAGAGTGCTCACAAATCTAACGCCCAGATCCTTAACATTCGATGTTCGTATCAGATTCTGGTCATTCATTTTGTAGCAAAAAAAAGAGTTTTCTGGGCCCTAGTGAAAGACGTGACCGAACACTTGGAAACATTAAACCTAAGTTTGTTTCGCCTTCCCCATTTAGATATATTAGATATATCCGCTTGAAGAAGACGAAAATCTTCAGAATTTGTCACCTTTAAGAATAGTTTTAAGTCATCCGCAAACAACAGAAAACGCGAGTTCAAAATTATATTTTTAATATTATTAATGAAAATTGAGAACAACAATGGACCCAGGTCAGAGCCTTGCGGGACACCCGAGAAAGTATGGAAACACTCTCACGCGAATTAACCGTAGGAGGCGTATGGGTTTCTGTTTTGGAGGTAGCTCGCCATTAATTTTAACATACCATCCGAGAAACCGATCTCATACAGCTTATTTAATCCACACACCTGCACACTTACTTCCTACACAAATACACATAAACACACCTCTATACTTACTCATACAAATACACAAAAACACACCCTTTTGTTGTACCATAATTTAATATGTATGATTCTTATTTAGAAACTTCGCTGGTCTGTCTTTCAACCGTATTTTTTTAAATGCTATTATATCATTGACGACTGTTTTAAAATGAATAAATAACTAAAAAAATAATTTTAAAATATCAGTACCAACGTGAAACTAGTAAGAATTAAAACTATAAATGAAAACACGTCTTTTAACTTAGTAAAATGTAATTTATTTATTATCATTACATTACATACACAAAATTATAATTTATGCAAAGTTGCTTTGACTGTCTAACTAGGGTTATTTACCCCGTTCTAAGACGATAAAAAAAAAAACAGTAATCAATATATAGAAACAGTTTTAAAGATACAGGACAAAGTGAAAACCAAAGTAAAAAATGGAGTAAAAACATGGTAAAAAATGTAGTAAAAACATGGTAAAAATGTAGTAAAAACATAGTAAAAATGTAGTAAAAACATAGTAAAAATGTAGTAAAATCATAGTAAAAATGTAGTTAAAACATAGTAAAAATGTAGTAAAAACATAGTGAAAATGAAGAAAAAAAACGTATCAAAAACATAATAAAAACAAAGTAATAAATGCAGTGAAAACATAGTAAAAACCATTATAATATATAAATATGTCTAAAAAATATTTTGAAACTCAGTAAAATGCGAAATAAAAACAGAATACATAGTAAGAAACATATTTAAAGTCATAATAAAAAAAATGAATGTATGTGTATATTGTGTATAATTTGTATATTATTAAATTGTGTATATTATTGTGTATAATTTTTAGGACCTTACTCATAAACTCGGTATATAGTTACTCCTAGGCATAGTGGTACTCGTAAAATATGGATGAGAATACCACCCTTATTATAGTGATACAATAAGGATGGTATCCCGTTTCTTAATCTACCCCTATGCCTAGGCGTAACTTAATATCAAGTAATGCCCATAATGTAATATCATAAAATATTGTCGAGAACTTGAGTTTTGACAGTTGTAATAAATTGTCAGTTCATTGACTGTTTAGCTCCAGTAATTTTGCCATATTAGTGTGTTTTTGTGACTATTTTTAAAGTTTATTTAGTTTTTCAATGGTTGCTGGTTAAGGAGAACTTCCCAGGTAAGCCAAGCTTGTCTTTATTTTATTATTTTGGTCTTAATTAACGGTTTTAAATGTCATATTATTGAAATTTTCATTTCCATTAGTAAATGTAACAATAACTTTTGTTGTTTTTTTTCCTTTGTTAAAAGATGTTTTAGTTTCGTGTTATTACATTTTCTGGGAATGTGGAGATAATTAAAACGCGTCGTAAGGAGCCTCCTGGCATCTCCTATACATCTTCATCAAACGCTTCATTATACTCTTCCCCAACTTTACCAAATAAAGTAGGAAAACGATGCAAAAACATTGATGTATATAGAGTAAACATGAGCGTTTGAAATATGGTCACTTCTGTTCAATTTACTTCATAGTCCTAACGCTCCTATATACCTGCGTGAAAAATTTCAACGCTTATCAGTTCATGGTTTACCTCTTCGTTCTAATTCTCAAGGCACTCTCTTAATACCCATCCACAATTTATCTTTCTTCTCTAACTCATAAGTGTACATGCGGCTCGACAGTGGAAACATCTCCCATCCACCATCAAAGATGTTACCACATTATCTCGGTTTAAATCACGTCCGAAGAAACATCTCCTTTCTCTTCCTTAATTTCTCCTCCTTTCCTTTGTCCTCTTTTTTCATATTCCCCATTGAGTAATAGTTTTGATTCAAGGTAATTTATAACGTTTATTTCTATTTTTATATATCTTTATCTTTTTAGTCTTTTTTTCTATTGAATATGTTCTGTAACTTGAATTAAAAAAAAAAACTTTTATTTTATCGGTTGGTTGGAAGAAATTGCCATTTGGCAATAAGCCCGCCAATGTACAAAAAGTCAAATATTTTTTTTTATATATTTCAGTAACTCTTTCAATGGAGGTTTCTAAGTTTGCTTTAAACACCCTCATATGGACCAACGCAGGTCAAATATGTCCACTCCTTAGTTTTACAAGCCTTTTCAATTTTATTTTTTTCCAATTTTATTTATTCATAAATATGTGCATTACGAAATGGAATATCTTTATTCATACATATAGAAATAATTAAAATAATAAGGTAAAATTAGGTATATATAAAATAACATAAAATTATACATAATATCCAGAGAATAATATGTTAAAAAAGTAAGAGAATCTTGTAACGAAAAACTCCCTCAAAGACGTGAAAAATGTCAAAGTCCAAAGTAATATTGTTCAACATAGAGATAGCCGTTCCAACAGGCATAACCACTAGCAGGTTGGTCCTGTATATTGGAACGTGAAACAGTCTATGCTGACGCTGTCTAAGGTAATTATCTGGAACATAAAAGCTAATGCTCCGCATAATTTCAGGGTTGTCAATAATACCGCGCAACAATCGAAAGAAGTGCGTAGTTAAATACACATTCCTTCTGGTCTTCAAACTGCTGTAACCGAGCATACCCTGGAGGAACTCGCGGGATAAAGCCACGGATAATATCCGCACTCCCTCATGTAGAGAAACCGAAGAAATTTCTTCTGAACCCTCTCCACCATAAGAGAGTACTTCAACTCACGCGGTCCCCAAATCATCGAGCCACTCTCGAGTCTACTTCGCACCAACGAGTTATACAGAATTCTCAGTACTCGCGTATTACCAAAAACCCTAGAGTATCTAGGCCTAAGAAAGTTTCCATTACAAAAAATAAATAGTTATTATATTTTTTCCGTCTGTGTTACTATCTTCCGGAGTGTACGTATCGAGACGTTAAAGGAATCAGCTTTTTAATCGCTCGGTAGATAAAGACGATTGTTAAGCATACCGTCTCGGTAAATGTCAAAAGTTACAAAAATATCATGTTCAAGCGAGCATTTTTTGCTTAAATTGGGATTTATTGGGGTTTATAAGTTGGTACTTTCGATCACAGAAGCCTATTTAAAATATAAATGAGAACTGACATTGATAAATGCTTTACCTCTTCGCGTTTGCTTTGTTTTGCTGACGACATGAAAATTTTTGCAACAATCAAGACCCCAGCTGACGTCTTTGATCTGCAGTCAGATCTCGACCGTCTAGAGGATTACTGCAACTCCAACTGCTTGGACCTTAATCCTTCTAAGTGTTCAGTTATTACATTTAGTCGCAAAGTAAACTTTTTACGTACTAACTATGTGCTCAAGGGTCAAAACCTCCAACGCTCATTATGTGTAAAGGATCTAGGTGTCTTCCATGATAGTAAATTACTTTTTGACGCCCATGTTGACAGCATCATAAAAAAAGTCATCGCGTGCGCTTGGCTTTGTTATGCGTAACTCTTCGTCGTTCACTATGGCAAAGACACTTAAAATCCTTTTCTGTACATTAGTGCGAAGCAACTTAGAATATGCATCACAAATATGGAATCCTATGTACAATGTGCGGATATCACGCATTGAAAATATTTGAAAAAAAATCGTTCAGTTCTTGTGTTTCCGGTTGAAACTTGAGTTTAAATCTGACCAGTATATTCATATATGTAAAAAACATCACCTACTGCCTCTGCAAAAACGTCGTGAAATAGCGCATATAATTTGTTTACTTAAAATTGCCTCTGGTTCAATTGACTGTCCTGAACTACTTTGCAAACTTTCTATCAATGTTCCTTCCAAAGTTTTAAGAAATAACCCTCTTCTTCACATACCTCTTGTTTCATCTAATTATAGGCAAAATTCATATTTATGGCGAACTTTCAATGATTTTAATGTAATAAATAAATCATTTAACATAGATTTATTTGCAAATAATCTTAATGACGTACGGCGTTTGCTTTCGAAATAACTCGTAGTATTTTTTCTTTTCTTTTAAATTTACATTTAATTACTATTCATCTTATGTTCGAGAATCTTTTTTAACTTACTGTGATGCTACTTGTGAAAACCTGTAATTGGCTTATTTGTTATTTGTTTTGTTATATAAATAGATATTTAGTACCTAGAATTTTTAATTTATTACCAAAAGAACTTAAATTTAACTCACATTGTAACAAGAGCAAAATAAGAGAGTGGCTACTCGATCAAGAGTTTATATATGAATAGTAGCTTAGGTGTAAATATTTTATTTTTTCATATATTTTCTTGTATTTAAAAAATAAATTTACATATTATTATTTGTATAAACATGTTTATTCTGATCTTTCCGGCTGTTAATTTTTATATGTTATTTATTGTTTTTATAAATGTAAATAATATTATTAAGTCAGTATAAATATAATCTTCACCAACAAGCTACAAAAAGTGGCTTGGTGGGATTTTAGTTTTAGTAAAAATATAACAGGTGAATTTTTTTTTAAATTTTAAAAATGTATAATTATGCTATTAAATCAAATTAAAAAAATATTAGATAATTATAGCTGTTGGTTATCCAAATAAATAAAATAAAATAAAATAAGTAAAATAAACTCTTTTAAATGTTAATGACGTAAGGAACGCGGACTAAATTGTTGCGGTCATTCATTAGTTTGCTTCGATCATATGATGTCGATATGGGAAGCAGGTAGAACATACTGAGGTAGATACAGATAGTACAGAAGTTAAGTATACCGTCTCGATATATACAGATGAAGATAGCGTTCATAATCGAGGCACAGAATTAAAATGTTGGTTTATTTGCTTATGCCACGTCTTCCTTGGTCGTTCTCGTCCCACGTCACCGTTCAATTCAAATATTTATTTGATTTCTTTTATTCTGATTTTCTTTAGCCAGATTTTGATTTATCTTTTGAAATGTTAGTTAGCGCTTTCATTGAATGTATTCTTTGTTGATTTGAGTAAAAATAAGTTTATTTCTTTAATGACAAATAAAATTAATACCACGCGGGTAGGTACCCGTTCACAGGGAATTCTGGTTTAGGAATAACGAAAAAATAAATGGCGTCTAAAACGGGTTTTGAAATCCTTGACATTTACTGATGCTGCTCGGTTTTCCTTATTATTGACTTATTGTTAGTCTTCTTCATTTACAATATGAAATGGACAGAGAAATGACTCAAGGGGAGGAGGTTTAGGGTCATAACCCCCCCCTGAAATTTAAGGTGATTCTAAGCGAAAATAAGAAACCATAAAATTAAGAATATTCCAGAAACCGCATACGCGCATCAAACAGAAAGCGACTAAACTACTCATAAATGAGTAGATTTACGTTTTGACCCATTAGTTTCTTTGTAGACGTCGCTCAGTACGCAACTCCTGATTTGAATTCAACTATGCCGTGTTGTGTCTTTTAAAGTGTAGAAATACTGCTGGGATCTTAAAGAAACAGGATGGTATCACATTTCATGTGTAATTAACAAACGAATGTTTAAGTAGCAAATGCATTACTTAAAAATTGAATTATTTTTCCATCTGCCAGATTGTCGAAGAAACAAAATGGAAATTTCGTTAGTGTTGCCAGGGTAGTAAATTTTTTCACCCTACTATGCTCAGCTTTCACGTTTCTTCATAGACGTCGCTCAGTACGCAACTCTATCAGGGACGACAATTTACTCAGACAATTTAGATTCCGTGTTAGTACGGAAGCAACGCTATAAGTGTTGTGTTTACATTGCTGCGGGAAGGACGCAACGCAGACAAACATATAGTGACCGAAAGCCGGTTGAGTCAATTTTGTAAAATATTAAAACGACCCATTTAGCTTTGTGATTATTTCATTTCATATTTAAGTTTATGTCATTTCGTGAATAAATAAAAAAATGTGTTTGGTGACCTGATCTGACCTAAAAAAATTATGTCGTATTCATAGAACTGAGAATAGTCCAGAAACCGCATACGCACATCAAACAGAAGGTGACTGAACTACTCTTAAAAGAGGAATTTTACGTTTTGACCCATTAGTTTCTTCATAGACGTCGCTCAGTACGCAACTCTATCAGGGACGAAGGAGCATATGAAGCTAGTGAGGCTGAGCCTCACTAAAAAATCGTTGCTATTCACCAGTACCTAATATGTATTTTAATTCGCATTATATCAACATTTTATGAAGATAAAAAACTAGCAACCAATATAAAAATGCTCCAAGATGCCTACAAACATGGTCCGTACTGTGTTATTTACTATGGGTACCTACTTAACATTTACGCATATTATACTTATCCCTAAAACTTGAGCTTCACTAGAAATTTAGCATCAAAGATGCCACTGAACTCTATGAATTGAACTGTGCCGTGTTTTGTCGTTTTAAGTACTGCTGGGATCTTAAAGAAACGGGATGGAATCCCATTTCATGTGTAAGTAGCTAATGCATGTAAAAGTAGCAAATGCATTACTTAAAATATAATTAAATACAACAAAGAAAACAGTTTCTTTGTAGACGTCGCTCAGTACGCAACTCCTGATTTGAATTCAACTTTGCCGTGTTGTGTCGTTTTAGAGTGTAAAAATACTGATGGAATCTTAAAGAAACGGGGTGGAACCACATTTCATTACTTAAACTAATATAAAAAATCAAACACTGATTTGAGTCTACTGAATACATTATTTTATTTTTATTAATATAAAAACAAAAATTTCACACTAGAATATTCCATGGTCTTTTTGGCACGAAATATTTATTTTAAGTGGTGTTTTTACACTAGAAAATTTCATAGTCTGACGCCTGACGCGTTAGACTGATCATCTTACCTTCATGTAACAAAAATGATCGCGCTTCTGGTGTACCAATGCAGTGCTCTAAGCACCATTTAGGGCGGAAAAGGAATGATGATAATGATACATACGTTTACTGAGTACTGAGAGCCCAGCTTATAGTGACTCATGTCTGTGAACTTGCCGCAACTCGCTAGAAAATCCGTAATTTCAATGCTGTTATTTTAGTTTTGCAAAAGATTGGTTCATTGAACCGTTAATAAACAAATATGCATGTGAAAACAAGACCCAATAAATTAAGGTCCAAATCCTGATCCTTGAAGAACCCCAGAAAAAAAATGTTGCAAATCTGCTTTTCTTTGTTTTCTTGAGTTCTTTTTACAAATCTGCATCAATCTTTCTGTATAAAAGATGTTAACCCATAAAGCGTATGTTTAACACATGAAATATATTTTTTGTGCCGTACGTAACCAATTTTATTTAACACTTTATATGCATTAACATAAGACAACATAGATGAAGGAGAAGAGAATATAGAAGTCTAGGCATCTACAGGACTTATTTTATTTTTTATTTTATTTTTCTCATAAAAACAAAACACATAATGGAATTTATACAATGGTTTCAATATGTCGGTAGAAATATATACATTAAATGCGTCTCAATTACATTATGAGGATAACTTTTATTGTAAAATAATAATATTTACACTAAATACTTGTTTTAGTCACAAAAAAAATAGTGTATCAGTTTTATTATTGTACATGTTAGTGAGGGTGAGTATCTTTAAATATATAATTCCTCTGTACGTGTGATGTCACTGAACTTCTTCTAAACGACTTAACCGATTTACGTGCGGTTTTCAGCGAAATGTAGATCTTTGCGCTGCGCGTGTTTGTAGATATTAAAATATTCAATCTTATTTGTAAAAAATAAGTAAAGAGCATAAATGTTTTATTCATCGATCTACCAGGGTTGCCTTCGAGGAGAATGCATTTGCAAAAGATAGTATAAAAAAGTTTGTTTTTGAATGTCGAATGAAAAAAGAAAGGTAACCCTCCCTGAAGGGGAAGATTCCCATCGCGATTGCCAAGCATCAAGAAGAGCATTTAAAGTATTTTTTATATTTGATTAAGACATTCCTTCAGTTGGGAGTAGACAGACGCCACCAATAACAGAGGAACGCCTTTTTTAGGTGGAAATTTGCAGATCGTCGCTGAACCTCCAGATTCAAAGGAAACAAGCCCGTTAGAATCGGGAGTACATCCATCGAGCATGTCCTATATGCTCTAGAAAGAGCCAGAAGAGGTTGCCTTTGTCCGCTTAAAATAATTCGCCTGAAATATTGCAGCTCACGTCGGTGTGCTCAACAGCCAGCTGTAAAGCATACGATGCCTAGGAAAATGGATTTATAATAGAACATTGAAATTTCAAAAGACAATCCCCAAGCGTGCAACTTTGTGGAAAGCCATATTTCCCAAATTCACCGCTTTCCTAGCATGGGAAGTGTAAGACAAATTTCTTTCAAGGATTACGCCAAGGTTTGAAACCGAATTTGACGCTAAGAATAGAAGTGCCCAAAAATTCGATAGAAGGAGGAAACACAAAATTACTTTTTAAAAGTGAGAATTGAGTTTTTTGAGAAGCAAAACTTAATTGATTTCGAAAACCCCAATCGGATACTTTATTTAATGCATTAACTGCGTCACCTTCCAGAGATCTGCGGCTATTTCCCTCAATCAAAATACATCGAAAAAATCGGCAAAAGCCTGAATCATACATGATGAAGGAAGGGAAAGTTCGAGGAAATCATCGAACAATACATTCCACGAAAGTGGTCCCAAAACAGAGCCTTGAGGACAGCCACATGAAATCCCACGGGATAAAAGTGTACTACCACTGGGATACACAACTTTTCGATTTGAAAAATAGCTTATTATAATTTTAAATCAGTTTGCAGGTATTTGTCGAAGTCGTAGCTTGGAAAGAATCATCGGCCACCAAGCGTAGTCGAAGGCACATGAGATATCATGTAATTAATGAGGACATAAAGAAAGATGGACAGAGTTTATTGAAGTTTTTTTATGATCACTCATTTTAAGAATTTTTTGAGTTAAATAATCATTTATTACTAAGTAAATTAATATCGTTTAATATTACACTAAGGCTTATTAACACTTTGAGTACCGGCCGAATACACATAGAATTTACCCTGTGCCCGGCCCATTTTTGTGAAATTTCATGCTTTGTGAAGGGTTTCTTAAAAGTGTCATAATTATGAAAATACTGGGTTTAATCAATTGAAACTTCTCATATTTATTTGAAATAATTTAATAAAACATTTTTGTTTGATAGTTTTGCCGACATTGGCCTTTATGGAGAGCCACACATTGCAATGTTCGCACATATACAGGGTCTCAGTTCTTTTTTCTGCTTTTTATCCCGGAGCAGTTGCAGTGTAAACACACGATTATAATAACCACGCGTTGTGTCCCGGTCCCGTGTTTTCACGTGGTTTACCAGCAGCGAAAAAGTACTAATAAAAGTCACTAAATGTCAATAAAATGCACTTTTTTGGACAGCTGGTAAACCACGTGAAATCACGGTACCGGGACACAACGCGTGGTTATACAGGGTGTTCTTTAAACCCTGTCACATCCGAAACCACGATGATCAGTATGGACAAGAAGACATATTGGCATATTTAAAAATATATTTAGAACAAAAAAAAATATAACAAAAAAAAAATGGTTGTTTACTTCTGCAGGGGAGAAGTGAGGGGAGCGCGACAGCGTATCAGACTCCCCCCTCGTTTCTCCCCTGCAGAAGTAAGCAACCATTTGATTTTTTTTATATTTTATTTTTTAAATTTTATTTGTTCCAAAAAAATATTTTAATGTGCCAATACCTCTTCTTGCTCATACTGATCATCGTGGTTTCGGATGTGACAGGGTTTAATGAACATCCTGTATAATCACGTGTTTACACGGCTACGGGATACAAAGTGTTAAGAAAGCCGGATGAAAAATTCGACTACCCTGGCAATACTAACAAAATGTCTAGATACCTTGTTTTATTTAACAATCTGACAGGTGGTAAAATAACCGAATTCTTAAATAATATTACTTGTGAATTCGCTTCTTACATATGAAATGTGATCCTACCGTATTCCCTTTTAATCCCAGCAGTATTTTGACACTCGCAAACGACACAACACGGCGTAGTTGAATTTAAATCGGCAGTTGCGTACTAAGCGACGTCTACAGAGTACCTAATGGCCAAAACGTAAAACTACTAATTTATGAGTAGTTTAGTCGGCTTCAGTGAGATGCGCGTACGCAGTTTCTGGTCTATTTTG